>NC_089839.1:120870843-121182093 GCF_035609145.1 Eleutherodactylus coqui | reverse complement strand
CAGAAATGTAAATAGGTCAGAATTAAGGAACAAAAGGACAAATCCGGTTCAAGTACAGAAAGAGAACTGAACAGGTAAACCAATAAGGTACTAGAGGATAACAGACTGGAGAGTGGAACACACTTAAGGCTCCTTCACACTAGCGAGGGTGATATCAGACTGTGAATCAAGGCCCCCGCCATCCATGTGAAACCCAAAGATGCGAGGAGTTTTCACGTGAAAATGGCCTGATATCACTGCAGGGATGAAGGGAATCCCCCGTTGCGGCTGTTACAGCCACAGCAGAGGATTGTACAGTTCTCCAATTGTCTTCAAAAGGGCCAGCGCTGCTGCTGCCACCGGCCCAATTGAAGACAATAGGTGATATATAGAAATATAGGACATGCGGCAATTGTTTTATTTTCCTGCACAGCATCGCAACAAAAGAATGGGTTTCATATTTGTGCATCTGCCAACGCACAAATATCACACAATTTTCTCGCCACTGTGAAGGCACACTAAGACTCCACAATAAGGGTGGGTTCACGCGAGCATGTTTTTGTGCGTACATACGCACGCACAAAAACACGCTTCTATTTGCAACAATGCATTCCCTATAGTGTGTGCACATGTCCGTACTTTGCAGGTGCGTGCCTGCAAAGATAGGACATGCATGCACCATGGGGAATGCAAGCATTGTCTTCAATGGAGCAGCGGCTGCTGCTGGCGGCTCAATTGAAAACAATGGTCTGCCGGCACCCCTGCATTCTTTTTCAGGGAAGGGCTTTACATATAAGCTCTTCCCTGAAAAAGAAAAATTTTGGTGTAAAACAAAAGTGCAGGCATTCTCTTCAATAGAGCCGCTGCTGCTGCCAGCGGCTCCATTGAAGACCATGGTCTGCTGGCACACCCGAATGAATGACAGGTGAGAGCTGCCTGTGATTGGCTGAGCACCTCAGCCAATCACATTCAGCTCTTTCCCCGCCTGCTGATAGATCAGCACCACAGTGCAGGGGACAGCAGGAGAATAAGCAGCTGTGCCCTGGCAGCTGAAGGGAGGTGAGTAACTATTTTGTTTGTTTTTTAAACCACTTTTACTTGATTTTCAGGGAAGGGCTTATATTTAAAGCCCTTCACTGAAATCAATTGCCGGCAGCAGAATCCTCTACCGCAGCTGACATGTGTAACAGCTGCGGTAGAGAATTGAAGAATTCTTCTGCTGCATCTGCCACAGTCGGGATGAAGGAAACATCTGCCACATGTGGCAGATGTGTTCTTCATCCCCGCGGGGGACACAGCAGCGGCGGACAGGTAAGTAAATTTTTTTTTTACACTACTTTAATTATGAAGCCCTCCCCTGAAAAGCTATTGACGGGATGCCTGCAGCAGGATTCTCTACCGCAGCTGTCATGTGTGACAGCTGCAGCTGAGAATTAAAGAATTCCTCAGATGTAGCAGCAGGGAATTCTTTTAACTAGCGGGGATGTAGGAAACATCTGCCGCATGCGGCAGATGTGTTCTTCATTCCCGCAGGGGTCACGGCAGCGGCGGAGAGGTAAGTTTTTTTGTTTGTTTGGGTTTATTTGTTTTGCACTAAAATGCTTCTTTTTCAGGGAAGGGCTTATATGTAAAGCCCTTCCCTGAAAAAGAATGCAGGGGGCCGGCAGAGCATTGTTTTCAATGGAGCCACCGGCAGCAGCCACGGCACCATTGACAACAAGCACGCAGCTGTGTTCACATGTGTTTTTGCTCGTAACTAGGTGCGGACATATGTACGCACCTAAGTGCGCACAAAAACACGCTCGTGTGAACGCACCCTAAGGCCTCATGTCCACGGGGAAAATCAGGCCCGCTACGGATTCTACATGTAGAATCTGCAGCGGGTCCCTCCTGTCCCGCGGACATGAGCGCTGAAAATAGGAATTTAAAAGAATTTACCCATCCGTAGCGGGCGGGGAAAGTCTTCTCTTCCTCGCGGCCGGATCTTCTTTTTCGGCCGGCGGAGGAACTCGTCACGGCTGCGGCACGTCGCCGGCACGTCGCCGACGTGCCGCGCGCATGCGCCGGGCACATCCGCCGAGCTGAAGCAAGAAAGATGCGGCCGTGAGGAAGAGAAGACCTTCCCGGTCCGCTCTGGATGGGTAAATTCTTTTAAATTCCTATTTTAGGTCTCCCGCGGATCCGGACGGCTTCCATAGGCTTCAATAGAAGCCCGCGGGAGCCGTCCCCGCGGGAGACCCGCATGAAAATGGAGCATGGTCCAGATTTTTTCATGCTCCATTTTTTTTAAAATCCCTTTTATTGACCATCCGTGGGTATTTATCTACCCCGCGGGTGGTCAATGCATCCCTATGGGGTGCGGATCCGCGGGCAGGAGAAGAGTTAAAATCTGCTGCGGATTTTAATTCTTATTTTGCCCGTGGACATGAGCCCTAAGGGCTCATTTACTCAGGTGTATAAAACTGCTGCATATTTCGGGGGGTAAGTCGGGATTGATTTGGTTTTTTGGGGGGTTTCTGCACGCTTATTCACAACATTTTTCACAAGTGCAAAAAAAGAACCACAAGAAGGTCCTATAGATTTCTCCTGTCTCATGCATAAATCCGTGTATTTACACGATCCCACTGACTTTTTCAATTTCAATCCGTACTATGGACCAAAATATGACATGTTGTGTTTTTTCCACACATGCAATACTCTAATACAAGTCAATAATGTGTTTCTGCTGTCTGTATTACGTGTGCAAAAAATATGTGCATAATATGGAGTGCAAATACACCTGTTTGAATGAGGCCTTAAAAATATGTGCATAATATGGAGTGCAAATACACCTGTTTGAATGAGGCCTTACTGGCAGAATTTGCAGAGCAGATCAGGTTCGTATAGCACACCTAGCATAGTCATAGGCGCGAGCCACACTGATTGGTGTTCTGGCAGGACCCCATAGACAGGTGAGATGAAACATCTCAAAATTAAAGTGCTACATTCAGGACTAATACACCAAAAAGACATTTCCAAAGCCACCAACAAGGTCAAACTGATGATGCCGAACAACTTATAATATTACTCAGATAATGAGTAATATATGTGTGTGTGTGTGTGTGTGTGTGTGTGTGTGTGTGTGTGTGTGTGTATGTAAACAAACAGTGGAGTATCCTTAAGGCCGGGCTCACAGCCAGTCCGACCATGCTGTGTACATGAATTTATCGGAAAGCGGATGACTGCAGCAGCTCGCAGGTGGTTTTTTTTTATGTTTGCATTTCCCACATATGGGCTTTGGGTCGGACGGCCTCCATTGACGTCAATGGAGGTCGCCTGTGCGGAATCCGCGACAATATGAAGCATTCTGCGATCTTTCCTCCACTCGCAGAATACGCAATTTGTATCGGAGAGTGTGAACAAAAAAGCAAATTTACATGCTTTTCAATACCCGCATTTTGGAATCCACAATTGGAATCCGCCCGTGTTAGCCTAGCCTAACTCCTTTTAGTGATACATATGGCTATATACATCCCATCTGCAAATACCCTATGCAGTCAGAACATCTGCATATGCTATATATGGAGCCGGCTTGTGAGACGAACTCGCTCCATACACTTTGAGTTTCAGCTGTCTTTGCCACCCACCAGAAACAGCCACGAATGGAAATAACTTTGATCACAGCTATTAATGCTTTACATGCTGCATTCAATTCTGACAGCAGCATAAACATGTCCAGGTCAAGCAGGATTTAGTTGTTCCAAAAAAAAAAACCCTGATAAGATCACAAGGGTACCGTGCAGGAGTCATGGTAGCCTGGGGCCTTCTGAAGGTCCCCTGGGCTGCCAAGATTGTTTGCCTATAAAGGACATGTCTGTTAATACAATATAATGCAATACCATAATATTGCATTATACTGTATAAGCGATCAAATCGCAAGTTTAATATCGCGATGAGGACAAATTTTAAAAAAGTTAAATATTTAAAATAAAGGCTTTTTAATTAATATAAAAAACCTTCACATCCATCACAAAATGTAAAAAAATAAAAATTGTTATCGCTATGTCTGTAAAAGTTTAGTTCATTAAAATATAGCATTATTAATCCTGCATGGTTAATTCCGTCAGGAAATAAAACCAACGCAATGGCAGAATTGCACTTTGGTCACTCAGTCATCAAGAAAAAAATTAATAAAAAACGATCAAAAAGATCTATGTTCCTCACATTTCTACCAATACAAACTACAGGTTGCACTATAAAAACAAGCCAGTACTCAGCACCATCAATGGAAATTATGAGAAAAAAAAGTTATGAGATGCAGCCCTAAGAAGGACTATTGGGTTCTTGTACAGAGGATCAGGAGGACTGTAAAACTTTCCCTATATAAGTAGCTGTGTCCCTACACTATGCCTACGGCACTGCACACACAGAACAGTATAGCTGAAATGGCCTGCAGAGCCCTAGATGCTTAAAAAAAAAATTGGTGCAGTACTGCTCCCAGCCAGCCACAACAGTAATGCACATGATGAGGAGTAGCTCTAAGAAAGACTGTTGGGGTTCTTGACGACAAGATCCTACTCTAACACTGTCCCTATATCAGCAGCAGCACTATCCCTAACCTCTGCTAGCATGCGTCTGAGGTGAGCCGCGAGCGGGACCACTTTAAGTACTCGGCGGTCACCTGATCGGCCCAGCCCTGTGGGGGGGGGGAGAAGGCTGCCACATCACAGCAGGAAGTGGTAATGCCTTCCCCGCATGTCTATTGGCTAGAAAATGGTGCTAAACATGCGGGGAAGGGAAATGCAATTGACTCGAGTACCGCATGGTGTTCGTCTCGAGTAACAAAAATCTCAAGAACCCTAATACTTGAATGAGTGTGCTCGCTCATCTCTAGCTCCTAGGTAAACCCCTGAGGACGGCTGCATACAGGCCCATTCGTATGTGCATATGAGGCCGCAAAATCTTCGCGACGAGTATGTAGTGAGTAGAACCCCTTTGAATTAAAAGGGTTACTTCAGATGTGTTTTTCTGTGCGCATTTCGTGCGTGGGAAAAAACACGACAAGCTGTATTTTGGTCTGCAATTATGCACGGAAGGCCCAAAAAGCACTGCATGATTTTACGTGCTTTAACGAGAACTGTACCTAATGCTTTACCGAGAACTTTAACGAAGGCTTTACTGAGTCACCTGACCGGCATACAGAGTCTGCAACCCACCTAATCTAGCATGTAATAAAGTATATTAAAAAGTGCCAATACAGGTGCAATAGCCTGCGATCGTGTGCCCTGCATAGAGCATATATGTCTCGTGATAGCGAGTCTATATGCGCTTACTCCTGAGTGTGGCCATCCTTAACCCCTTAAGGACCAGGCTGTTTTGTACCTTAAAGGGGTTGTCCCACGAAAGCAAGTGGGGTTTAGCACTTCTGTATGGCCATATTAATGCACTTTGTAATATACATTGTGCATTAAATATTGGCCATACAGAAGTTATACACTTACACCTTCCGGTGTTGGCGTCCCCGTCTCCATGGCGCCGACTGAAGCCTTCTTCTGCCTGGATTAGACGCGCTTGCGCTGAAGGGGCCGCTCTGGCGAGCTCGCGCCGCACAAGTCTTCTGTCCATGCGCAGAAGACCTCTGCGGCGCGAGCATGCCGGAGCCGGACAGAAGAGGGCAGACTGCGCAAGCGCGTCTAATCCAGGCAGAAGAAGGCTTTGGTCGGCAACATGGAGACGGGGACGCCAACACCGGAGGGGGTAAGTGTATAACTTCTGTATGGCCAATATTTAATGCACGATGTATATTACAAAGTGCATTAATATGGCCATACAGAAGTGCTTAACCCCGCTTGCTTTCGCGAGACAACCCCTTTAACCCCTTCGTGACAGCCCTATCGTAAAACTACGTCCTGCTGTTGCAGGACGTGTATGGAGGTAGCGGCGCTATCTCCCTCCATACAGCACGGGCATCAGCTGTTTATTACAGCTGACACCCGCGGGCAATAGCTGCGCTCGGCCGTTCGCGGCTATTAACCCTTTAAATGCCGCTGTCAATTCTGACAGCGGCATTTAAATCCCCCAAACGCTGTTCGGGGGGTCCCGCACGGCCCCCCGCGGTGAGATCGGGGGAGCCGTGCAGGTGTCATGGCAGCTGGGGGCCTAATGAATGGCCCCAGGGCTGCCTTAGCAGACTGCCTATCAAGCCATCCACACAGGGTGGCTTGAAAAACTGCCTGTAAAAAAGCAGTATGACGTAATGCTATAGCATTACGTCATACTGCAGGAGCGATCAAAGCATCGCATGTTAAAATCCCCCAGGGGGACTTCAAAGTAATGTAAAAAAAAAAATCAATAAAGTTTTTTTAATTGTTAAAAAAAAGAAAGTTATAAAAGTTTAAATCACCCCCCTTTTGCCATATCCATTATTAAAAAATCAAAATCATAAAATAAAAATATGTATTTGATATCGCCGCGCCCGTAAAAGTCCGATCTATTAAAGTAGTGCATTATTTTTCCCGCATGGTGAATGTCGTCTGAAAAAAAAAAATAAAGAACGCCAGAAATACACTTTTTTTAGTTACCCTGTCTCCCAGAAAAAACGCAATAAAAAGCGATCAAAAAGTCGTATGTATTCCAAATTGATACTATCGGAAACTTCAGGACATCCCGCAAAAAATGAGCCCTTGCTCAACTATGTCGACGAAAAAATAAAAAAGTTATTGCGCGCACAAAATGACCGTAGAAAATAATTGAAAAAAATTAAATATCTTTAAAAAAAAAAATAAAAGTACTACAGCAAAAAAATACTATACAAGTTTGGTATCTTAGCAATCGTACTGACCCATAGAATAAAAATATCAGGTCATTTTTGTTGCAATTTGGGTGCTGCAGAAACAGGACGCACCGAAAGATGGTGGAATGTCGTTTTTTTTCCATTTCTCTCCGCTAAGAATTTTTTAAAAGTTTTTCAGTAAATTATATGGTACAATAAATAGTGCCATTGAAAAATACAACTCATCCCGCAAAAAACAAGCCCACATACAGCGACGTCGATGAATAAATTAAGGAGCTACGATTTTTTAAAAGGGAGTAGGAAAAAACAAAAATGGAAAAAAGCAAAAAAGCTCTGTCACTAAGGGGTTAAGGACCAGACACTTTTTAGGGATTTTACCTATGTGGCGGTTTTACTAAAGCTGCCTTCTCCCTGGGTTAGACGCACTTGCGCTGTCTGCCCTCTTCTGTCCGGCTCCGGCGTGCTCGCGCTGCAGAGGTCTTCTGTGCATTAATATGGCCATACAGAAGTGCTTAACACCACTTGCTATCACGGGACAACCCCTTTAATATGCCTCGGGAACGCCGCAGGGAGGGGAGAAGTGAAGGACTGTCTCCCGGTAGTCACATTATAGTAGTGGGGGCGGCCGGGGGGTGCTGTAACATCACACTAGCGGGGAAAGGGAGGTTGGGATGCTGTCAAATTACACTAGCGGGAGGGGGTTGCCCTCACATTACACCAGCGGGGGTAGGTTGGTGCTGTCACATCATTATATAACACAGACAACTATATAACACAGGATGCAACATTCAGTATAGTCACAGCTTACCTCCCCCCTCCCTGCTCCGGCCAGATTACACTGAGAGGAGACACCTATATGCAGAAAACACTGAATCCACCAGAAGGGGGGTGGGTACACCTAAAAGCTAAGTAAGGAGACTTATAAGGCAGTTCTCCTCTGAGAAATTTATGCAAATCAGAAAGATGGGAAAATACATCTACGGTGCTATTGGATGGCAGCATTCCTTCAATTCAAAGGGACCTTTTTAAAAAAAAGTCTACAGTAATTGGGATTTTTAATCCAAGCCAGACACATACAAATACAGACTGTTTCAGGTTGTTTGCCCCTCATCAGTATGCAGTAGGTCTCTGGCTTAGTCTGTGAGGAGCCTATCATGTGAGTCAAAAGTGGTGTCGTGTCTCCTTAAGGAGAGCACCCAAAAAGTGTGTGGGGACACCTAGGGGGTGAGTGGATATGGCAATAGATGACGCTGTAAAGGTATTTTTCCATCTTTCTGATTTGCATAAATTTCCCAGAGGAGCATTGCCTTATAAGTCTTGTTACTTAGCTTTTAGGTTTTTCCTTCTGGGTGCTCACACCGTATTTCCCTGATCAACCCAGTCAGTGATTCTGTCATAGAAGGAAATTAGAGTTGTCTGGCATGACTTGTTTGCTGCAAATCTATGCTGGCTCTGGTTAATTACTCCATTTTTATCCAAGTACTTGCATACATGCTATTTAATAATTTGTTCAAAGATCTTTCCCACTATAGAAGTCAGGCTCACAGGCCTGTAGTTTCATGGATCCACTTTCTTCCCTTTTTTGAAGATAGGGACAACATTTGCCCTTTTCCAATCTTCTGGGACTTCTCCTGTTCTCCAGGAGTTTTCAAAGATTATGGCGAATGGTTCAGCAATTACCTCCACTGCTTCCTTTAGTATCCTAGGATGTCATTCATCTGGACCTTAAGCCTTGATTTTATTTAAGTTAGCTAAGTGTTCCCTCACCATCTCTCTGCTTATAGGCAGCCTGCATTCTTTTATTCCGCCAATAGCACAAGGAAGTTCAGCCATTGGATTCTTCCTACCCTCTTTCTGAGTTCATTAAAATCTGCCTTCCTCTGGATCAGCATTGGGGGTGGGGCAAATAGGCTTAAAAAGGCATATCTCTATCCAGTTCAGCCTAACCCACTGTTATTATGTTACTGTGTTAGGGCTGCTTCACACTGGTGAGGGCAATATTGGGTCATGATTCAAGGCCCGATATAGACCTTGCAACCCATGTGAAACCAATGGATATGAGGAAACAGACTCGCATCACTGTGGGAAATCTCTTTACCTCCACTACGTCTGAAGGGATTTCCCTGCTGGTATGAAGGAATCTCCTGCTGCAGCAGAGCATCACTGTGTTTTCAGATTGCTGTCAATTGGCCCGCTGCTGCTGCCAATGGCCCCATTGAAAACAATAGGTGATATCACAAAAAGATAGAAGATGCTGCAATTTTTGTTTTTTCACGCAACATCACAGGAGTGAATACATCGCAAATGGGAATGTCAATTGTTTATTTTTTATTGCTTAGATAGTTTTGTGGGAAAAGAGGATTTTTGAAGTTCTTTTTAAATTTGAAAAACATTTTATTTGACTTCATTTTACTTTTTTATTCTTCAGAAGGGACTTGCCCTCTTTGATTGCTTTTAGAATATACTGTGATTGTATTTTTGTTCACTTATTAAGGCCCTAATAAGTGGGGGCAGTGTATGTAAAACAGATGGCAGCTGCCGGATATGCCCGCTTTATACCCAACTCTTACCTCTGTGATATGTGTACATCACATAGGACAAATAGGTTAAGAGTGGGGTTGGTGGTTTAGGCTTCCATTTTGGGAATAAACGTCAGATCAATTGTTAAAAATACTGTAGTATTGCAGGTCCTGTAGAATTTGGCAGGCTCTTGTGTGAATGTGGTTTGTGTTGCCTAAGGTAACCAGATTTTCCCAGGTTCAAAGCGGGACAAAAGGGTATGGGCAGGGGGCGGAGCTTATCATTACTTATGATTTTACTTCATTATAAAAAGTACAGGGCTGTTTCAAAAAAGACAGGGAGAAAATTCTGGAGCATTTGTGCATCAAAAAAGCAGTCAAAATATGTACTATTGTTGCGGTTGATTTGATTCTGTGTGGCGCTCCCCTCACCTCCTCCATAGGCTTCCCACTGTCAACGCTCCTTGGATTCCCAGCGGCCTGTAGTGGCCTCACCTGGCCAGCAGCGCTGAACCTGACTAGGCTGCTGGGAACCGGAAGCTGGGGAGTGCTGATAGCAGGAAGCTTTCGAATGTGGTGAGGGGGAGCGCCGCATAGTATTAAAGCAGCTGTGGGTATGCGGCTGATTTACAGTCAAAATCTGCAACTAGGTTACAGATTTTGCCTTTTTGTTTTGGATGTGGAAATGCTGCAGAATTTGCAGCAGAAATTTCTGCTGCATACATTCCGCAGCATTTCTTCCACATGTAAATGTACCCCAAGTCAGCTTGTGGTATGCTGCCACGTGCAAAGTTGCCTCAGTAGTAATAGTGTCCTCCATATCGGTCCGAGTAGTAATAGCGATGCCAACAGTGGCTTCAGTAGTAATAGTGACCTAAGTAGTAATAGTGACCACCACAGTGGCATCAGTAGTAAGTGACCCCTATACTGGCCCCAGTAGTAACAGTGTCCCCTATATCGGCCCCACTAGTATCAGTGTCCCCTATAATGGCCCCACTGGTAACAGTGTCCCTTATATCAGGCCCAGTAGTAACAGCGTCCCCTGTACCGGCCTCATTAGTAACAATGTCCGCTGTATCGGCCCCAGTAGTAAGTGCCCTCTGTATCGCTCCCATTAGTTTGTCCCCCTGTATCGCCCCCAGTAGTGTGTCCCCTGTATCGGCCCCAGTAGTAAGTGTCTCCTGTATCGGCCCCAGTATGAACAGTGTCCCCTGTATCGGCCCCAGTAGTAAGTGTCCCCTGTATTGGCCCCAAGAGTGACAGTGTCCCCTGTATTGGCCCCAAGAGTGACAGTGTCCCCTGTATAGGCCCCAAGAGTGACAGTGTCCCCTGTATCGTCCTCAGTAGTAACAGTGGCCCCTGTTTCAGCCCCCATAGTAAGCGTCCCCTGTATAGGCCCCAGTAGTGATGGCATCCCCTGTATGGGCCCAGTAGTGACTGCTTCCCCCAGTAGTGACGGTGTTCCCAGTAGGGGCCCCCGGTAGTGACGGCGTCCCCAGTATGGGCCCCAGTAGTAGCCGTGTCCCTAGTATGGGCCCCAGTAGTAATAGAGCCCCCCGCATATACTTACCTTCTGGTCTTCAGAGTTTGGCTATTCCTCTTCTCAGCACTGCTGTGGGCGGAGGTGTGTGTGCCCGCAGAAGTGCCTCCTCCCCTCTCTTCTCCTGTGGAACTAAGGAGAAGAGGTCAGGGGAGGATGATCCCAGATATATATACAACTATCAGTGTGTGCATCCGGCCACAGCGCCGCTAGTGATTATCAGCTGGGTAGCTGCGGCAACCCAGCTGGTAATTACTTTAATGGTGACCAGACATCTTGAAAGCGAGACAGAAAGCGGGAAAAATGGCTGTCCCGCTGAGGTCCCAGGGGAAAGCGGGACACAGGGTCCTAAAGCACGACAAACCTACCTAAACTGCAACTGTCCTGTCCTGCACATGAGCGGAAATTCCGCTGCGGGATTTCCCGCTGAATTTCCGCCCATGCCCATCTGCATAGGATTGCATTATACAATGCAATCCTATGCAGACGGCCGCGATTTCTCCACGTGAAAACACACGGAGAAAACAAATTGTGGATGCCTTCACAGAAATGTCACTCCCGGCGCGCCAGCCCCGCTCTGTGCATGCGCCAGCTGGGCGGCAGCCGGCACATCACAGAGCTGGAGCCGTGGGAGCAGGTGAGAGCTGCACTGGTCCCTGCAGGGGAGCGGATTGCGTCCCGCTGCAAGAATTCTCGCAGGGGATCCGGCCTGGCCATCTGCAGGCGGCCTTAGTGTTGGCTGTTTTAGTTGGCAGGCCTGTTTATTTATTGTTTGTGTTCTGGGTTTGGTGAATTTATTTTGCAGGTCAGCTGGTCCATGGTTTTATGTTTACCGGGCTTTGTAGGGAGCTGAAGTGTGGAAACAGGGTGTTCAGACTAACTTTCCCTGAGCCCAGATAGTGCAAAGCTAGTATGGTTATTTTGAGACGTTCAGACTCCCAGAGGTTTTTGAAACGGCCAATGCCAGGTGCTGCATGTTTGCGATAACAGTTTTGAAAAGGTTGCACAGCATGATGTGTTGAACTGCTTGCAATTATAAGTAGTTCAATTTCTGAGGTTTCTGCCTGGTGTCAGTAAATTTTGGTCGTAGCAGCTGTTATGGTGGCATGCCAGAAATCTGGTGGGACTTTGTCTTGTTTATTTGCAGCTTAAGTCGGGGTAGTGTTGCCTCACAGCTTGTTGAAACTAAAGCATGATTTCATTTACAAAAGGTTCATCTGAGTGATTTCAGTTAAGATACTTTTAACATAGGGATTTTGTCTGACTTTGCAATGTTTTGGCATTGGATGGGAAAGCTTAGCAGGCATAATGTGTGATGAGTGTGGCTTGTGACAAGGTTTGACGCATTTAGTTGAGTGATGAGTACAGGTGTCAGTAAAAAGTGGGCTCACCAAGAGGCCTGGTATAGGTGTCAGTAAGAAGTGTTGCGTCTTGCAGTACATTAGGTTAGTCATTTCTGGCAGTGAAATCGGGTTTATTGAAATCTATTTCTTGTCAAACCTGCCTCTCCTCAGTTAGGGCTCCTGTCCACGAGCGTAGCGATATTCCGCGGCAGATCTCCGCCGCGGGAGCCGCTGCCGGGGAGCAGGGGAGAGCTAATGGATCTCCACGCTGAGCCTATCTGACAGGCTCACCGTGAAGAATTGCAGCAATTCGCAGCATCCTGCGATTTAAATCCTGCAAGCGGAAAATCACCAACACAGAAGGGGGTTCTTTACTGTAAGAGTAATGAGGCTGTGGAACTCTCTGCCTGAGGATGTGGTGAAGGCAAAATCCATAGAGGAGTTTTAAGAGGGGACTAGAGGCTTTTCTAGAGCGGAAGGATATTACAGGATATAGACATTAGGGGATCAGCAGGTTTGTAGTTCCGGGTCTTACAGTCAGGTAGCAACTATCAAGGTTGATCCAGGGATTATTCTGATTGCCATTATGGAGTCGGGAAGGAATTTTCCCCCAAATGGGCTAATTGGCTTCTGCCTTTTGGGGTTTTTGCCTTCCTCTGGATCAACTAGAGGGTGGAAATAGGCTGAACTAGATGGACATTGTCTTCATTCAGCCTAACATACTATGTTACTATGCTATGATTCTCCGCTCGTGGGCAGGGGGGCTGCGCTTTCCATAGTAAGTCTATGAAAAGCGTTCACTGCGTTCCCCACGCAGTGAAAATTCGCCCATGGACAGGAGGCCTTACTTACGGATTTCTTGGATTTCTCTATTGTTTCTCTCTTTCTCTGTTACGACTGATCTTTCTCCCTTCACTTCTCTTTCCTGCCTGACACATTCTTTTGTCCTGCCGGTTGCTTCTTTTTCTGGCGCTCTCTCTTGCACTTGCTTTGCCTGGTGTGTCTCAGTCACTCTCTGTCTCACTGGCTTACCCAGGCTCACTCACCAACTGACTCCTGTCACTGTTGTCTGGCTATTTATAATCTCTGTCACCTTACTAGTTTGTCTGCAGCAAATCACAGCCTATCTGGTTGTTGGGCTACCTGCCTCATCTGATTCTCCATGCATTTTTTCTATCTTGTGCAGCTTGCTAATAAATGTCCTAGCTGCTTGCCAGGTTACCTGCATCCCTTGTGTAATATGGCTCAGATAAACCCTATGGCTGGTTATTATATTACTGGTACCCATAACTAAACAGTGTTATGTAGTGCCTTTTTCCAGGCCACTACATTTCCCCCTTGTTTGAGAACAGCCATCCTCGGCGTTTTCTTCTTCAAGGCCGGAGCAGGTGGATGGCTAGAGAATATGGAAAAATGTCTGGGAAATTAAAGTCGACTTATTATTTAGCAAGGGATTTGAAGAGGTGTAGCACCACCTACTTCAAAAGAGCTATGGGGCCCTTACACGTATTCTCCCCACAGTCATCAAATGCATTTTTAAAGTTTCATATACAACAAAAGTATGCATAATAACATTTGGCATATTTGGACATTCTCAATATGATCCACCTGGTGGGAGCAAAAATTTGGGTTATGCAGGTATGCAAATCAAACATTACAATTTTATTCTTTATTCATCTTCATGAGAGTCTTTGTCCTTCTGGTTGTCGCTGGAACAACAAACCTAACTAGGGTTCAGGCAGTCCTTCTAAGAACCCTGGTAGATAGCCTCGCTACCACTAACTAAGACTATCGTCCCCAGGCACAACTTGAGGTGCACAGTCCATAACAAGTTGCTTGTGCTGGCTGTAACAAGTCATGAGAAACCGGATGTGGGAGATAGTGTTTGGAAAAATATAGGAACTATAAACAGGTTAACGAATCTCTTAATTCTTCAGGCTACTAAAACTTGAACATTACTTGTAACTTTATTGAGTTTCTCTTGAGTTTTTAACACTTGAACAAATTAACTAACTAATTACTAAGGTAGAAGTCTGTTATATGGCTTCTGGGTTTTTTTTAGTAATCTTTGTCTTCTAAGCGAATTGGAGGCTTTCCAAAATTACTCCTTTGTGAACGTCTGAGGATGTTGACAGCCTCAACTTCGGAGTCTTCGTTCACATTCCGTGATACTGCTGGGATGTAATCCAATGGGCTTGCTCCAACCAAAGTCATTGCAGGATTTAAGTACCAGGATAGGGGGTTGTTGATGTCAAATTTGCTAATGTTTCTTGTTTTTTTCTGCTCTCTTTTTCTAATGTGTCTTTTGAAGTAGGATCTAGTAAACAAAGCTTTAGTCTGTTTCGGTGAACTATTTTTGAGACTCTTCTATCTTGAGCAATTCTACAAAGGTCTTTTTCTGGAAAGGGTATTCTTATTATGGTGTAAGTCATTGCTTCCCATCTGTTGTCTCGCTTTCCTGTTCGATGCTCTTTCTTTAGCCACACTCTTGTACCTTTTGTTAGTGGATTTGCCTTGGCTTGCAAGTTAAAATCTTGCTCTTGTTTTTTATAAACTTGCTCCATCCGAACGCCTAAAATTTCTTGGGCTGTTTTCTGGTGTCTTTGTAGATCATGAATCCATTCTGTGGTGGGTAAAGGATTTGGATCTTCAGACACTTGAACTCCCATTGAAAAATCAGCAGGCAACTTCCCTTGTCGATCAAACATTAGATAATAAGTCATATATCTCATTGAACAATGGATGATGTTATTGTATACATACATCAATTCTGGTAGTAAATCTGGCCAATCACTTTTCTTTGGGGTTGGTATGGTACGTAATAAATTTAGAATCATCTGGTTCATTTTCTCGCAGACTCCATTTCCTTGAGGATAGTATGCTGTTGTTCTGATCTTGGTGCATTGATATAGTTTACACAGTTCTTGAAATAGCTGAGACTCAAATGTCCCTTCATCAGTGAGTATCTTTTCTGGTGTTCCATAAGACAATATGAAATGTTTCCAAAGCATTTTTGCAGCTGTTTTGGCAGATAAGTCTCTTCCAGGAATTGCTACTGTGAACTTGGTGTAGTGGTCTATTATGGTTAGCAAGTAGGTATAGCAACTCCTACTAGGCTCAATCTTCAAGTGGTAAAGGGCTAGCCGTTCTAAGGGTTTCTTTGTCACTATTGGGTGTAAATGAACTTTTTGATGAGCTTTGTTGTTTCTCCTTTTATCACAAGGTTGACACTCTGAACACCATGTCTCTATATCTCTTCTCACTTCTACCCCGTAGAATCTTCTCCGGATGGTATTTTCTGTTTTGTGCACTCCAAAGTGCCCAGATTTGTCATGGTACACCGTTTAGTACAAGATGTGCATCTCTTTGTGGAATGAGGATTTGGTGTATCTTCGTATGGGTGATAGGATCTATAGTTCCTCTGTACAATAGGCCTCTCTTTACGGAGAGTTTTTTGCTTTGCCGTCACAATCAGTGGAACTCTGGATCTGTTTTCCCGTTTCTCACTCTGATGGGTACAGTACCATGGGTCAAGAACAGACTGAGTTCTCCTTGGGTGCGACTTTCAGTTTGAAGATCAATCCACTGTTTTTCTTCTACAGGTCTGTGTCAGGACGGCGGCTTGTGGGTCCAAGGTGCCCACATCGCTGGTCCTGTCACTCAGGCTAGGGCTGTGTGACACAGGGGAGCCCCAGCCCTTATTACGTTCCCCGCCCGCCATATTCCTCCTCACCTCTGGGTTGCTAGGGACGTGGCTGATGCTGCCCCATGCCATGTCCTCTGCACCATGGCAACCAGGCACGATTGGATCTCTGCAAGTTCTGCAGGGCTGGGGGCAGGTTCCCCAGCACTGCTGGGAGTCTCTGCTGCTGTCAGACTCCCTGCCCCAATCAGCTGCTGGGGTGGGAGTTCTGACAGCATTTAAACTTCTCTGGGAGCTTCCCTCCTTGCCAGTGTTATTTTGGTCTTCCAGCTGTACGCACATATCTTGCTTTTGTCTCCCTAGTGAGTGCAGGGAACATTGCCCAGTTTTCACCCTGGGACCTAGCCCAGGGGGGCAAGTGGGTAGGGACAGGAGTTGTGGGCAGTAGCAGGGAGCTCCCAATTCTGCTGACTTTAAATATGCAAGAGGGTTGTTATCAGTGTAAGCTACGAATATGGATGCGATCAAGTAATCTTTGAACTTCTCCGTCACAGCCCAGATGAGAGCTAGGAGTTCCAATTTAAATGAGCTGTAACTCTGGTAGTTTCTTTCTGCTCCTTTCAAAGAATGACTTGCAAATGCTATTACTCTCCCTTTATCATTTTGAACTTGGCTTATTATTGCACCCAATCCTTGCTTACTCGCATCAGTGTACACTCAAAAGTGTTTGTTGTAGTCTGGATATCCCAGGACAGGAGAGCATATTAACTTATTTTTCAGGATTTGGAAAGCTTTTTGTTCTTTCTCCCAGGTGATGTGGGTGGTTTTTCTGCAGTTTTATTTTGATGTTCCCTGGATCAGTTTGTACAATGTGTTAGGGGGGTCTAGACAGACCATTCAGCTGATGCTGTCTGCTTCCGAATTAGTCTTAGATATGAGTACTCATTGACGACTCAGATGGATGACCACACGGGTATGCGGTTAGCCAAAGAAGAAGTGAGTTTATTTGCAAAGTACAGAATATATAGAAAGGTTGCTTGCGTAAGATTTAATCACTGCGCATGTCCAGGGTTGGTGGACATCTGGAGAAACAATTAACAATACTCCTTTCAAAGACACCTGGTTTCCCAGGACAGTACATCAAAATATTATGATCAGTTTATAAAAAGTAAAAAGTATTCAAGGATACTTTCCCAGAAGGGAGGGAAAAGGGAGGGTCGATAACAAGAACAGAAAGAGATACAGAAAGATAATAATTTCAGACAGTGAAATTAAAGCTTATTTTCCTCTATTTTATTTGAGACAGGAGAAAATCTAGAATTAACCCCTCACATTCCCCCATAGGGTCCACCATCATGCTAGGTACGTTCACCCGAGCGGTGCCAGCTCCTGCCAGATTCCCTAGAGTCATGTGGTGGTCCCGAAGTCCATCTGGGTTAAAGTTTAGCAAAAGCCTTTTCACTACAATGTGTGATACAAGACATGATTAACTTTAAAGCAACATATATGACAAGCAAAATCATCACTACTTGAAATATACTTTGTAGGATTCCTATGAACCACCCTCCCAGACCAGAGAACCAATTAGCGGGATTGAGAAGGCTAAATGTTTTACCCCACCAGCTATCTCTGGTTTCTGAGTTTTCATTTGTCCATGCAAGCAGTTCTTTCAACAGAACAGGAACAGCCAGGAAAGGAAGACTAGTGGCACCAGGTGTGTGTGCAAGTCCAACAGTCTTTCACCTGTGAGGTGTTCAGTCCATCTACCAGTATTTGGTGGTGTCTAACAAAGTGGTTCTGGGCATTGTCATTTTGCACGCTCTCATAGGGGCGAAGCATGGAGTAAGGAGTCCAAAAAGTCCAACAATAAACAAAATATCCTTCATTTTCTTTCTCATAGGGGGGGGGGGGGCAAAGCAGGGCGTGAAAAGTCCCATTAGTCCCAAGACAAGCAACAGCTCCTTCAACTTTTACCGAAGTAGGTGTGGTCAGCAGGACTTGATAGGTCCCCTCGAATCTGGGCCCCAGGGATTTCCGGACACGCCTCTTTACGACCACCCAGTCTCCAGGTTGCAGAGAGTGTGATCCCTCTAAGTTGTCTGGGTCTGGAATGGAAGAAAAGACTAGATTCTGTGTTACTGTTAGTTGGTCACACAGGTGCTTTACATATCCGGCTACTGTGTCATAGCCCTGCTGTAGGGCCTGTGGATGATACAGCCCCAATCTTGGCACAGAGCCAAACAAAACTTCTTTTAATTTAAGCATACCATTTAGTCTTTTAACTTTGTCTGAACTCTGCGGGTGGTATGGGGTGTGAAACGCTTGTTCCACCCCAAGGGCTGACATCACCTCTTGCATCACTTCACCTGTAAAATGTGTACCTCTGTCACTCTCAATAGTCTCTAGTACCCCAAATCTACATACAAGTTCTGACACAAGTTTAGTCGCTGTGCATTGTGCGGTGGCTTTGGACAGGTCCACGCACACAAGGACGTACTCATACCTGCCTGATTTGGGAAACTGGATGTAATCAATTTGTAATCTCTGAAAAGGATACAGTGGTCTGCGTGTGCACTTCTGGGGGGGTGGGGGTCCTCACCACTTGTTGTGCAGGGTGCACACTTCACATGCCTTCACATATGCCTTCGCCAACCTGTCGAACCCTGGAGCATACCATACCTTGTCCACAACAGAAACCATGGCATTCCTAGAGGCGTGCACTTTCCCGTGAGCTAGGACGGCAAGGTGGGGGTAGGCAGCCGCTGGTAAACACACTCTGTCTCCCATTCTCCATACATCATCTACGTACCTAGCTCCTGCCTTGGTCCACCGCTCCACTTCATCCTGTGTGGCGCCAAATCCCACATCAACAAGGGTGGTGGGACCAAGATCCAACTTACAGCACACAGGGCTTGGGGGGGTCTTGAGTCCTGTTCAGGAGAGCTGCAGCCTTGGCTGCCCTATCCGCTCTATCGTTTCTCTTGCTCTCTGGTGACTGCCCCTGTGTGTGTGCTTTAACCTTTATTATGGCCACCTGTTCGGGCAACATTAATCTACCTACTGATATACCATTCTTAATGGGCTTGCCTTGTGCCGTGAGAAAGCTCCTGGACCGCCAGATGGGTCCATAATCGTGTGCAGTACCAAAGGCGTACCTGGAATCCGTGTAGATGTTAGCAGTGGTACCTTCTGCAATCGTACAGGCCTCAGTTAGAGCACGGAGCTCAGCCTCCTGCACTGACATGTGTGGCGGCAGTGGTTTTTGTACAAGTATCTCATTCAGTGGGACTACTTCAAAACCTGTTACAAACCTTCCTTCGTCATTCAGGTATCTGGATCCATCCACAAACAGCTCAAACTGGGGGTTCTGCATGGGCTTGTCTGTGACATGTGCGAACCCAGCCGTTTCCTGGGCCATGAGGGCCACACAGTCATGCCGGTTTCTGGTGTCAAATGCCTCCTGTTCGTCAGTCAGGGAGTGGAGTTGTAAAACAACTGGTCCCCTGTACTTACTCCCCCATTTGAATCTACGTCACCTAATGGAAGTAAGGTGGCTGGATTCAAGGTGGTGCACCTTTGGAATGAGATGTTCAAGGAGGAATGCACTGCGAGTTCCATTTTTATCTGTCTGGCAAGAGACAGATGACGACGGCTTACCTGAGTCAGGATACCATGTATGTCATGTGGGGTGTAGATCACCATGGTGTGATCTAGGACGTCAGAACTTTTGTCCAGTAGTGCCTGAACTGCTAGAACCGCTCGGACGCATGATAGAGACCCTCTAGCCACCGCGTCAAGATGGGCACTGTAGTATGCTACAGGTCGCTTTTTGTCACCATGCATTTGTGTCAGTACAGCGGTGGCGTGTCCCGCCATCTCAGTGATGTACATTTGGAAAGGTTTGTCATAGTCTGACAGCCCCAGTGCGGGTGCACTGGTTATCTGTACTTTCAGCTGATGGAAGGCTGACTTGGCCTGCGGGGTCAGGGCAAATGGCCGTGTACCCAAACAGTCGTACAGAGGCTGCATGGTCATGGAGGCAGAGCGTATCCATGGCCGACAGTATGAAACCAGTCCCAAGAAGGTACGCAACTGGGCATGGGAGGTGGGAAGTTGCATGTCACTTACCACCTTCGTGCGCTCCGGCGTCAGGTGTTTGGTACCTGGACCTAGGCAGTGGCCCAGGAACACTACGTGAGATTTGCAGAACTGAAGTTTGTCTTTGCTGGCTTTGCAGCCATTCTACTCTGATGGAGGAAACACAAAAGGCTTAGTGATGCATTGAGGCAACTATTTGGGTCAGGAGCACACAAAAGTAAGTCATCAACATATTACAAGAGGGCGGTGCCCTCGGGAATTGGCCAGGCGTCTAATACCAGCTTCATGCATCTGGTGAACTGGGTTTGGGCTATTCTGTGCCCCTTGTGGCAGCACTGTCCAACAGTACTGCTTTCCTCTGAAAATAAATGCAAACAAATACTGACAGTCTGGCTGGCCCTTTATACTCTTTCTCTTAACCAGGAACAAAGGGGTATTGGCTGGGGAGACACATTTCTTAAGGGCTTTAAGTTAACATAAAGAAGAGACAGTGTCTGCAATTGCATCTTCCTGGACATGTGCCAGGGGGTACTGACGGACCAAGGGGGCTTTTCACCCTTCCTTTAGGTAAACCATTACCGGTGGGACTGACAGTCTGCCGAGGTCCGTCTGTTTGGTAGCCCAAAGGCTCGAAGGAATGTCACTAAGAGCTTGTTCCTCTGCGTGCGTAAGAGTGAGTACAGGGAGAGTTGTCGCTTGGTCTGCTGCCATCCGACAGAAGGTCGGGTGACTTTCAGACCCGGGGTGTATACGAGCCTCACCGGACGGGTGAAGTTCGATACAACATCCCAAGGGTCCCATCACGTCAGTTCCCAATATGCTTTCAGGACCTTCTAGCACAAGGAAGCGGGTGAGGCATCACGACCCTTTAAACATTACCTCAAGCGGTTCAGTTTCTGCCAGCTGAATTGGCACTCCTGAAACCCCTTGCACCGATTACCGCTAGACAATCAGGCTGGTATTCTATTCCAGATAGATCAGAACCTTGTTGCAAAAATAAAAAAAAATAAAAAAATAGCTGACCTGCAATACCTAGATCACCTATGTCTTCTCCTCCCCCCCTTTGAACTAGGATACTTAATTGGAAGGAGAGTAGCCGGGTTCAAAGTAGTAGCAACATTGAAAAGAATGAAAAGAGCACACTGTAGCTGGATTTGATGGGCCAGAAATAAGTGCTTGGGTTGCACTTGCGTGTATATGCTCCGGATGTCATGAGGGGTGAGGACCACTAGGGGGTAGTCCAATACCAACTCCGAAGATTTGTCAACCATTGCCTGTACTGCTGCCACCGCACAAACACATGAGGGAGCTCCTCGAGCCACTGGATCCAGCCTCATGGAGTAGTATCCAAGTGGCCGTGGTTGTCCTCCGTGCTTTTGTGTCAATACTGTTGTCACATGGCCAGAAAATTCAGTACAGAAAAGAATAAATGGTAAAGTGTAAAAGGGTGGAGAGCTGAGAATTGAGCTTCAGGGGTGAGAGAGAAAAGAATGATTGAAAGACAGTCATAGAGTGGTTGCATAAGAGAGGAAACAGAGTGGATCCATGGGCGGCAGTATGAAACAATGCCCAGAAAGGTGCAGAGTTTGGCAGCAGGTGTAAGTACAGGTATGGCTTTTGGACAGCAGCCTTTTGTTCCTATATCAGATGTCCAGTTCCTTGGGCTAAGCGATGACCCAGGAGAACAACCTTTGTTTTGCAGAATTGGAGTTTGTCTTGGAGGTGGCTTACTATTTGTCAGGACCTGCGGAAAGCTGAGTTTCTGCAGTAGCTGTCAAGACAAATACATGAGCCGGATCCACCAAGAGAGCAGTTAGTTTACAAAACTCTTCTGAACTGTCACCTGAGGTCTCAACCTGTACCGATCCATTCTGGTGAGAATTTGATGGATGCAGATAAGGCTTGCAAGATATCAGTACAAATAACAGAGATGAATTACAACAAGGCAGAATAATCCATAAACATCTATTCACATTGGAATATTATATTCTTTAAGCAAATTCATTATTAATCTGATCCTGCCTGCAATGTCTCATCAAATTTGAGAAAGAAAAAAAAACTTTTCCTAACTGCCCAAGCTTCTCACCCCTCCTTTCGGAGAAGAGAGGGATGAAACATTACGTACTTTTACATCATCTAGCTCCACCCCTTCGATACTGGCCTTTGCGTATTTCCCCTACAGAACATTCTCTCAGAGACAGTACAGTACTAACAGCATTTAGCAGTGATACAGACGTCCAACCAATCACAGAACTGACATTTACCCAAAAAGCAAAAATATACCTTAAAATCCCGATGTTCTCTATTATTAAAACCGTATAATTCACGTAATTCATTACAAGTTTCTTATTTCATCAACGTCTGTCTTTCTTCTATGACCTTGAATTTTATCTCTCTATGAAACAGAACAATAGCTAAGATTTTAGAAAGCGGCCAGAACATTCAGACTTTAAACAACATTAATCATTAGTAATTACAAGAGGTATATTTCTCTGCACAGACTATGAAACACAGACGGCAGGGGATAGTTAAACACATAGAAAAGACAACATGCTAAGCACTTCTAACAGCGCAGCTTTTTTCCGCATTTTTAACCTTTGTATTCTTAAAGGCCCCCACAGATGTGAGTGGGGTATAACTTTCTTACACTTGTATGAAGGAGACTAAAACGTACAACAAAGATTAGATTACATAACATCAAGACATACAAGACAAACAATAATGGTTATTTGTCACATAATTGTCCACAGATTCTGCATGAACTTGCTTTATGTCCCAAAGGAACACAGACTATAAAAGAATTCCCTTTCTCTGATAACCCATTACTGCCGTATCTACACTTGCCTCAATCCATCTGTCTAACATACTTTTATCCAACCTTTGACTATCTCTGAATCTTTCCCAAACTTGCTTGTCTAAGACTCCCTTCTCCTAAAATTCTAAACACCTGCTTTTCTCAACAACTTACTACATTCTCTCCCCACGGCTAACTTTCTTTCTCTGTCTTTTGCTATTTCTCTAGCTGTTTCCATATAGGCATACTCCTTGCCCTGTACGTTTCTCATATTGTCTGTTCGTTTTTCTAAACCGGCGTCTCTGATATCTTTCATGCTTTTTCCCGTACTATTGCCAGAACTCATAGTTAAAGGTTCCCGCTTTTCTAAGTCCTATCCGCTTGTATACTTTACAGGCTTGCCTACAGATGTCTTTCCCTTCCCCTTCTCTCATGGACTTACCTTTTGATTTACCACTATCATACAGTGTAAGGATGCCCACAGCTTCCTCTGGTAAATCTGGCGGTCCCACAGACCTTTTAGTCCCTTCTGCCAGGTCCACGGCTGGCAGGACACTTATTTGCACTATGGACTTGTTCCTCTATTTTTACCTCAATCACACAGTATAAGGATGCCCACAGCTTCCTTCGGGTAAATCAGGCCAGTCCCTTCTGCCAGGTCCGCAGCTGGCAGGAATTCTATTTGCAATCTCTCTACTTCTTACGGGGATAAGGGGACCATGGCTTGCCTTGCTGGGCGGCTTTAATAATCTTATAACAAATTACAGCTAACATTATGAGTCCGGAAAAAAAAAACCCAATAATTTCTACAGCACACAGCAGACAGCATGGCAATATACACATATGGGTTCTTCTGTCTATTACAGTTACTAAGAACACCAAAAATAACAGGCAGAAGCGTCCTATAAACATGCAGCGACTCACCTCCTGTCAACACGGGACTGAAGTCAGGGGAGCCCAGAGCTGGAGTGGCAATTCAAGGGCTTACCTTACACTGGTGTTTTGTAGATCTGGGGTCCCGTGGCCTCTGGTCCGGCTGGTCGGCAGGTAGGGTCGTCAGGTATCGGCTGCAGGTAAGGAGTTAGCTTCTGCCCCACGTTTAGGCAGCCAAGTAATGTTAGGGGGGTCTAGACAGACCGTTCAGCTGATGCTGTCTGCTTCCGAATTAGTCTTAGATATGAGTACTCATTGACGACTCAGATGGATGACCAGATGGGTATGCGGTTAGCCAAAGAAGAAGTGAGTTTATTTGCAAAGTACAGAATATATAGAAAGGTTGCTTGCATAAGATTTAATCACTGCGCATGTCCAGGGTTGGTGGACATCTGGAGAAACAATTAACAATACTCCTTTCAAAGACACCTGTTTCCCAGGACAGTACATCAACATATTATGATCAGTTTATAAAAAGTAAAAAGTATTCAAGGATACTTTCCCAGAAGGGAGGGAAAAGGGAGTATAGATAAGAATTCGTGTGAGAGAAAAGGGAGGGTCGATAACAAGAACAGAAAGAGATACAGAAAGATAATAATTTCAGACAGTGAAATTAAAGCTTATTTTCCTCTATTTTATTTGAGACAGGAGAAAATCTAGAATTAACCCCTCACAAATGGTTCCGCAATTCTGGCGAAATTTGGGATAAATCTTCAGTAGTATCCTGTGAATCCTAAGAAACTCCTCACTTGTTTGACAGTTTGGGGTATTGTCAATTCCTGTACTGCTGCAATCATCTCTGGATTGGGCCTAACTCCTTGCGCATTCACGACATGTCCCAAGTATCGTACTTACATTTGTAACAGCTGACATTTGCATGGTTTCACCTTCAGGTGATGGCAAACTAGTATCTTGAACACTTCAGCCAGGTGTTTCAGATGGTCGCCATAAATCTTAGAGTATTAAATGATATCGTCCACATATAGCAGCACCGTTTCAAAATTCTTATGCCCAAAGCATCTTTCCATGTGTCTTTGAAAAGTGCCAGGAGCATTACATAGGCCGAAGGGCATAGAATTGAACTTGTATAGCCCTATTCGGGGTAGTAAGAGCTGTTTTCTCTTTGTCTTCTGGAGCCATGGGTACTTGCCAGTATCCACTAGTCAAATCTGGGGTGGAAAAGTAAGCTGCTGACCCCAAAGCAGTGAGGGATTCTTTGATTCGTGGCAAAGGATCGGCATCTTTATGCGTGATGTTCAATTTTCTATAATCCACAAAAAATCTAATACCTCCATCGTTTTTTCTTCACCAGTACCAATGCGGCTGCTCACGGGCTTTATTATCTTGGTGTATTTCATTTCTTTGATTAGTTTCCTTATAGGTTGGTACATGGCTGGTGGTATGGATGGGTATTTGTTTCTAATTGGTGGATGGGATTCTGTTGGGACATAGTGACAGACACCTTCAGTTAGGTCAAAGTCTAATGAGTTTTTACTTAAGGCTTGGTGAAATTTCTGAGCCACTCTGACTACTTCTTTCTCAATAGCAGGGGTGTCTGCATTCCCAATTTGTAATTCAGCCCAACAAGAGGTCTTAGGTTGGCTACTTCTGTGGTCGAAACTCTGTGTATTTTGTTGAACCTGTGTTCCAGAGAGGGTGAGGAAATTGTCCACGTGTAAGAGTGAGATTTGTGACGCTAGGTAATATTTCTTCAATTTTACCGCAGATTCTCCTATATTAAGTGGGCGGACAGGCACTCTTCCTCTTGAGATGTTTACTATACTCCGGACTGCCATGATACTTGGATGTTCTTTTAATTGAAGCGCCTCTACCAGGGCTTGGTAATCTCTTCCTTAGAGACCTGGTTGAGTTTGATACCAGATAATAGTTTCAGTCCAGGGTTTTAAAGGTATCGGTCTCACATCTTTTATTCTTGCATGTCCTACTTAACCTTTATCGTTGGTGAATTTCTGGTGGGCGGACAAGACTTTTATAGTTTGATGTAAGACTCGTTGGGCTTGTGAAGCCGAAGGATTGGAACTTTGTAAGGCTTCCAGCATTTCTCCATAACAACTTTTAGGAATATTCATGCCCAAAATGATGGCTGGAGCATTTCTTTCTACTACATCTATGTCTAAGATTCCTTGACAGGGCAGTTTGGCATTTCCGGTCATCACCATAGGCTCCCAGTAGCCTACTAAGGGAACATTTTGTCCATTGGTAGCGACAACGTTCATAACCTGTTCGGGAGGTTGTCTTAATTCTTCTAAGGACAAATATTTTTGAAATATAGCTGTGTGTATGGTGGTCACCTGAGATCCTATATTCAGTAGCTCTGGAAAAGGTATGCAATCAAGGTAGATGATAACCTCCGGGCAGGGTCCCATATACTTTGAGAACCATCTGGGGACTTCAGGACCTACTCTTGGTTTCCCTGAGGGATGGTCCTCAGGGGATATCTGTTTAACTGCCAACAGTCTTTTTCAGTATGCCCTCTCTTCTTGCAATGCCTGCAGGTAACTGGGCCTGTTCTACTTGGTCGTGTTCTGGTAAACATGGTAGCTGGACTGGAGTTGTTCTTCTGTTGCAGGACTATTGAGTCCTCTTGCCTGTCTAATCTCGCCTTCGGTTGTTCCATTTTCTTCCAGAGGGCAGATACACTACGGGCTACTACTGCAACGTCCTTCTGTACAATATCCAGGATCCCCTTCTCGTCAGGCTGGCTCTGGCCCGCTTGTAACACCATAACATTCTTCGGGGATTCTGTTTATAAATGTTCTTTTTTCAAATTGGGAAAAGCCTCTGATGTTGTATCAGTCCTTATGGGGACTTCTCTACCTAGCACCTGTATGGCCAGTTTCTAAAAGTCTAGGAAAGAGAGACCCATGCTCTGGACGGATAGCATGCACAGCTGTCTTTTGATTTCTTCTGTGGCTGTGCCTTCCACAAATTGGTCACACAGCTTCTGATCTGCTCCTATCGCTTTTTCTGGATCTGTGTGGATCATAGCTTTCATGTCTTCTCGTAGCGACAGTGCGCATTCTCAGACAGTTTCATATAATATCTGTCTTCTGTTAAAGAAGTGTTGTTTTACTCCGGATGCAGTACTGGTCTCAAAGATGTTCTGCAGCCTCTGAAAAATCTGATCCACCATCTTCCTATGTTCTCTGGTCCATCATTTGACCTCTCTAGCTGTGGCATCTTCTAATTGGCCCACTAACATCTTCAGCTTTTGTTCATTAGTGAGAGGGCTCAGCTGGTATAGCACTTTGATTTTTTACTGAGCTGATATTGTTCTCCATTATATCTAGACAGCCAAGGGGCTCCCAGGTAATACGGCATGGTAAATGGGGAAAAGTGAATAGTAAAGGCAGCACTCTGCACAGCGATTTATAATAGGTATATGACCTTTATTGAGCCCATGGTCTTGAGCGTCAGTGACATTTCAACCCAAACTGGGTCTTTTTCAAGCTGACAACTCACAAGCAAGCACTACAATTTATGTACAACCCCCCCCCCTCCCCCCCAATTACAAAAACAACCAATGAGTGTGGTATAGTCGTTACCGGCAGTTATGTGGACGTCGGGTTCGTGCGCTAGTTGTCATGGCTCCCATATCACTTCTATGCTCATAGTCCTCATGTTGAATGCAGGCTGAAGCGCCGGTGTCCCCCAGTCATGGCGGGGCATGCCCAGAGTCCCAGGAGTCTCGCGAGTAGCAAAAGGCTCCTGACGTGGTAATCATGGGGAAGCTGCGGCTCCTAGCGCATGCGCCCTAGCACAGACTGTGCACACAGGGCTCCGGACGGAAGAACATCGCGGAGGAACTCCTGTTACCACTCTATAAGTCCTGATGTTGGCAATCAATAAACCAACAGAATAAATTCCCAGCGGAAGCAGTCATAGACTGCATATAATGGCTGATATCATTTTGGCCAGAAAATGTTTATAATAAATATGCATAAATAGCTAAAAATATATATAAACACCATTGAAATAGAGCAAATGCATAGATTATTAGAACTAATGAATAATAAATAATGGCAAATAGAAAAAAAAAATATTGCAATCATATAATTTATTCATACATAGCAGCATATATAATTCATAATTTCATTAATTTAGATGGGGGGGAATATTTATGGAGCAATAAAGCGCACTTTAAGGGCTCCCACCCACTGGCGATATTTTCTCCACTGCAATGCAATTCTAAAGTTAAAGTCTCGCATCGCAGTGCGGGAAAAAAAATCGGCATGACGCCGGGATATCGGCATCACGCCGACATATCGCCAGTCTTTTCAATGGGGCCAGCGGCAGCAGCGCTAGCCCCATTGAAAAGAGATGTAGAATGCCGGGGACTTCTGCCACAGCTGTGGCAGAAGTCCCCGGCATTCTATTCCATTGCTTTCAATGGGATCGGCACTGCTGCCGATCCCATTGAAAGCACTGCTTTCTGCCAAGCACCGCGGAATGATTATCGGGGAATGGCTTAAAATATATGTCCTTCCCCGATAATCCTCAATAAGTGGTGAAAAAATAAAAAAATTAATACTCACCTCTCCTGCGCTCAGCCGCGTCCTCCTGCTGGCTCCCCGACACTGCTATGAAGCTCTTTCAGCAGTCGGGGATTTAAAAGTCCCCACCTCCTGAAAGGGCTGTGCAGATTGGCTGAGGGCTCAGCCAATAGCAGCTACTGCTTAGCTGTTGGATGAGCGCTCAGCCAATCACACATAGCCCTTAGCTATTCATGCATGAATAGCTATATCTTAGCTCTTAGCTATTCATTCATGAATGGCTATGTGTGATTGGCTGAGCGCTCAGCCAAAAGCTAAGCAGTAGCTGCTATTGCCTGAGCCCTCAGCCAATCTGCACAGCCCTTTCAGGAGGCGGGGATTTTTAAATCCCCGACTGCTGAAAGAGCTTCATAGCAGTGCCGGGGAGCCAGTAGGAGGACGTGGCTGAGCGCAGGAGAGGTGAGTAATATTTTTTTTTACTTTTTTAACACACTTTTGGCAGATTATCGAGGAAGGGCTTATATTTCAAGCCCTTCCCTGATAATCATTCTGCGGGGCTTGGCTGAAACCATTGATTGCAATGGGATCGGCTGCAGTGCTGATCCCCTTGAAAGCAATAGAATAGAATGCCGCGGACTTCTGCCACAGCTGTGACAGCTGTGGCAGAGGATTCCTTCATCCCCCCGCGGTCCCCGTGGGGATGAAGGAAACTCCTGCCACAGCTGTCACAGCTGTGACAGCTGTGGCAGAAGTCTGCGGCATTCTCCCTATGCTTTCAATGGGGCTAGCGCTGCTGTCGCTGGCCCCATTGAAACCACTTGCGATATGCCGGTTCTATACCGGCCTCTTTCTTGCGCTGCAGTGCGAGAGTTTTCTCGTGCTCTCGCAGCGCAAGAAAGAAAATATCACCAGTGGGTGGGAGCCCTAAGGGAGATGATGAAAAAAATGTCACATTTGAAAAAATACACGAACCCGGAAAAATCCACAACCTCCGTAGCAACGAATCCACCAACCTAAGAACACAATAAAACAATGATTAAAAACATGCAAATATAATAAAATATGAAAAATAAGTACCAGCAGTGATGCAGAAAATGCCAAATCAAGATACCATTATATCAAATAAATGGTGTCGTATTAAATTCAAGGTTTAAGCCATTTGGATGCAATGTATCTAAATTAAAAATCCATCTCAATTCCTTCTTGAGTAGGAGACCCTCCCAATCTCCACCCCTGATGATGGTGGGAACATGGTCAATCACCCTGAATTTAAGCTGGCTTACAGAGTGACCTGCCATGATGAAATGTTTGGAGATGGGGAGGTCCACCTTCTTATTACGTATGGAACTTTTATGATTTAGAATCCGTTGACGAATTTCATTGATAGTTTCCCCCACATACAAAAGTCGACATGGACAATAAATGAGAGAGACTACAAGCGTTGACCGACATGTATACCGTGTTGTAATGGTATATAGCTTACCCGTGCGCGGATGATGGAATGTGTTGCCTTTCAATAAATTATTGCAGCAAGAACACCCTGCACAGGCGAAATTGCCAGTTTTCGGTGTCATAAGGGTCCGTTGACTACCTGCCACCTCTCTTACCTGAGCACTTACCAATTTATCTCTCGAATTGGATCCCCATTTATACACCATAAATGGTGTTTGAGAAAACTCACAAACTTGTGGACAGTTCTTTTGTAAAATTGGCCAATGTCGTCTAACAACATCGGCCACCTGTTTACTCATGGGTCCAAAAGTAGAGATAAAGGGAATCCGAGTCATATTTTCTTTTTTTACTCTTGGGACAAGTAATTTATCACGAGACAACGCCCGGGCTTTACATGCCGCCATAGTAACGGTACCCCTCGGATATCCTCTCTCAAGGAATCTCTTAGTCATCTCCTCCAACCTTTGGTTAATGTGTCCATCAGAGGTTATCCTTCGTACCCTCAGGCACTGACTCCATGGTAATGAATTCCGCATATTGCATGGGTGATAGCTAGAATAGTGCAGTAAGTTGTTCCTGTCTGTGTCTTTCTGAAACAGATCCGTATCTAGCATGTTACCAACCTTAGTGATTCTCACATCTAAAAAATCTTGCTTTCTGTCTCACTGGTTGTTGGGCTACCTGCCTCTATGCATTTTTCTATCTTGTGCAGCTTGCTAATAAATGTCCTAGCTGCTTGCCAGGTTACCTACATCCCTTGTGATTTGAAACAACCAAAATAATAAAGAACTGCAATAAATTGTAAAATGTGTGTTTCAGAGCAGTAGTTCATAGTAGTAGATAATAGAGTTAGGGCTTCTTTACACAGGCATATGCGCAAAAACACTTACTTCAGCACAGTGTATTTGCGCATGAACGAGGTTAGATGAGGTAGATTTGCGTGCGTTTCTGCACATAGTACTGCACTTTTTGTGCACACAGGGCAAGCACACATGCACGTAAGACACTTTTTCCGTGGATTAACCTAATGATGTCCAGATGTGCTCTTTTCCCTGTGTTCTGTGCAGTGTTTCCTGTTTCCCCTTGCATATTTGTGCGCCTCCCATAGATTTCTATGGGGCCTTTTTTTCTGTGTGCCCAAACATGTTCTTGAGAACAAACCTATTGAAATCAATGGGTTCTATTCTCTGTTTACTGCATGCAGACTTTGCATGTGCTAATACCCAAACAAACATGGTTGTGTGAAATAGCCCTTAGGCTTCCTTTACATGGATCATTTTGCGGTCATGTTTGTTACAGAGATTTTCATTATAGCAGCACCAGATGTGCAAAAGCCAGTAGGAATTTATGAAATTCAAATTTTTATTATCTGCCATGGTTTTCCGGATTAGGTTTTAAATAGAGATGAGCGAACGTACTCGGATAGGCACTACTCGTCCGAGTAATGTGCCTTATCCGAGTACCGCTGTGCTCGTGCTCAAAGATTCGGGACGCGCTGCGGAGCGGGGAGCTGCAGGGGAGAGCGGGGAGGAACGGAGGGGAGATCTTTCTCTCCTTCTCTCCCGGCCGCTCTGCCCCGCTCCCCGCTCCGACTCACCTGTCAGCAGCGGAGCGCCCCGAATCTTTGAGCACGAGTACAGCGGTACTCGGATAAGGCACATTACTCGGACGAGTAGTGCCTATCCGAGTACGTTCGCTCATCTCTAGTTTTAAATCTTGACATGCTCGGGCATTTTTGTTTTTGTTTTTCTTACCATTTATCATTTATTTATAGAACATGGATCCATCCATGGAATCAATTCTTTCCAAAGACTCTAAGAATGTAGCAAAAATGCTGTGAAATTGGCTATGGAAAATCTGCAGCATTCTTTTTTGGTCTCAGAGGAAAGATAATTTGATTTAGGCCCCCTGTCCACGGATGTTGCGGTTTCCCATGGCAGATCTCCACCGCGGGAGCCGCCACCCAGGAGCAGGAGCTGGCAGATGGAGCTCCGCTGTCAGCCTACCGCCGGCGAAATTACACCCATGGACAGTCGGCCTTAGGATGCCTTCACACAGGAGTCAAAATCGCTCAAGAGATTTGTGTATTGCGAGGTGTAGAAATGTGGTGGGGTCGTACACATGAGCGATGTTTTCCTGCATGGCACCGCAATGTGATGCAGGAAGCAAGTCTCAGCATGTTCCATCTTTCTGCTTGGTCTCGCATTGCAGCGCGATTGTTTTCAATAGGGCCTGGCGGCAGCATCACACCTTATGCTAAGGGCACAAGATGCAATGCTGTCAGCCGCGGTGGAGGATTGCTTCTTCCCTGAAGTGATGCCAGGCTGTTTTGCCATAAAAACACCTTGAATTCTCTGGGATTTCTCATGGGTGGTGAGCATGATATGGGGTCGGGATTCATGGCTCCATATCGCACGTGCTCCTGTGAAGTTAGCCTAAGGGCGCCCACCCACTGGCGATTTTTTTTTCTTTGCGTTTTGCGTTTTTTCGCAATTAGAATTGAATGTACTCCTGTCCACTGGCGTTTTTTTTTTGCGTTGCGTTGCGTTTTTTAACATAGGAACTGTCAGTTGCATATGTGTCCTTATTTTTCTCCTAATGCACCCATGAAAGTCAATGGAAATTAATGGGAAAGCCGCGAAAACGCCACGAAAAACGCGGGAAAAACGCCGCAAAAACGCTGCGTTTTTCACGCACGAAAATCGCAAACGCCAGTGGGTGGGCGCCCTTAAGTCATAAATCTGGTAAGAAGTTCGTTAACCCCTTAGTGACCAAGCTTGTTTTCACCTTAATGACCAAGCCCAATTTTGGAAATCTGACATGTGTCACTTTAACATAGAATAGCTCCCTAAAGGTTTTGCATATCCAAGTGATTTTGACATTGTTCTTTTTCGCCACATGTTGTACTTCATTTAGGTGGTAAAAATAGTCCGATAGAATTTGTGTGTATTTATTAAAAGCACCAAAATTGAAAAATGTTAAAAAAAATTGTCATTTTTTTCACATTTTCAATTGTAATATATCAAATATGTGCAAACATACTGTACAAATTTTTGATAAGATATATACTTCCATCTGTTTACTTTATTTTGGATACAAATTTGAAAAGCTTTTGTGTTTTTTTAGGAGATTTAGAAATTTAACATTGTTTATCAACATTTTCAGGAACACTTTGTTTTCCTACACCAAGCCTACATTGCAAAGGCTCATATGTATCAAAGTGATAGATACCACCCAAAAATTACCCAATTTTAAAAACGACACCCCTTAATGCATTCATTAAGGGGTGTCATGAGTATTTTTACACCACAGGTTTTTTCAGGAGTTAATGCAATTTAGAGGGTAAAAAATAAAATTTCATATTTTTGCAAATATATCATTTTAAAGGCAGTTTTTTTTTTCTAGAGTACACATGAAAATGAGAATTTATACCCCAAAATGGATACCCCCATTTGTCCTGTGTTCATAAACATACCTGTTGTAACCGTAATATTATGTCCGTATGCACAACTTGGCCCAAACCGAAAGGAGCAGCCGGCGGCTTTCAGAACAGAGATTTTGCTTGAAGGTGATTTAGGCCCCATTGCCCACTTGTAGAGCCCTCGAGCAGCCAAAACAATATAGAACCCCCACAAATGACCCCCTTTTGAAAACTAGACCTCTTAGTGAATTCATCTAGGGGCATACTGCATATTTTTACCCCACAATTTTTGAATGAATCTAAGCAAATGATTTTAATTTTTTTGGCAATTGTGTCATTTTAAAACCTGTTTTTTTGTAAAGCACACATATGAATGAAGACTTGCACCTCAAATTGGAGACCCCTGTTTGTCCTGTGTTCAGAGACAATACCCATTGTGGCCCTATTATTATGTCTGTATGCACAATGGGGCCAAAAATGAAAGGAGCAGCCAGTGACTTTCAGAACAGACATTTTGCTTGAGGGTGGCATCACATGAGCGTGTATTTTGTGCGTGCATATGTGCACACAAAAACGCACGTTTATTAGCCCCAATATCCGCAGTAAAATAGAACATGCTGCATTCTGTTTTCTACGAATAATTATGCAATTGCAACCCTCTAATGTGAGCGGAATTGTGTAATCCAATGCATTTGATTGATCTGTGTATTACCGCTGATCAAATGCATGCGGAATCAGCAATTTCTATTGGATCGCATGAAACCGGCCTAATGGAAGATCGCTACCTTTATATCACGTGACCTCACAGGCCCCTGGTCACTGCTCCAGGCCCGTTGGTGGCTGGGAGCAAGAAGATTCAAAATTTCTTGGGCTCCCCGACTCCTGCACAGGTGTCCAGCATTTTGCCGACGGGTGCATGTGCAGTAACCGGAATGGTCCATGGAAGATGATTGTGTCAGGATTCAAATGCGGAGGCCTCCGGGAAAATGTTTAATCTCCACTCACCTACTGCATCGGTGAGGAAAGATGAAACATCCACTTTTTAAAGAACTGTTACGTGATCGCCATTATCCATTTATTAATGGCGATAATGTGACCAGTAACCACATACCACGGTCCCCCCGTGACGTCTCCAGGTTCTTGGCTACCTTTGGTAGCCAGGAGCAGGGAGATTTTAAATCTCCCAGGCAATCCTTGACTGTATGCTGACGGGTGCATGCAACGAAGCCAGGGTAAGGTCTGCGGATAAAGATCCCCTCGGGGGACCTTGGGTATGTAATTTCATCTCCCCTCATGGATACGATCCGTAAGCGGAGATGAAATTTAATTTTTTATTTTTTTTTTTCTTAGACCTTTTTAACTTTTCATGATCACCATCATCTGATGGATAACGGTGATCATATAACCAGGTGCGGTCCCCGGTGACATCTCCCTGCACTCAGCTATCCTTGACTGCCTGATGCAGGGGAATTTTAAATTTGCCGGGCCCTCCGGCCTTCATCGCCGCATGCGAAGGCCCACGGCAGCTGTAGATCGCCACTGAAGATCATAGAGGATGGTGGTGAGTATTTTCATCTCCCCTCATAAATCTGATCAATGAGGGGAGAAGAAGCTTTAACTTTTTTTTTACTTTGTTTTACTTTGCCATGATCACTATTATCCGTTGGATAACGGCAAACGCGGTCCCCCGGTGACATCTCCTGCCTTCTGGCTACCTTCAGGAGCCGGGAGACAGGGGATTTCAAATTTGCCGTGGCTCCTGGCCTTCTGTGCATGCGACTGACATAATGCCGCCTGGCGTGCATTCGCAGAAGTCCAGCGTCTGGTCCCGGAGGACTGGGGTGAGTAATCGCAGATGCCCCCATGGAGCCGATCCATGGGGGCAGCTGAATCTTTAACTTTTTAAAAACTTGTTTGCACTTTAATGCGATTGGCGCCGATTGCATTGCCATGGGGGGCTCCCCGCGGCTCGGGATGACAGCTCCATGTTGTCGGCTACCTCCGGGCACCGACAACATGGTGCTGTCATGTCCATAACCCATGTGGCTTTAATCCCTGCAGGATGCATGTTTTTACGTCCTCAGTGATTAAAACCCACTTAGGCAGGACATAAAAACACTATGGGCTGGTCACCAAGGGGTTAAGGAGAGGAGCTAGAGAGGGATTTATCAGAGGAGTTCTCTTTAATTAATTTGCATAATGCTGTTCACTAGCAGTTTGCTATATATTGTATTGGAAGCTGCAGAATGTTGCACATTTTTAATAGACCCCTATTGCAAAAATGCTTTCAGCTCAAAGTACTTGTATTTAAAGGAGTTTTCCGAGATTGAAAATAAAGAAATCTAATGCATGAAAGTAGGTAAAATAAAGAAATAAGCCATACTCACCGGTCAGAGGTTCCTCACCCCTCAGTTTTAATGCAGAAGCCCCAGTTCTCTCCTCTCATCCAGGAAGAAGCTGACTGAGGCACATGCCATTCACTGTACATGTGACCACTCAGCCAATCACTGGCTTCAGCGGTTACATGCCATTCATGGCAGTATCACTGCTAGCACATAAGTTATTTAAAAAAAACCCCTATAAGCACTTCCTGCTGGCCGCCACTCCGGTCTCTGTATACATTGGCTGCATCAGTGACGGGTTGTTTAACCACGTGAACTTTGCAGCCAATGGGAGGCACTAAGGGATGTTATCATTGACATCCCGTAAACCTGCTTTCAGGCTTCTACATTAGAAGCTTTCGTGACAGGTTTAAGGCGTGTCACCAGGCCTGCTGAACTAAGAAAACAGCATGGGGAGCCCAAAACTATATAAAAGAAACAACTCAGAAAATCCATTTATTGTAGCCCTTGAGATTTGAACCTAGGACCCCAGCAGTACAAGGCAACAGTGCCACCCACTGGGACACATTCATCAAAGAGGCACCACAACCATGAAAAACAGATGTAAGCAGACAGCTTAGATAATTTTTTATTTCCTTTTTTCATAAAACTGGATCAGGCAAGAAAACGCAAGTGTGAACATAAGTCAAGAAATACACAATACTGTTATGGTGCATGTTAATAACATTAGTAAGAATAGTAGTAGAATTGATATACTAAAAATGCAATTTTTTTTTATACAGGTTATAAATGCAGGACTTGTTACATTTGGTTGCATAATGACCTGCTGGGGCACTTACCTGCTCATAAAGTACTTTCCTCAAATCATCAAGAATGAAACATTTACTCAGCTGGCATTCCATTTCTCAACAATGCGCTTCCAATCCCCACGAAACTTTAAGAACTTTTTGTAAAATCACTGACTAAGGCCGAGTGCAGACGGCTGGGTCAGATTCGGACTGCAAGATTCTCACAGCGGGATGTGACCTTGTGCCCCTGCAGTGACCTCCGGCTTACCTGTCCGGCGTCTTCACTCTGCGCTGTGGATGTGCCAGCTGGCGCACAGCCGCACATGTGCAGTGCAGAGGCAGCACATCAGCTATGACGCGGAGGTGCGAGGCTCACACTGAAATAGGACATGCTGCGATTTCCACCCCGCGAGCGGAATATTGCAGTTGATTTCTGCACAAGGGCATGGAAATGCATTTTTTCAATACATGTCTATGGATATGTTTGCTGCGTGATCCGGAGCTCCGGATCCCGCAGTGCAAATACGGCTGTGTGCATTAGGCCTAAAGCAGCTCAAAAAAAATCTGCCAAAATAGAGATGCAACACAATGACCACAGCCAATAAAAAATGTTTTGAAAATATAAATAAAATATTCTGAAATTGCGGTGAAGTTTCTCTGTGTGTAATGATGCCACATTGTATCTCTGTTTCTGTTTAATTACACTATATTGTACATTCCTATGCATCCTGCTTTTAATATGCTATTCAAGAGATAAATATAACAAGGTATTCAAAGTGGCCAAAAGGTGTATTAAAGGCCGTCTTCCTCTCATTTCCCTTTCTGTATACAGATTAGATTATAAGCTCCCCTCAGGTCGAGTTTAGAGAACCACTGGGCTTTGGAAACTTGATTGAGGAGGTCGAGGAAGAGCGTATTGGTTTCGGATGGTTATTTTGTTGAGCTCTCTGTAATCAATACAGGGCCTGAGACCCCCGTCTTTCTTTTCGATAAAAAAAAACCCGGCACCAACAGGAGACTCAGAGGGTCGGATGTGTCCCACTTGGCCAAACTGTCCTGACTTCATGGACTCCCTCTCAGGAACAATTATGTTGAAAATCCGACCCTTAGGAAGTTTGGCACCTGGAACCAGATCAATCTGACAGTCAAAATCTTTATGGGATGGCAAAACCTCAGATAGCTGTTTGGAGAATACGTCAGCAAATTCTGAGATATAGTCTGGTAACTCAACACCCTTCACAACAGACGTATCCAAATTCACTGGACTCATGTGATTGGTACAGCGGGACTCCTACTTCACCAACTCCAGCGTGTCGCAATTAATAATGGAATTGTGTTCCCTTAACCAAAGGAGCCCGAAGACTATGTCCACGGACAATATTCACAGAAAAAGCCAAAAATACAATACCTGAAGGTCTGCAAAGCAGACACGGTCGCCATAGGCACGATCGCCATAAGGCAGGCACAATCGCCGTAGGGCAGGCGCAATGGCCGTAGGCCCTGGAGATATGCAGTCAGCCAGACAATAATGTGGAGGAGCAGCTTGTTCATGGCAGGCTAATATGCAGTCACCCACTCATCCCAGCCCAGATTGGGGAGGAGTGACAGCGTATACTAATAGCCTGCACATGTGAACGATACCAAAGATGCCAGCCATAGATGGATGGTGACCCACCATACAGGATATCAACCCTGGCTGATATAACAGCGGGTTGCCCTGTATCTCTAAAGTGGGCCACACTGGCTGACATCTTGGGCTCCCCCACCAACTAGCCAACTACATACAAAAGTACTAATGCATACTAATAAAATGCGGGTGTTGGTACTGCATTTTGGCCAAAACGCATAGGCTGATGGGCCGCGCCGAGGCCACACGGCTTCCGTCAGTACCTACGCTAACTCACTATAAATTACATAAAATCACAGAGGTGAGGGAAAAAACAAAGACATTATTCACAGAAAAAGCCAAAAATACAATACCTGAAGGTCTGCAAGGCAGACACGGTCGCCATAGGCACGATCGCCATAAGGCAGGCACAATCGCCACCGGCACAATCGCCGTAGGGCAGGCGCAATGGCCGTAGGCCCTGGAGATATGCAGTCAGCCAGACAATAATGTGGAGGAGCAGCTTGTTCATGGCAGGCTAATATGCAGTCACCCACTCAACCCAGCCCAGATTGGGGAGGAGTGACTGCATGTACTAATAGCCTGCACATGTGAACGATACCAAAGATGCCAGCCATAGATGGATGGTGACCCACCATACAGGATATCAACCCTGGCTGATATAACAGCGGGTTGCCCTGTATCTCTAAAGTGGGCCACACTGGCTGACATCTTGGGCTCCCCCACCAACTAGCAAACTACATACAAAAGTACTAATGCATACTAATAAAATGCGGGTGTTGGTACTGCATTTTGGCCAAAACGCATAGGCTGACGGGCCGCGCCGAGGCCACACCGCTTCCGTCAGTACCTACGCTAACTCACTATAAATTACATAAAATCACAGAGGTGAGGGAAAAAAGAAAGACATTATTCACAGAAAAAGCCAAAAATACAATACCTGAAGGTCTGCAAAGCAGACACGGTCGCCATAGGCACGATCGCCATAAGGCAGGCACAATCGCCGTAGGGCAGGCGCAATGGCCGTAGGTCCTGGAGATATGCAGTCAGCCAGACAATAATGTGGAGGAGCAGCCTGTTCATGGCAGGCTAATATGCAGTCACCCACTCAACCCAGCCCAGATTGGGGAGGAGTGACTGCATGTACTAATAGCCTGCACATGTGAACGATACCAAAGATGCCAGCCATAGATGGATGGTGACCCACCATACAGGATATCAACCCTGGCTGATATAACAGCGGGTTGCCCTGTATCTCTAAAGTGGGCCACACTGGCTGACATCTTGGGCTCCCCCACGAACTAGCAAACTACATACAAAAGTACTAATGCATACTAATAAAATGCGGGTGTTGGTACTGCATATTGGCCAAAACGCATAGGCTGACGGGCCGCGCCGAGGCCACACCGCTTCCGTCAGTACCTACGCTAACTCACTATAAATTACATAAAATCACAGAGGTGAGGGAAAAAACAAAGACATTATTCACAGAAAAAGCCAAAAATACAATACCTGAAGGTCTGCAAGGCAGACATGGTCGCCATAGGCACGATCGCCATAAGGCAGGCACAATCGCCACCGGCACAATCGCCGTAGGGCAGGCGCAATGGCCGTAGGCCCTGGAGATATGCAGTCAGCCAGACAATAATGTGGAGGAACAGCTTGTTCATGGCAGGCTAATATGCAGTCACCCACTCATCCCAGCCCAGATTGGGGAGGAGTGACTGCATGTACTAATAGCCTGCACATGTGAACGATACCAAAGATGCCAGCCATAGATGGATGGTGACCCACCATACAGGATATCAACCCTGGCTGATATAACAGCGGGTTGCCCTGTATCTCTAAAGTGGGCCACACTGGCTGACATCTTGGGCTCCCCCACCAACTAGCCAACTACATACAAAAGTACTAATGCATACTAATAAAATGCGGGTGTTGGTACTGCATTTTGGCCAAAACGCATAGGCTGACGGGCCGCGCCGAGGCCACACCGCTTCCGTCAGTACCTACGCTAACTCACTATAAATTACATAAAATCACAGAGGTGAGGGAAAAAAGAAAGACATTATTCACAGAAAAAGCCAAAAATACAATACCTGAAGGTCTGCAAAGCAGACACGGTCGCCATAGGCACGATCGTCATAAGGCAGGCACAATCGCAGTAGGGCAGGCGCAATGGCCGTAGGCCCTGGAGATATGCAGTCAGCCAGACAATAATGTGGAGGAACAGCTTGTTCATGGCAGGCTAATATGCAGTCACCCACTCATCCCAGCCCAGATTGGGGAGGAGTGACTGCATATACTAATAGCCTGCACATGTGAACGATACCAAAGATGCCAGCCATAGATGGATGGTGACCCACCATACAGGATATCAACCCTGGCTGATATAACAGCGGGTTGCCCTGTATCTCTAAAGTGGGCCACACTGGCTGACATCTTGGGCTCCCCCACGAACTAGCAACTACATACAAAAGTACTAATGCATACTAATAAAATGCGGTTGTTGGTACTGCATTTTGGCCAAAACGCATAGGCTGACGGGCCGCGCCGAGGCCACACCGCTTCCGTCAGTACCTACGCTAACTCGCTATAAATTACATAAAATCACAGAGGTGAGGGAAAAAACAAAGACATTATTCTCAGAAAAAGCCAAAAATACAATACCTGAAGGTCTGCAAAGCAAACACGGTCGCCATAGGCACGATCGCCATAAGGCAGGCACAATCGCCACCGGCACAATCGCCGTAGGGCAGGGGCAATGGCCGTAGGCCCTGGAGATATGCAGTCAGCCAGACAATAATGTGGAGGAGCAGCTTGTTCATGGCAGGCTAATATGCAGTCACCCACTCATCCCAGCCCAGATTGGGGAGGAGTGACTGCATATACTAATAGCCTGCACATGTGAACGATACCAAAGATGCCAGCCATAGATGGATGGTGACCCACCATACAGGATATCAACCCTGGCTGATATAACAGCGGGTTGCCCTGTATCTCTAAAGTGGGCCACACTGGCTGACATCTTGGGCTCCCCCACCAACTAGCCAACTACATACAAAAGTACTAATGCATACTAATAAAATGCAGGTGTTGGTACTGCATTTTGGCCAAAACGCATAGGCTGACGGGCCGCGCCGAGGCCACACCGCTTCCGTCAGTACCTACGCTAACTCACTATAAATTACATAAAATCACAGAGGTGAGGGAAAAAAGAAAGACATTATTCACAGAAAAAGCCAAAAATACAATACCTGAAGGTCTGCAAAGCAGACACGGTCGCCATAGGCACGATCGCCATAAGGCAGGCACAATCGCCGTAGGGCAGGCGCAATGGCCGTAGGCCCTGGAGATATGCAGTCAGCCAGACAATAATGTGGAGGAGCAGCCTGTTCATGGCAGGCTAATATGCAGTCACCCACTCAACCCAGCCCAGATTGGGGAGGAGTGACTGCATGTACTAATAGCCTGCACACGTGAACGATACCAAAGATGCCAGCCATAGATGGATGGTGACCCACCATACAGGATATCAACCCTGGCTGATATAACAGCGGGTTGCCCTGTATCTCTAAAGTGGGCCACACTGGCTGACATCTTGGGTTCCCCCACGAACTAGCAAACTACATACAAAAGTACTAATGCATACTAATAAAATGCGGGTGTTGGTACTGCATTTTGGCCAAAACGCATAGGCTGACGGGCCGCGCTGAGGCCACACCGCTTCCGTCAGTACCTACGCTAACTCACTATAAATTACATAAAATCACAGAGGTGAGGGAAAAAACAAAGACATTATTCACAGAAAAAGCCAAAAATACAATACCTGAAGGTCTGCAAAGCAGACACGGTCGCCATAGGCACGATCGCCATAAGGCAGGCACAATCGCAACCGGCACAATCGCCGTAGGGCAGGCGCAATGGCCGTAGACCCTGGAGATATGCAGTCAGCCAGACAATAATGTGGAGGAGCAGCTTGTTCATGGCAGGCTAATATGCAGTCACCCACTCATCCCAGCCCAGATTGGGGAGGAGTGACTGCATATACTAATAGCCTGCACATGTGAACGATACCAAAGATGCCAGCCATAGATGGATGGTGACCCACCATACAGGATATCAACCCTGGCTGATATAACAGCGGGTTGCCCTGTATCTCTAAAGTGGGCCACACTGGCTGACATCTTGGGCTCCCCCACCAACTAGCCAACTACATACAAAAGTACTAATGCATACTAATAAAATGCAGGTGTTGGTACTGCATTTTGGCCAAAACGCATAGGCTGACGGGCCGCGCCGAGGCCACACCGCTTCCGTCAGTACCTACGCTAACTCACTATAAATTACATAAAATCACAGAGGTGAGGGAAAAAAGAAAGACATTATTCACAGAAAAAGCCAAAAATACAATACCTGAAGGTCTGCAAAGCAGACACGGTCGCCATAGGCACGATCGCCATAAGGCAGGCACAATCGCCGTAGGGCAGGCGCAATGGCCGTAGGCCCTGGAGATATGCAGTCAGCCAGACAATAATGTGGAGGAGCAGCCTGTTCAAGGCAGGCTAATATGCAGTCACCCACTCAACCCAGCCCAGATTGGGGAGGAGTGACTGCATGTACTAATAGCCTGCACATGTGAACGATACCAAAGATGCCAGCCATAGATGGATGGTGACCCACCATACAGGATATCAACCCTGGCTGATATAACAGCGGGTTGCCCTGTATCTCTAAAGTGGGCCACACTGGCTGACATCTTGGGTTCCCCCACGAACTAGCAAACTACATACAAAAGTACTAATGCATACTAATAAAATGCGGGTGTTGGTACTGCATTTTGGCCAAAACGCATAGGCTGACGGGCCGCGCTGAGGCCACACCGCTTCCGTCAGTACCTACGCTAACTCACTATAAATTACATAAAATCACAGAGGTGAGGGAAAAAACAAAGACATTATTCACAGAAAAAGCCAAAAATACAATACCTGAAGGTCTGCAAAGCAGACACGGTCGCCATAGGCACGATCGCCATAAGGCAGGCACAATCGCCACCGGCACAATCGCCGTAGGGCAGGCGCAATGGCCGTAGACCCTGGAGATATGCAGTCAGCCAGACAATAATGTGGAGGAACAGCTTGTTCATGGCAGGCTAATATGCAGTCACCCACTCATCCCAGCCCAGATTGGGGAGGAGTGACTGCATATACTAATAGCCTGCACATGTGAACGATACCAAAGATGCCAGCCATAGATGGATGGTGACCCACCATACAGGATATCAACCCTGGCTGATATAACGGCGGGTTGCCCTGTATCTCTAAAGTGGGCCACACTGGCTGACATCTTGGGCTCCCCCACCAACTAGCCAACTACATACAAAAGTACTAATGCATACTAATAAAATGCGGGTGTTGATACTGCATTTTGGCCAAAACGCATAGGCTGACGGGCCGCGCCGAGGCCACACCGCTTCCGTCAGTACCTACGCTAACTCACTATAAATTACATAAAATCACAGAGGTGAGGGAAAAAAGAAAGACATTATTCACAGAAAAAGCCAAAAATACAATACCTGAAGGTCTGCAAAGCAGACACGGTCGCCATAGGCACGATCGCCATAAGGCAGGCACAATCGCCGTAGGGCAGGCGCAATGGCCGTAGGCCCTGGAGATATGCAGTCAGCCAGACAATAATGTGGAGGAGCAGCTTGTTCATGGCAGGCTAATATGCAGTCACCCACTCAACCCAGCCCAGATTGGGGAGGAGTGACTGCATATACTAATAGCCTGCACATGTGAACGATACCAAAGATGCCAGCCATAGATGGATGGTGACCCACCATACAGGATATCAACCCTGGCTGATATAACAGCGGGTTGCCCTGTATCTCTAAAGTGGGCCACACTGGCTGACATCTTGGGCTCCCCCACGAACTAGCAAACTACATACAAAAGTACTAATGCATACTAATAAAATGCGGGTGTTGGTACTGCATTTTGGCCAAAACGCATAGGCTGACGGGCCGCGCCGAGGCCACACCGCTTCCGTCAGTACCTACGCTAACTCACTATAAATTACATAAAATCACAGAGGTGAGGGAAAAAAGAAAGACATTATTCACAGAAAAAGCCAAAAATACAATACCTGAAGGTCTGCAAAGCAAACACGGTCGCCATAGGCACGATCGCCATAAGGCAGGCACAATCGCCACCGGCACAATCGCCGTAGGGCAGGGGCAATTGCCGTAGGCCCTGGAGATATGCAGTCAGCCAGACAATAATGTGGAGGAGCAGCTTGTTCATGGCAGGCTAATATGCAGTCACCCACTCATCCCAGCCCAGATTGGGGAGGAGTGACTGCATATACTAATAGCCTGCACATGTGAACGATACCAAAGATGCCAGCCATAGATGGATGGTGACCCACCATACAGGATACCAACCCTGGCTGATATAACAGCGGGTTGCCCTGTATCTCTAAAGTGGGCCACACTGGCTGACATCTTGGGCTCCCCCACCAACTAGCCAACTACATACAAAAGTACTAATGCATACTAATAAAATGCAGGTGTTGGTACTGCATTTTGGTCAAAACGCATAGGCTGACGGGCCGCGCCGAGGCCACACCGCTTCCGTCAGTACCTACGCTAACTCACTATAAATTACATAAAATCACAGAGGTGAGGGAAAAAAGAAAGACATTATTCACAGAAAAAGCCAAAAATACAATACCTGAAGGTCTGCAAAGCAGACACGGTCGCCATAGGCACGATCGCCATAAGGCAGGCACAATTGCCGTAGGGCAGGCGCAATGGCCGTAGGCCCTGGAGATATGCAGTCAGCCAGACAATAATGTGGAGGAGCAGCCTGTTCATGGCAGGCTAATATGCAGTCACCCACTCAACCCAGCCCAGATTGGGGAGGAGTGACTGAATGTACTAATAGCCTGCACATGTGAACGATACCAAAGATGCCAGCCATAGATGGATGGTGACCCACCATACAGGATATCAACCCTGGCTGATATAACAGCGGGTTGCCCTGTATCTCTAAAGTGGGCCACACTGGCTGACATCTTGGGTTCCCCCACGAACTAGCAAACTACATACAAAAGTACTAATGCATACTAATAAAATGCGGGTGTTGGTACTGCATTTTGGCCAAAACGCATAGGCTGACGGGCCGCGCTGAGGCCACACCGCTTCCGTCAGTACCTACGTTAACTCACTATAAATTACATAAAATCACAGAGGTGAGGGAAAAAACAAAGACATTATTCACAGAAAAAGCCAAAAATACAATACCTGAAGGTCTGCAAAGCAGACACGGTCGCCATAGGCACGATCGCCATAAGGCAGGCACAATCGCCACCGGCACAATCGCCATAGGGCAGGCGCAATGGCCGTAGACCCTGGAGATATGCAGTCAGCCAGACAATAATGTGGAGGAACAGCTTGTTCATGGCAGGCTAATATGCAGTCACCCACTCATCCCAGCCCAGATTGGGGAGGAGTGACTGCATATACTAATAGCCTGCACATGTGAACGATACCAAAGATGCCAGCCATAGATGGATGGTGACCCACCATACAGGATATCAACCCTGGCTGATATAACGGCGGGTTGCCCTGTATCTCTAAAGTGGGCCACACTGGCTGACATCTTGGGCTCCCCCACCAACTAGCCAACTACATACAAAAGTACTAATGCATACTAATAAAATGCGGGTGTTGATACTGCATTTTGGCCAAAACGCATAGGCTGACGGGCCGCGCCGAGGCCACACCGCTTCCGTCAGTACCTACGCTAACTCACTATAAATTACATAAAATCACAGAGGTGAGGGAAAAAAGAAAGACATTATTCACAGAAAAAGCCAAAAATACAATACCTGAAGGTCTGCAAAGCAGACACGGTCGCCAAAGGCACGATCGTCATAAGGCAGGCACAATCGCCGTAGGGCAGGCGCAATGGCCGTAGGCCCTGGAGATATGCAGTCAGCCAGACAATAATGTGGAGGAGCAGCTTGTTCATGGCAGGCTAATATGCAGTCACCCACTCAACCCAGCCCAGATTGGGGAGGAGTGACTGCATGTACTAATAGCCTGCACATGTAAACGATACCAAAGATGCCAGCGATAGATGGATGGTGACCCACCATACAGGATATCAACCCTTGCTGATATAACAGCGGGTTGCCCTGTATCTCTAAAGTGGGCCACACTGGCTGACATCTTGGGCTCCCCCACGAACTAGCAAACTACATACAAAAGTACTAATGCGTACTAATAAAATGCGGGTGTTGGTAATGCATTTTGGCCAAAACGCATAGGCTGACGGGCCGCGCCGAGGCCACACCGCTTCCGTCAGTACCTACGCTAACTCACTATAAATTACATAAAATCACAGAGGTGAGGGAAAAAACAAAGACATTATTCACAGAAAAAGCCAAAAATACAATAACTGAAGGTCTGCAAAGCAGACACGGTTGCCATAGGCATGATCGCGATAAGGCAGGCACAATCGCCACTGGCACAATCGCCGTAGGGCAGGCGCAATGGCCGTAGGCCCTGGAGATATGCAGTCAGCCAGACAATAATGTGGAGGAGCAGCTTGTTCATGGCAGGCTAATATGCAGTCACCCACTCATCCCAGCCCAGATTGGGGAGGAGTGACTGCATATACTAATAGCCTGCACATGTGAACGATACCAAAGATGCCAGCCATAGATGGATGGAGACCCACCATACAGGATATCAACCCTGGCTGATATAACAGCGGGTTGCCCTGTATCTCTAAAGTGGGCCACACTGGCTGACATCTTGGGCTCCCCCATCAACTAGCCAACTACATACAAAAGTACTAATGCATACTAATAAAATGCGGGTGTTGGTACTGCATTTTGGCCAAAACGCATAGGCTGACGGGCCGCGCTGAGGCCACACCGCTTCCGTCAGTACCTACACTAACTCACTATAAATTACATAAAATCACAGAGGTGAGGGAAAAAAGAAAGACATTATTCACAGAAAAAGCCAAAAATACAATACCTGAAGGTCTGCAAAGCAGAAACGGTCGCCATAGGCATGATCGCCATAAGGCAGGCACAATCGCCGTAGGGCAGGCGCAATGGCCGTAGGCCCTGGAGATATGCAGTCAGCCAGACAATAATGTGGAGGAGCAGCTTGTTCATGGCAGGCTAATATGCAGTCACCCACTCAACCCAGCCCAGATTGGGGAGGAGTGACTGCATGTACTAATAGCCTGCACATGTGAACGATACCAAAGATGCCAGCCATAGATGGATGGAGACCCACCATACAGGATATCAACCCTGGCTGATATAACGGCGGGTTGCCCTGTATCTCTAAAGTGGGCCACACTGGCTGACATCTTGGGCTCCCCCATCAACTAGCCAACTACATACAAAAGTACTAATGCATACTAATAAAATGCGGGTGTTGGTACTGCATTTTGGCCAAAACGCATAGGCTGACGGGCCGCGCTGAGGCCACACCGCTTCCGTCAGTACCTACACTAACTCACTATAAATTACATAAAATCACAGAGGTGAGGGAAAAAAGAAAGACATTATTCACAGAAAAAGCCAAAAATACAATACCTGAAGGTCTGCAAAGCAGAAACGGTCGCCATAGGCATGATCGCCATAAGGCAGGCACAATCGCCGTAGGGCAGGCGCAATGGCCGTAGGCCCTGGAGATATGCAGTCAGCCAGACAATAATGTGGAGGAGCAGCTTGTTCATGGCAGGCTAATATGCAGTCACCCACTCAACCCAGCCCAGATTGGGGAGGAGTGACTGCATGTACTAATAGCCTGCACATGTGAACGATACCAAAGATGCCAGCCATAGATGGATGGTGACCCACCATACAGGATATCAACCCTGGCTGATATAACGGCGGGTTGCCCTGTATCTCTAAAGTGGGCCACACTGGCTGACATCTTGGGCTCCCCCACCAACTAGCCAACTACATACAAAAGTACTAATGCATACTAATAAAATGCGGGTGTTGGTACTGCATTTTGGCCAAAACGCATAGGCTGATCGTGCCTATGGCGACCGTGTCTGCTTTGCAGACCTTCAGGTCTTGTATTTTTGGCTTTTTCTGTGAATAATGTCTTTGTTTTTTCCCTCACCTCTGTGATTTTATGTCCACGGACAAGTCTCATGACGAGGAACGTGCAAGACTCAGTATGCAAGGCTCCAATAGAATACTTGACCTCTGGGGTACCTAAATTGCAAGACCCGCCCGCAAGTAAGTGGAGTCTACCCTGCACACCTGAATCGAGGGTCCTAAGCATACCAAGAAACTCAAAATCTGACCCTCAAACTCCAAATTAACTAAATTCGCTGCAGCCCCGGAATCAACAAAACCTTGCCCTGCACAAGAGAAGAACAAAATTCTAAGGTACAGGGCAAGAACATTTTAGACACAAGTGGGAGTACCTCAGCTCCTAGACAGTCCTCCCAACAACTGACTAGGTGCGGAAGTTTTTTCCTGCCGAGGCTTCTTACCACAGATACCAATCCAATGACCCGACTCTCCACAAGACAAACAGAGGTTTCTTTTTAGTCGGTATTCCCTTCGCTTTAGGGGTGACATCGTTCCCAGATCCATGGGCTCAGCAGAGAGATGAAGTGGTCTGATTTCCAGCGGGGGTTGCCAGATGGACCGGACTCGTCCTAGTGGATTGTCTGGCCCTCAGTCAATGGTCAGCTTGGATAGCTAGCGACATAGCTTGTTCCAGGGTTTTAGGCTCAGGATGTGCAACGAGCAGATCCTTCAGGCCCTCGGAGAGGCCGGCCAGGAGCAAATCCTTGAGGGCTGAGTCATTCCACCCTGACTCCGTGCAGTGTTGCCGGAAGTGGGAGCAGTATTCCTCCGCCACCTCCTGGCCCTGGTGCAAGGATAACAATCTAGAGACAGTATAAGCCGCACAGTCAGGTTTGTCATAAATTTACCCCAGAGCAGAGAAAAAGCTGTCTAAGTACTGTTGGGGTGGGGAGTCGGAGGGTAGAAAGTCCAATTTTGAGGGTCACCTCTCAGGCTGTAAATCACAATTCCCACTCTCTGGTACTCGGTGCAAGAAGACTGTGGTTGCAGGTCGAAATACAGCCTGCAGCCTTCACGAAAAGCAAAGAACTGTCTCCTCTTAACAAAGAAGAAATTCGGTAGTGTAGCCCGGGGCTCGGAAACTGTCACCGGAACAACGGGATGCTGACCCTGGTTCATAGACAATGTCTGTTCCTGATGCTGCACACAGGAGGTCAGGTCCTGCACCAGGCTCGTCAGGGCCTTCACCTGGTTTGCCAAGGCCGATACGTCCTCCATAGAAAAGGTAAATGTGGCAGGTTGGGTAACAGATACACTGGCCCACAAAAGGTCATACTTTGTCAGGGAACTGGAATCTGGGCAGGTGGAAGTACCTAAAACTACTCGCAACCCCTGTCCATACCTACTTGTCCCCCATAGGTTATGCCCTAGGGCGACAACTGGGCGACAGTCCTTAGCTTCACTAGGGATGCAAGGCAGGAAGTCAGAATTATAGACAAATACTGAGGGACAAACAAACACAAAGGCAGGTCAGACAATCCAGGTTGGCAACATGAAGGAACGCAGTACAAGGGGTCAGGCAAACTGAGCAGTTTAAATGCTGTCAGAACTCCTGCCACAGCAGCAAGACCCAAACATAAGGCACCAAGTGCAGAGACCCAGACATCCAGCAGCGAGTGCAGAGCATGCTAGTCTGGGTGTCATGGAAATGAGGACATAGCACGGGAAAGGATCTGACGTGTCCCCAGTGTCGAGGGTTAGTCTGCACAAACAGACTGGTCAGTGATGTTGTCCGGTTCCAAATTGACCTAAGTAGGAGCGCTCTTGAGAGTCAAAGTATTGACCATTACACACGGTATATGGTTGAAACAATGAACTCTGCTTTTATTATTTGCATGTCTTGGCTTTTATAGCCAGTCCCCCTCGTGGCTAAACAAGGAAAAACTCGTGATTTTACATACATCTTAAACTCATGACTTTTACATCTGACAATGAACTTATAACTTGACATTTAACTTAGACGTGTGATATATGACTCAGACAAACACATCTTTAAGAAATTGCTGATAATTCTCTTGTGGTTTAAGCCATCTCTTGCTAAATTTATGAACATCTGCTATGGTGAACTTCCTGATTTCCACTTAGATCAACTTAGGAGAGAAACCACAAGCCTATTTCTCAATAGTCATGAGTTCTGTTACACATGAAAATATATTTGCAATATATTCATTTAGATAAGCAACATATATTAACTCCTTCAGCCCCTCTTGGCCCCTATCATTCCCCCATTTTGGACATCAGGAAGTCACACGCAGGGTCCAGTTCTATTTTGAAAAGTCATAGTCGAGGTAGGTCCTATTGGTCGACTAGTCCCTATAAGGCGTCTCTAGTATGATGTTACAATACTAGTAGCGTGCACAGGTACGCACGGCGTGGGATTCCCTAATCTTCACCCACACCAATGTCCCTCCTGGAGATAGTCCTAATGGTGAACACGTCCAGGTCGCCTTACCCTGACCCTACACTACCTAGTGACAAGACTGGAAGGAACCGCCGTATGTTCTGCCTACCTCCAGCAGGGGTCGGCCTACACAGGGGCTGTAAAGGCTTTTGCCGTACATTTGCCCACACAAGAGATTATGACTTTGATTACTATATATATACACAACAACATGACAATTATCTGTACTATACTTTGTAGGATTCCCATGAACCATCCTCCCAGACCAGAAAACCAATTTGCAGGGTTAAGAAAACTAAACCATCCCTGGTCTTTATCCTGTTTTATGCTAGTAGCTATTTTACCCAAGGTATTGATCTTTTGGTGAATGGATTCTGAGTGATCAGAGAGGTTGAAACAACACATCCCCTCAAATTCCTCACATCCGTGGTTTACTGCGAGCAACAGGTAATCTATGGCGGCTCTATTTTGTAAAGCTGCTTTCCTGACTCCTTGTATGTCTAGTAGGAGAAGGTCCAAGGCCTGTGATGTAGCATTCAGGCCCTTTACCATATCACATGCTAATCCATTGATTACTCTTGCGTTATATTGTGCCAACCCGGGAACACCCACAATACTGACTGCCAGTGCCGTATGTTCTGAGTAGCTAAGTAGAGTGGGTGGTCCTTCACAGTTGCTATCCAGTCCTTCTACCTCCCTCTTTTGTCTGTTGGTGAGTTGTGGGCTGCTAGGTTTTTGGTACATTAGTATACTTAATCTAGCTAGGGAGCAGGGACCTCCGGTCAGGTTAGCTGGAATATATGTGTAAGTCAGGTTACCGCAGGACAGGACCCAGCCTAATGGTAATTTGACGTGCCTAAAATGGCTGGGGCTTCGACTGTGTGGTTGCAAAGCATAGGAGTATGTACCTTTCTACATTGCTCGACTGTGCGATTACAGAGTCTCTGGGAATCACTAGTCACCCTGGTTCTCTGCGCACAACCTCCCATATGTTCTTTATTACACGTGAAGTTATAGCATACCTCAGCCGGGGCGACATTCCTGACCCGGAAACGAGTCATATTTGACCAAAGTGTATGTTCGACCGCATCACAATGGGGACAATATTCATATACATTAAGAAAGGTATTTTCTTGAACAACATTGCTCTCCTCCACATCACTATTGAATATATATCGCGAAGTGTCTTTATTGGAGTGGGGATAGACAGTAAGCAAGTCCGTAAAATATCTTCCCCACTCCGAAGGTTGGGCATGCACATGTGGGAGATATTCAGTACGTCTTTTGCAAAGTATTCCCACATGTTGGGGTGTCCTTCCGCCCAAACAGTCCATCTTCTTCTTACATCGACAGTTGGTGAGGAATTGTCCCGAAAAGAGAGTAGTCCAAGAAAACAAAGGGTAAATAATACACCTATCCAGACTATCAGTGCTGGTGTCCAGGTTGCCATCCCCCTCCCCCACCCTGGGTTGGGCTTATTCTCCACCCCCCTCGTGGTGCTGAGGCGTTGGAACTTTCTTGCAGTGTGAGGCATGGATCCAAGTGGGTTTGCCTTCTAGCTTGACTGAGGTGGGAGTGGTTAACAGTACTTGGTATGGTCCGTCAAAGCGAGGTTCCAAAGTCTTTCTGACGTGTCTTCTTACCACCACCCAATCTCCAGGATTCAGAGAGTGGGATCCTTCCAAACTATCAGGGTCTGAAATAGAAGAGAAAACTAGGTCGTGCGTTATTTTTAGCTTGTGGCATAAGTCCTGCACAAAGGAAGTAACTTTATCATGACCCAGGGATAGAGCTTGTGGGTGATACAGTCCTAGCCTGGGCACGGAGCCAAAGAGAATCTCATAAGGAGACAGTCCTGTTTTCCTATTTGGCGTGGTCCGTACTGAGTAGAGGGCCAGAGGTAGGCACTCGGGCCAAGGTTTTCCTGTTTCAACCATGGCTTTCTGTATCTTAAGTTTGAGGGTGCCATTGAGTCTTTCTACTTTTCCGGAGCTCTGCGGATGATAGGGGGTGTGAAACGCCTGCTCTACTCCTAAGGCGGACATGACTTCCTTCATTACCTCCCCAGTGAAGTGAGTACCACGGTCGCTCTCAATGCTCTCTGGTACCCCAAATCTGCACACTAACTCTGACACAAGTTTTTTTGCAGTGGCCTGGGCAGTGGCCTTCGTGACCGCGTAGGCCTCAGCCCACTCAGAAAAGAGGTCAACGCATACCAGGACATACTCATACCTTCCTGACCTGGGCAGCTGGATGTAATCTATCTGTAGTCTCTGGAAGGGGTACAAAGGTCACGGAGTGCACTTCCGAGGGGTCTTTACTACTTGACCGGGGTTGTGTAGTGCACAGATTTCACAAGCCTTGACGTATGCCTTTGCCATCCTGTCAAATCCCGGAGCGTACCACATTTTCTCCACCAGGGCTACCATGGCATTACGAGAAGCGTGCACCTTTCCATGAGCCAAAAGGGCCATACTAGGGTAGGCAGCCGCAGGTAAACACATACGGGAACCCATCATCCAACCTTCATTTCCTTTTACTGCCCCTGCACTTGCCCAGCGCTCCTGCTCTTGCCCTGAGGGGAGTAGGTCCACCTCCTTCTGTGGTGGGACAGAGAGGGTCTGGTCCTTGGCAGGGGGATCAGGATCCTCCTCCGCTGGGCAGGACCTGGTCTGAACTCTGCACACGGGTGCCCTCCAGTCCAGCAGGGCTGCAGCCTTAGCTGCTCCGTCTGCCTTCTCGTTGCCTCTGCTTTCCAAGGAGTCCCCTTGGGTGTGTGCCTTTACCTTTATTATGGCTACCTGCTTCGGGAGCATGATAGCTGACATTAAACTACTTACTGCCTCACCATTCTTTATCGGTCTGCCTTGAGCTGTTAGGAAGCTCCGCGCGCGCCAAATCGGCCCATAGTCATGCGCAACGCCAAACGCGTACCTGGAGTCCGTGTAGATATTAGCAGTGACTCCCCGGGCTAATTTGCAGGCCTCGGTCAGAGCGCACAGCTCCGCTTCCTGTGCTGACATATGTGGGGGCAAGGCGCGGCCTATCAGTACTTCATTCATTGATACTACAGCAAACCCTGTCACAAATCTGCCCATCTCATTCTGGTATCGTGATCCATCCACAAACATTTCAAGGTGGGGGTTCAGGAGAGGCTTATCTGTGACATGAGCAAATCCAGCTGTCTCCTGCTCCATCAGAGCAGCACAGTCATGCTGGTGCTTGGTGTCAAAAGCTTCCTCTTCGCCTAGGGAATTGACAAAAAGTTGATCCCCTGTGCTTACTCCCCCATTTGAATCAGTGTCACCTAATGGCAGTAAGGTGGCCGGATTCAAAGTTGTGCAACGTTGAAATGAGACATTGGATGAAGAGTGTACTGCAAGTTCCATTTTGACCTGTCTAGCAAGAGACAGATGTCTACGGCTCACCTGTGTCAGAATTCCATGTACGTCATGGGGCGTGAGGACCACAAGAGGGTAGTCTAGGACCACCTCAGAAGCTTTCTCAAGTAGTGCTTGTACAGCCAGAACTGCTCTTACACAGGAGGGTGAACCCCTGACTACTGCGTCAAGATGTGCACTGTAGTATGCTACAGGGCGCTTTTTGTCACCATGCTCTTGTGTGAGGACGGCAGTAGCATGTCCCGCCATCTCAGTCACGAACATCTGGAAGGGTTTATCATAGTCTGGCAGACCCAGTGCCGGAGCGCTGGTGATCTGTATTTTCAGCTGGTGGAAAGCTGACTCGGCTTCCGGGGTCAAAGCAAATGGCTTAGAACTCAGGCAGTCGTACAGAGGCTGCATGGTCATGGAGGCAGAGCGAATCCACGGCCGACAATATGAAACTAACCCCAGAAATGTCCGCAACTGAGCATAGGAGGCGGGGAGTGGCATGTCCTCCACCACCTTGGTACGTTCTGGCGTGAGGTGTTTTGTACCAGGACCTAGGCAGTGACCAAGAAACACAACATGAGATTTGCAAAACTGTAATTTGTCTTTACTGGCTTTACACCTGCTGTCTGCAAGAAAACAAAGGAGGCTGAGTGAGGCCGCAACGCAGGCAGGTCTGTCCGGTGCACAGAGTAGGAGATCATCAACATACTGAAGCAGGGCCACACCTGGTGGGACCGTCCATGCATCAAGTACAAGCATCATACATCGGGTGAATTGATTTGGGGTGTTTTGTGCCCCTTGTGGTAGGACAGTCCAGCAGTACTGTTTTCCTCGGAACGTGAAGGCAAACAGGTACTGGCAATCGGGGTGTAGCGGGACGTACATGAATGCATTGGCAAGATCGACCAGAGTGTACCAACAGGTTCCGGAGGGTATGGTGGACAACAGAGTGTAGGGATTGGGGACCAGAGGTGTTTCTAGGATGGTCACCTTATTAATTTCTCTTAGATCGTGAACCATCCGGTAGGTATCAGGTTCGCCTTTCTTGCCTTTCTTTTTAACCGGGAAGAGTGGCGTGTTAGCGGGTGAGACGCAAGGTTTTAAAGCATTCAAGGCACATAACTCTGTAATAGTGGAGGCTATTGCATCTTCCTGTGCCATGGCTAGGGGATACTGGCGAATCATGGGGGCTTCTTCCCCATCTTTGAGATATACCATGACTGGGGGTACGTGGAGATGGCCCAAGTCTGTCTTCCCTTTTGCCCATAGGGTCTCTGGCACTGCTGAGAGAACCTGTGTATCTTCTGGGGTCAACACATATACAGTACAAGAAGGAGGCGGAGTGACCAAGTCTGCTGCCATGAGACAGAATACCTAGTGGTCGGCCGCAGAGGTACTGACATGAGCCTCACCGGAAGGATGGAGCTGAATGCAGCACCCCAGGGGTCCCATCACATCGGTTCCCATGATGCAATCCCCAGCGGGTGACACCAGGAAGCGAGTGAGGACTCGTGACCCTTGAAAGGAGACTTCTATGGGCTCGGTCTCACGCATGGGTGTTGGTTCACCGGACACTCCAACGGCTATGGCTATGGAGTCTGAGAGGGGAATACTAAGGTCATTGACTTGTGAGGTACTGACACATGATTTAGTGGCCCCTGTGTCAATTAAAAAGGGCACCTCCTTCCCCTGGATTTTTAGAGGCTGAAAAATTTGTGGTCCACATGCGTCAGTAACTATAAGGGACACGGGGGAAGGAGTGCCAGACCTTCATTGGTAATTGGTATACCCGTTATTTCCCTGTGGGCGGGATGATGTGGTATTGGCCGTACTTCCCTGTTGCCCCCTTTCGTCTGACGTGTTCTGTCTAGGGCGTTTAGGGGCCCTACAATTACGGGCCAAGTGTCCAGTCTTCCCGCAGTTATAACACTTACGGGTCTCCCGCCTGGGGTCGTTAAGTCGGGCTGTGTCCCCCTCCATGGTGTAATGTTTAACCATAACACCCTTTGCGTGGTCTTCTGTGTCCATGACAAATCCTACAGCTTTCTTATATAGATCACGCGGTTTGGCCTGTCGCCAATCGGGGGTACATGCTTTAACGCGGTCGGACAGGCGCTTATCTATTCCTTGCATAAAGGCTTCACAAAAAGCAGCATTACGTATGGCTTTTGGACAGTCATACAAGCCCAGATCTCTGCCAACTTCCTCTAAACGGCCAAAGTAACATTCAATAGACTCGCCCTTGTTCTGTCTACACTGGGTTAGGGCTGTACGTCTCTCTTGGGCTTTATCCTTAAACCAGGCCTTAACCTTGTCCACATATTGAGTACCACTAAGTAATGTCTGGGGGTCATCTGGGCGATCTTCAAGACCACAAAATTGAGCAATACTATTGTAAAGGCCCAGAGGACATTTTACATTCATAAGACATTCCATGTCTGTCCAAGTGGCAGAGTAGTTTTTCTGTATGACTTCCAACTTTCTATGGAAAACTGCTGGCTCTGTCTGGGGATCGGGCAGTTGCTGACACAGTGCCATCTGGTCTGTGGCGCTCCAGGGTCGCCATGTAGTGACTGTAGACCCGGGAGTTGGTCTATGTGCGTCCGTGGGTCTGTCATTAGAAGACGATGGTCTGTCGGTGTCCTCTTGTCTGACCGTGCCGAATGGTGGACTCGGTCTGTTTGGTTCTCTATAATGGGTAGTGGAGGTTGTAACGGGGAACAAGGGAACCGGTTGTCTACACTGGTCCCTGGGACGTGGAGTCCCACATACCGTACAGAGTTCTCTAAAACAGGCATTCTGTTGACCACAACGTGGACAATCCCAAGCCGGACCTCTATTTTCTTCAGGGCCCGGGGATCCTGATTGAGGGCTGTAGGGAGGTGTATCCATCTGGGCAGTAGCCTGTGGATACGTAGGAGGCAGGGGTGGCAAATTGGGATACAGAGAATTAAAGGGATTATTTGGAGACATTGGTGGAGCGGCCGGGACGACAGGAGGGACTAATGGAACCGTAGGGGTTTCCATGGGAACGTCTATTGGTGGCCGGGCCATAGGACAATAAACTAAAATGCCCTCGCCTCGGGACTCGGAGTCCCAGTGTTCGTCTTCTGCTGTTTTAGAGCAGTCCAGAATAGCCTTCATGCCTTTTTCCAAACCCTTATTTCTTATTTCCTTTCTATGCTTATCCTCATATTGTGACCAAAATTCATAATTGAATGTTCCCGCCTTCTTGAGACCTATACATTTGTAAACTTTATAGGCTTGTCTGCAAATGTCCTCCCCTTCTCTATCTTTAATTATTTCAATAGGAGTCTGATATGTCTTAGATTGTTCAGACCCCATGCTTGACCACTTCCAACTATTCTTCACTAAGTATACAGGACGTATATTTCACACAGTAAACTAAGATAATCACTGAGATTATCTGGGAACACACAGTTCCCTGTCCCGGAATAGATTTACAGAACTAAAACGTGGTCAACCTCAAACACTAGGATTCAGGGGAGACCAGACTTCGCCTCTTAGGGAACTTTTAGTAATATTATAACAGATCCAGAGTAACAATATGACTGCCAGAAATGAGACTATAACAATGACAATTATTTCAATCTCCAATACAGACAACATGACTCTTTAAGTCCCAATGAGTGAGTTCTTCCGTCTAGGACAGTTAAATGAACTTATTCACTCTAAAATATGGGCGGGGCAGAAAATATAGGAAACAGGCAACAACCAACCTCTAGTCCGTTAGAGACACACAGAGATCTAAAGAATCCAGACTGTATAATAGTAAGATAAGCTCTTACCTTTACACCGGTGTTTTCAGTCTGGGGTCTCAGGATCCAGTATCCACGTCAACGGGCCAGGAGTTTGTTTCAGTCTACTGGTTGCGATGTCCCGTAAAGATAAGCCCCGCCCCCTAGTTGGGCGCCAAAAACTGTCGAGGGTTAGTCTGCACAAACAGACTGGTCAGTGATGTTGTCCGGTTCCAAATTGACCTAAGTAGGAGCGCTCTTGAGAGTCAAAGTATTGACCATTACACACGGTATATGGTTGAAACAATGAACTCTGCTTTTATTATTTGCATGTCTTGGCTTTTATAGCCAGTCCCCCTCGTGGCTAAACAAGGAAAAACTCGTGATTTTACATACATCTTAAACTCATGACTTTTACATCTGACAATAAACTTATAACTTGACATTTAACTTAGACGTGTGATATATGACTCAGACAAACACATCTTTAAGAAATTGCTGATAATTCTCTTTTGGTTTAAGCCATCTCTTGCTAAATTTATGAACATCTGCTATGGTGAACTTCCTGATTTCCACTTAGATCAACTTAGGAGAGAAACCACAAGCCTATTTCTCAATAGTCATGAGTTCTGTTACACATGAAAATATATTTGCAATATATTCATTTAGATAAGCAACATATATTAACTCCTTCAGCCCCTCTTGGCCCCTATCACCAGCAACCCGATTACTCCGGGGCCGCCCCTGCGCACACGAGCATGGCCAGGACCCTGGCAGCCAGGAGAGATCACAAGGATCGGGACTCCCCTGCGCCGTACCCCAGCAGCCCGGGTGACAGGACCAGCAGTGTGGGCACAGAGAGCAGCTGGTCCTGACACAAAATTTTATGAAGTCGTGGTTACTTTAAAGGAACCGAGGAATAAAATATATATATATATATACATACATACATACTTACATACATAGAGGAGCATTAAATTCTTCTCAGGCTGCATGTATTTATGTCCCTCTGTAGAATTTGCCACCCTTCCCACTCTCCTCTTTTTATTCAAAATGCCATTGCTCCCAGCAAGAGAAACCACGTAATCTTGTAGATATGATACCTTTTAATGGCTCACAAAAATACATGATGTTATAGTGAGCTTATGAACCAATGCAGGGTTCTTCTTCAGGCTTAAATGGAATAGATCCGAAGAAGCATCAATATTTATACACACTTATGACAAGGCACAGACATAGATGTGATTGGTTTGAACTTAAAAAGGAATACTGCAGGTGGCCTAGCCATCCACAAGAACAGACACGAGTTCTGTGAGCTCCCCCATCAAGCGTCAAAAAAACACTAGAAATCCGATCCAGTGGGAAGCAAACGCCACCACATCAAGTCCCATCGCTACTTAGAAGAAGCAGAAAGAGGGGTCTCTGGTCACGCTGCGCTGCTGCCGGAGCGTGCGGGACCGAGAAGCCGGGTGAGGCCTACCAAGCCGCAGTACAGACTGCTGAAGCAGGCGCCTCCACTACGCGCCCCCGCCTGCTGCAATACCCGGAGGAGACACAGGCGGCCCCACACCCGCCAGCACTGAGCCTCTTGCACCCTCAGGCTGGGGAAAGACAGGGCGAAGGAGCCGCCGACATACTGCCGGAGCCCGCAGCCGGAGATAAGGAGGAAAGCTGAGCGGCCGGCACGGACCCGCCCCCCCCCCCCCTCTGCTCTACACTGCCCACAACATCCCTGCTCCACGCTGCCCACACTACACAATAAGGGACTCTCCAGGCCAATGGAGGAGAACAACAGTGGTGAAAAGCCCTGCGCAGCCTGTCACAGCTCCCAGAGTGAAGGAGGAGGCAAGGCGAAACCAGCCTGAAGCTTGTGTAGGAGAAGCCAGCGGAACACTCCTGTACACATCAAGGAGGAGCTGAACAGGTCAGACGGGGAGAAAGGAGCCATCCTGTGTTTGCAGAGGTAGCAGTTACCTGGGTGAGTCACCATAATTAGCCCCGGGAAGATCAGTGCAGGGTCTGCTCTCCGTGCCCTCCAGAGTGACGTCATCATCACTACAGTGCACAGCACGATCTATCACATCCAATACACCGCTGCGTAAACTGCGTGCAGCCCAATAGCACATAGTTTAGAGACAGAAAGAACAACGTACAACTCAATCTTCATACTCAATTACAGGCAGAGATATAATTTCCCTGATACTGGCAACTAAGTAACCCGCCAGTGAGGGAGACCACAATCCACCCTTTATCTGCCAAGCCCAACTATACACCAGACATAAGCAGACTGCAAGGCAGGCACGCAGCAGAGTGGACTCAATCACTAGAAATATCTGTGCTGCTGATAAACATATCTTAACGGACTGCAATATTCCAATCTGGTGGGTGCTGACTGCCGGAGATGCCCGGCCGCCCCTCACTACCTCAGCAAGGTGGGACGGCAGCCCTGACTCACAATTAGCAATTTAAGCCCCCACTCGACGCTTAAGCAGAGCTAGACGCATTGGAGAATGAGTTCCTAGTCTTTGCTCCACCGGGACATTTGCACTATGTCTTAAGATAATACAACGATCAACATAACCCAGCATCCTTTGCCAAACTCAGCAACTTCATAAGCAGTATGACTAAAACCAAAGGTAAATCTCTAAAGACCCCCTCCAAAAGCACCTTACTAAATATGTTTGCAACTCAATCACAGATGGACCCTCCCTCCCCCTCGGCCTCTCAAAACCCCTCAGACCAGGAAGGAGGAGACAAGATCACTGAAACTAGACATATTACCTCAGACCAGTCCTTCCTACTGGAACAGATGACGAAGATCTTCAGAACCGAATTATTTGCCACGCTACGCGATTTCTCAGATCAAATTCAAGACCTGGGTCAGATGACAGAGGACTTAGAAAGAAAGACTGAGGACATTATTGACACTATAGAAGCGTTATGTAGTCATGTAGCAGGCCTGGAAGCTAAAATTGAACAACTAGAAGCCAAATAGGAAGATTTGGAGAACAGCTCAAGACGCTCCAACATCAGGATCCGAGGCCTCCCCGAGACCATCACGGCCTTGAAAGAAACTGCCATCAACCTGTTCTCCGCAATACTGCCTCAGATAGATCAAGCCTCATTAAGAATTGACTGAATCCACAGAGCTCTGGCTCGACCACCAAACCCAGACCTCCCCAGGGATGTCGTACTTAAATTACATTACAGCGAAGTCAGAGACCAACTCCTGGCAGCGGCTAGAAACTTTTCCCCTTTACCAGGAATGGCGTCAGCGGTACAATTGTATGCCGATATAGCTCCTTCTACACTGGCGAAGCGAAGAGCCTTCAGACCAATCACACAAGCCCTGAGCTCCGCCAACATCAGATACAAGTGGGGATTCCCATTTGCACTTCTCTTCCAACATCATGGACGATCATATTCTGTGAAATCCCTGGAGGAGGCATACGGGACTTTAGACGGAGCCCAGATCTGGGTGTAAAGACCCCAGGAGACTGGGAGACCACATCCACGTCCTAGACGAACCTGGATTACCCCACGCCCTCTGCAAGCCAGACCTGGATCAACCAGTCGGAACACAGATGACAGCGATCCTAATACAGCTGGAGGGTCGACCGAGTGAAATCCTAATTCAGCTTTAAGTCTCTCTCCCTCTCTTCCCCTGTGACCATGTTCGGAGGAGGTGGAGGGAAGACAGGGAGACAAGATGAGGGGGGATCATGGGGAAAGAGTTATACCATTTTTGCCAAACCTGGTCGGGGCGAGGGCGAACCCGGCGGCTAGCCTGCAGGGGACGCCACCGCGCCGATTGGTACTGTTTGATCACACCATTAAGTTAGTTACTAAGTGCTAGTCCAATGGTGGTTTGAAAGTTGTCGAGTAGATCAATGATGGTCGGCTCCTTGAGAGAAAAGACCGATTTCATTCTTGTTCACAAAGGTCCTAGGACCATTGTTTCCAAACAGTTAGTTCTGGATGCAGTACCACCCTACACCAAGTGGTGGTCAGCTGCATCAATTATATGCTTAAAAGTAAATGTTTTTGTATTAAGGTCAAAGGTCATAAGATGCTCGGCAGGTCGAACTGGAGGACATCAACTGGAAAGGCAGAAGTCTTTCGAAAAGAACACTATAGCGCATCTTGGTCAGGACAACTAATGGTATGTCTAATTTCACACAACATTAGGGGATTCAACTCCCCGAGTAAAAGAAAAATGGGTTTCCTGACATATGGAAAACACAAACCGGACATAATATGCGTTCAGGAAACCCATTTTACTCACAACTCCACCCCCAGATACTTCAATAGAAACTACACCAGATGGTACGCGTCCACAGCGGGGAAAAAACATAGAGGTGTCCTGATATTATCACACAACTCTTTCCCCCTACAAGTAGAACAGATAGAAAAGGACCAACCAATAGCGATAATCAATATGTATGCAACCTCGGAAAATCTGTGGCCCACTTTACGGATAATCTCTAGGAAACTTACACATTACCCACAACACAAGATAATTTGGGCAGGTGACTTTAATTTTCCCTTTAACGTGACTCTAGACAGATCGAGTCCAAACCCAGACAGATTCTCGATCTTACAAAGAAGAGAATGGGAAACTAAACTATCTCAACACAGGCTGGCGGACAGTAGAATGGAAATTCAAGGTAACAGGAGAGGTTATACCTTCTTATCGACCTCAAGCCAAACGTATTCAAGACTTGACTATATCCTGTTATCTACATCTCTTTTACCACACCTAACGACCACTAGATACTATCCATGTACATGGTCAGATCACGATCTCGTGCTATGTGAAGTGAGTGATGATATGTCCACAAGAAATATATTTAGGTGGCGATTAAACGAAGCCTTAGTCCGTGATCCCATCATCTCAAATCAAATTTCCAGTCAGATCTCTGATTTCTTCGATCTAAACAATGGCCCAAATGCAAAACCACAATGGGTCTGGCTATCCCATAAGGCATATATCCGAGGGCAACTTATCCGGTTGTCCTCCCAAAAGAAAAAGGAGAAATCACAAGCTTGCCAAGCATTGGAGAGAAGGTTATTTCTCCTTGAGAATCTAAATCAACGCACACCTTCACGAGCAATGATCAAGGAGATCAGAGATATCAAGCTGCAGCTTAATACCCTTATGTCAGAAAAAGTAGAATGAGCACTGCAATGGACCAAATATAAATATTATAAATATGCCAACAAACCGCATAGGCTACTAGCGGCTAAATTGCGTGACACAGAGACTAAACTCAGTTTTTAAAATATACACACCCCATAATTCCACAACCACCAACCCAAACAAGATATACGACACATTCGCTAATTTCTACATATCCCTATATCGAGAACATAAAGGGGGTGAGGAGAACCTAAGAAATGAGTTCATAGAATCCCTCCCGATTCCCACCATCTCCCGGGAACAAAAAGAATCCTTAAATGCAGACATCACGGCAGAAGAGATAACGGAGGCAATAGATAAACTGAAACCAGGGAAGGCCCTGGGCCCGGATGGCCTCACAGCCATCTATTACAAAAAATATAAAGACAAATTAATTAAACCCTTGCATGATATGTTCCAGACTTTGATAGAAGGAAAAGTTCCACCACAGGAATTCCTAAACTCTAACTTGACAGTGATCCCTAAAGCTAACAAGGACCCACTATCCCCAAAGAACTATAGACCTATATCTCTCTTGAATATAGACTATAAGATATTCACTAGCATCCTAGCATCCCGGGTTAATCAACTGCTCCCCAAATTAATCCATAAGGATCAGGTAGGATTTATTTCCCACAGACAAGCCCCAGACAATATCAGGAAAGTCCTCAATATCATAGACCAGACACAAAAGAATAACAACCCTTTAACTCTTCTCGCCTTAGATATTAAAAAGGCGTTTGACTCCGTGTCCTGGAATTATCTATTCTCTGCGTTACAACAAATGGGATTCGATGGGACGTTTATACAGGCTCTTAGATCCCTCTACTCCTCCCCATCCACCCTCCTAAAGCTCCCAACGACTAAAGAAACTCCCATCCCTATCAGGCGGGGTACACGCCAAGGTGCCCCCTATCATCTGCTCTTTTCGCTCTAACAATGGAGCCTCTAGCGATAGCAATACGTCAGAATCCCAACATTAAAAGAGTAGCGCTGGGAAAGGAGGTTTACAAACTAAGCTTATTTGCAGATGACCTACTACTCACTATCACCCAGCCACTGACATCCCTACCTAACCTAATGAGCTAACTCGAAAAATGGGCAATCCTCACAGGATTAAAGGTAAACTCCGACAAAAGCGATATAGCCTATGTAAACACACAATCCTCTGTGTCAAAACTAGTGGACCTAAATTTCAGCTTTCAGCAACAGACACACTATATCCCATACCTGGGGGTCAACTTGACCATCTCACTTTCCACCCTATATAAATGGAACTATCCACCCCTGATAAGGAAACTTACCCTAGATCTTCAAAAATGGGACGACCCAATGCTATCATGGGTAGGAAGGATACACACTGTAAAAATGAACATACTTCCACGGATTCTCTATCTTTTCTGAACCCTACCCATTCCTATTCCAAGAGAAGCTTTAAACAACTTTCAAATACTTATTTTCAAGTTCATCTGGGCAAAGAACGTGCTAGAATAAGAAACACACTTATTTATTATCATAAAAATCAAGGGGGTCTATCAGTGCCTAACCTAAGGAAGTACTATACAGCAGCGAGAACCGCACAATGGATCGAGACCTTGGGGGTATATAAAGCCCAACTATGGGTTGACCTGGAAGCATTAAGAATAGCTCCGTATACATTTCCAGAGCTGATTTGCTCTGGTGGCTCTATGGCTGGTAAGCTACAGAACTTAAGCCCACTCTCATATTATTCACTATGTACATGGAGGAATATCTGATTCAAATACAAACTAGCTACTAACCCATCAAGACTGACACACCTGATCCCAAATGTCCGCTTCTCACCAAGCTTGGACTTGATCCACTTTCAGTGGTGGAAAATTAACAAAGTAACTAATCATTTGATAGAGAGCTCACGTCTGATGACTCTGGATCAGTTTCAGGCCAAGTTCAACCCCCCCAACACAACCACCCCCCCCTCCCCGCCCGCCGCCCTTGCGAAAACTTTCGGATCAATCACATATTCCATCTTGTCTGCTCACTTCGACTTACTCGGGTTCTCCCGGATATAACAATGTTTGAGAGACTATGCCTACGAGACCCTATGAAAAAGGGGACTTTATCTCTGATGTATAATGTCCTAAACACCCCCAACAGAAGAAGGCAAGCTACCTTACATGGAAAAATGGGAAAAAGATCTAGACATCAACATGTCATTAGAAAGATGGGAGCACTGTTGTGAAACAATATCTAAGGGAAGCCATCAAGTAACATTGATAGAAACCTCCCTAAGAATTTTGCACCGTACCCATTTGGTACCGACAAGACTACAAAAAATATACCCAACCTCCTCTTCCCTGTGTTTTAGGGGATGTACTAAAGAAGGTTCCCAACTACATATCTGATGGACCTGTCCAGTGATAGCTAGGCTTTGCTCACAAGTACAAAGGCTGCTATACAGACTCTTTATAGGCACACTAGAAAAATCTCCATCGGTGTTTCTCCTTGGAGATCGCCAACCAGGAATTAGGTACCGAGCACATAAACTGATTCAATTTATCTGTATGGCAACTAGAATTCACATTGCGGCCAAATGGAAACAGCAGAATTTATCCTTTCAGGCCGTAATGAATAGAATATCACAAATTGCATTATATGAGAGGCTACACTCCATAGGGACAGATTCGCTAGAAAACTTTGGGCAGGTTTGGGGACCTTGGGTAGAACTAGTAGATATTCCGGGATTCAGGCATGTCCTGCGGTCGACCTAAATACCAGAGCACTCCAATAATAATTTTTTTTTTTAAATGTATATGCGTGAGTATCTGTATGTATGTATGTATATATATGTGTGTATATATATATATACACATAGATAGATAGATAGATAGATAGATAGATAGATAGATAGATAGATAGATAGATAGATAGATAGATAGATAGATAGATAGATAAGCCGAGTGAAGTAAACAAGTTATCTTGTTTCAAGAAAAGAGTCCTAAGAAAAAGACGACCTTGTACGAATGTAGTTTAATTTCTTTGTTTTCTTTATCTATATATATAAAATTGAATGTATGTCTGTCTGCGTGTCTGTCTGTTTGTCATTTATGCGCTACTACACCATTCATCCAATCGCCATGAAACTTTGGGAAGTTGTTGAGTACACTCCTGGGAAGATTATAGGCATAATACATTTATGCTATGATAAATGGCGCGCGTGTGAGTGTCGTCGACAGTTACGCCCCCCCTACATAGATCGTTTGATTTCCATCATTGCCACTAATTCTCTCACTTTCCGATGTCGTAGAAACATGAAATCTGGCATAGGCATTGATTATGTCATAAATAGGAAAAGCTAATAGGTCCCAACTCGATTACTCAATTCTAAGCGCAAAAGAATTAGCGTCCAAATTTTACGTACGGAATCTAATTCTCTCACTTCCCAATGTAATAGAAACTTGAAATTCGGCACGAGCATTTATTATGTCATAAATAGGAAAAGTTAATAGGTCCCAACTTGCTTATTCAATTCTAAGCGCCAAAGAATTAGCGTCCAAATTTTACATACGGAATCTAATTTTCTCACTTCCCAATGTCATAGAAACTTGAAATTTGGAACGAGCATTGATTATTTCATAAATAGGAAAGGTTAACCCTTTCCAATCCACTGTCTGACGTCTAAAGACATTATGATTTAAAGGGGTTGTCCCGCGAAAGCAAGTGGGGTTATAAACTTCTGTATGGCCATATTAATGCACTTTGTAATATATATCGTGCATTAATTATGAGCCATACAGAAGTTATTCACTTACCTGCTCCGTTGCTAGCGTCCCCGTCGCGATCCGGTCTTCTGGCTGGTGAATGGGGCCGCTCGTGCCGGAGAGCTGGTCACCGCGTCGTCATCGTAGCTCCGCCCCGTCACGTGTGCCGATTCCAGCCAATCAGGAGGCTGGAATCGGCAATGGAACGCAAGGAAGGAGAAGAAAATCCACGGTGCACCATGGGAGAAGACCTGCGGTCCACCGTGGGAGAAGACCAGCGGCGCCATCTTCACAAGAAGAAAAGAAGAAGCTGCAGAACACTGATGCAGGTAAGCGCAATGTGTTTTTTAAAAACTAACCCATGCTTTCTTTTTAACGGCAGAATGCGGGAGTAAGTGAAAAAAACAACTAATTTTCACTTTCGCCGCGGGACAACCCCTTTAAGGCTGTACAGCTCCGATGTTGCAAGATGCCCGTCAGGGTTCTCTTACTGTATATTGCCAGCCTCTCTGCTGTCTGAGCCTATCCAATGAATCACCTCATGCAGTACTGACTTTAGCCAGCATATAGCGCCATTGTATACCAGCAGAAAAAGAGTAAGCCCCCTAGAAAAACCAGAATACAAATTGGATTGGAAAGAGATAATCGGTCCCAACTTGATTATTCAATTCTAAGCGCCAAAGACGTAGCGTCCAAATTTTATGTACGGAATCGAATTTTCTCACTTTCCAATGTCGTAGAAACATGAAATTCAGCACGAGCATTGATTATGTCATAAATAGGAAAAGGTAATCGGTTCCAACTTGATTATTCAATTCTAAGCGCCAAAGAATTAGCGTCCAAATTTTACGTACGGAATCTAATTTTCTCGCTTCCCAATGTCATAGAAACTTGAAATTTGGCACGAGCATTGATTATGTCATAAATAGGAAAAGTTAATAGGTCCCAACTTGATTATTCAATTCTAAGCGCCAAAGAATTAGCGTCCAAATTTTACGTACGGAATCTAATTTTCTCACTTCCCAATGTCATAGAAACTTGAAATTTGGCACGAGCATTGATTATGTCAAAAATAGGAAAAGTTAATAGGTCCCAACTCGATTATTCAATTCTAAGCGCAAAAGAATAAGCGTCCAAATTTTACGTACGGAATCTAAATCTCTCACTTCCCAATGTAATAAAAACTTGAAATTTGGCACGAGCATTGATTATGTCATAAATAGGAAAAGCTAATGGGTCCCAACTCCATTATTCAATTATATGCGCCAAAGAATTAGCGTCCAAATTTTACGTACGGAATGTAATTTTCTCACATAGAAACTTGAAATTTGGCACGGGCATTGAATATGTCATAAATAGGAAACGCTAATGGGTCCCAACTCCATTATTCAATTCTATGCGCAAAAGAATTAGCGTCCAAATTTTACGTACGGAATGTAATTTTCTCACATATCAACTTGAAATTTGGCACGGGCATTGATTATGCCATAAATAGGAAAAGTTAATGGGTCCCAAGTCGATTATTCAATTCTAAGCGCAAAACAATTAGCGTCCAAATTTTACGTACGGAATCTAATTCTCTCACTTCCTGATATATATAAATGAATGTATGTCTGTCTGTCTGTTCTTTATGCATTACTACACCATTCATCCAATTGCAATGAGACTTTGGGAAGTTGCTGAGTACACTCCTGGGAAGATTATAGGCATAGTACAACTATCCTACGATAGGTGGCGCGCGTGCGAGCATCGTCGACAGTTATGCCCCCCAGACAAAGATCGTTTGATTTCCATCTCAAGCACGAAAGCAAAAGGCAGTACGAGCAATGGTAGGCGTGTTGAACTACGAAATGATGCATCCGCCGAACGTATCGCAGGACAATTGCTGGATATTGAGAATGCTGAGGTAACATGAAAGCTGTGCTGTGATTGGTTGTTATATATTATACTGAGGTAACATGAAAGCTGTGCTGTGATTAGTTGTTATATATTATACTGAGGTAAAATGAAAGCTGTGCTGTGATTGGTTGCTATTTCTTATACTGCTGAGGTAACATGAAAGCTGTGCTGTGATTGGTGGCTACTTCTTATACTACTGAGGTTGCATGAAAGCTGTGCTGCGATTCGTTGTAATATATTATACCACTAAGTTAACATGAAAGCTGCGCTGTGATTGGTTGCTATATATAATACCGCAGAGGTAACATGAAAGCTGTGCTGTGATTGGTTGCTATTTTTTATATTGCTGAGGCAGAATAAGAGTTGCGCTGTGATTGGTTGTTATTTCTCTTACTGCTCAGGTAACATGAAAGCTGCGCTGTGATTGGTTGTTATATTTTATACTGCTAAGGTAACATGAAAGCTGCGCTGTGATTGGTTGTTATATATTATACCACTGAGGTAACATGAAAGCTGCGCTATGATTGGTTGTTATCTAGATATATAAAAACAAATGAATGTATGTATGTCTGTCTTCGCAGCAACGCGCGATGGGTAAGCTAGTCTATATATATAAAATTGAATGCATGTCTGACTGTGTGTGTGTCTGTCTGTCCTTTATGCGCTACTACACCATTCATCCGATCGCCATGAAACTTTCGGAAGTTGTTGAGTACACTCCTGGGAAGATTATAGGCATAGTACAACTATGCTATGATAAATGGCGCGCGTGCGAGCGTCGTCGACAGTTACGCCCCCCCACGTAGATCGTTCGATTTCCATCATTGCCACTAATTCTCTCACTTCCCGAAAATGTAGAAACATGAAATTTGGCACGAGCATTGATTATGTCATAAATAGGAAAAGCTAATGGGTCCCAACTCGATTATTCAATTCTAGCGCAAAAGAACTAGCATCCAAATTGTACGTACGGAATCTAATTCTCTCACTTTCCATTGTCATAAAAACTTGAAATTTGGCATGAGCATTGATTATGTCATAAATAGAAAAAGCTAATGGGTCCCAACTCGATTATTCAATTGTAAGCGCCAAAGAATTAGTGTCCAAATTTTACGTACGGAATCTAATTTTATCACTTCCCAATGTCATAGAAACTTGAAATTTGGCACGAGCATTGATTATGTCAAAAATAGGAAAAGTTAATAGGTCCCAACTCGATTATTCAATTCTAAGCGCAAAAGAATAAGCGTCCAAATTTTACGTACGGAATCTAAATCTCTCACTTCCCAATGTAATAAAAACTTGAAATTTGGCACGAGCATTGATTATGTCATAAATAGGAAAAGCTAATGGGTCCCAACTCCATTATTCAATTATATGCGCCAAAGAATTAGCGTCCAAATTTTACGTACGGAATGTAATTTTCTCACATAGAAACTTGAAATTTGGCACGGGCATTGAATATGTCATAAATAGGAAACGCTAATGGGTCCCAACTCCATTATTCAATTCTATGCGCAAAAGAATTAGCGTCCAAATTTTACGTACGGAATGTAATTTTCTCACATATCAACTTGAAATTTGGCACGGGCATTGATTATGTCATAAATAGGAAAAGTTAATGGGTCCCAAGTCGATTATTCAATTCTAAGCGCAAAACAATTAGCGTCCAAATTTTACGTACGGAATCTAATTCTCTCACTTCCTGATATATATAAATGAATGTATGTCTGTCTGTCTGTTCTTTATGCATTACTACACCATTCATCCAATTGCAATGAGACTTTGGGAAGTTGCTGAGTACACTCCTGGGAAGATTATAGGCATAGTACAACTATCCTACGATAGGTGGCGCGCGTGCGAGCATCGTCGACAGTTATGCCCCCCAGACAAAGATCGTTTGATTTCCATCTCAAGCACGAAAGCAAAAGGCAGTACGAGCAATGGTAGGCGTGTTGAACTACGAAATGATGCATCCGCCGAACGTATCGCAGGACAATTGCTGGATATTGAGAATGCTGAGGTAACATGAAAGCTGTGCTGTGATTGGTTGTTATATATTATACTGAGGTAACATGAAAGCTGTGCTGTGATTAGTTGTTATATATTATACTGAGGTAAAATGAAAGCTGTGCTGTGATTGGTTGCTATTTCTTATACTGCTGAGGTAACATGAAAGCTGTGCTGTGATTGGTGGCTACTTCTTATACTACTGAGGTTGCATGAAAGCTGTGCTGCGATTCGTTGTAATATATTATACCACTAAGTTAACATGAAAGCTGCGCTGTGATTGGTTGCTATATATAATACCGCAGAGGTAACATGAAAGCTGTGCTGTGATTGGTTGCTATTTTTTATATTGCTGAGGCAGAATAAGAGTTGCGCTGTGATTGGTTGTTATTTCTCTTACTGCTCAGGTAACATGAAAGCTGCGCTGTGATTGGTTGTTATATTTTATACTGCTAAGGTAACATGAAAGCTGCGCTGTGATTGGTTGTTATATATTATACCACTGAGGTAACATGAAAGCTGCGCTATGATTGGTTGTTATCTAGATATATAAAAACAAATGAATGTATGTATGTCTGTCTTCGCAGCAACGCGCGATGGGTAAGCTAGTCTATATATATAAAATTGAATGCATGTCTGACTGTGTGTGTGTCTGTCTGTCCTTTATGCGCTACTACACCATTCATCCGATCGCCATGAAACTTTCGGAAGTTGTTGAGTACACTCCTGGGAAGATTATAGGCATAGTACAACTATGCTATGATAAATGGCGCGCGTGCGAGCGTCGTCGACAGTTACGCCCCCCACGTAGATCGTTCGATTTCCATCATTGCCACTAATTCTCTCACTTCCCGAAAATGTAGAAACATGAAATTTGGCACGAGCATTGATTATGTCATAAATAGGAAAAGCTAATGGGTCCCAACTCGATTATTCAATTCTAGCGCAAAAGAACTAGCATCCAAATTGTACGTACGGAATCTAATTCTCTCACTTTCCATTGTCATAAAAACTTGAAATTTGGCATGAGCATTGATTATGTCATAAATAGAAAAAGCTAATGGGTCCCAACTCGATTATTCAATTGTAAGCGCCAAAGAATTAGTGTCCAAATTTTACGTACGGAATCTAATTTTATCACTTCCCAATGTCATAGAAACTTGAAATTTGGCACGAGCATTGATTATGTCATAAATAGGAAAAGGTAATTGGTCCCAACTCGATTATTTAATTCTAAGCGCCACAGAATTAGCGTCCAAATTTTACGTACGGAATCTAATTTTCTCACTTCCCAATGCCATAGAAACTTGAAATTTGGCACGAGCATTGATTATGTCATAAATAGGAAAAGTTAATGGGTCCCAACTCGATTATTCAATTCTAAGCGCAAAAGAATTAGCGTCCAAATTTTACGTACGGAATCTAATTTTCTCACTTCCCAATGTCATAGAAACTTGAAATTTGGCACGAGCATTGATTATGTCATAAATAGGAAAAGCTAATGGGTCCCAACTCGATTATTCAATTGTAAGCGCCAAAGTATTAGAGTCCAAATTTTACGTACGGAATCTAATTTTCTCACTTCCCAATGTCATAGAAACTTGAAATTTGGCACGAGCATTAATTATGTCATAAATAGGAAAATGTAATGGGTCCCAACTCGATTATTTAACTCTAAGCGCCAAAGAATTAGCGTCCAAATTTTACGTACAGAATCTAATTTTCTCACTTCCCAATGTCATAGAAACTTGAAATTTGGCACAAGCATTGATTATGTCATAAATAGGAAAAGCTAATGGGTCCCAACTCGATTATTCAATTCTAAGCACCAAAGAATTAGCGTCCAAATTTTACGTACGGAATCTAATTTTCTCGCTTCCCAATGGCTGACTGATTGGCAGGGTTGGAGGAGGATGTCGTTTGTAAGCGCCAAAGAATTAGCGTCCAAATTTTACGCAGAATCTAATTTTCTCGCTTCCCAATGTCATAGAAACTTGAAATTTTTGGCACGAGCATTGATTATGTTATAAATAGGAAAAGGAAGCTAATGGGTCCCTACTCGATTATTCAATTCTATGCGCAAAAGAATTAGCGTCCAAATTTTACGTATGGAATGTAATTTTCTCACTTTCCGGTGTCATAGAAACGAGAATTTGGAACGAGCATTGATTATGTCATAAATAGGAAAGCTAATGGGTCCCAACTCGATTATTCTCTGCGCAAAAGAATTAGCGTCCAAATTTTACGTACGAATGTAATTTTCTCACTTTCCGTAGAAACGTGAAATTTGCCACGAGCATTGATTATGTCATAAATTAAGTTAATGGGTTCCAACTCGATTTATTCTTGCAATTCGATTAGCGTCCAAAGGTTTTGCGTAAGGAATGTAATTTTCTCACATTAGAACTTGAAATTTGGCACGGGCATTGAATATGAAACGCTAATGGGTCCCAACTCGATATTCAATTCTATGCGCCAAAGAATTAGCGTCCAATTTTACTTACGAATGTTATTTTCTCACATTGAAACTTGAAATTTGTCCGGGCAATATGAAAATAGGAAAGTTAATGGGTCACTCGATTAATCAATTCTATGCGCCAAGAAATTCTTAGCGTCCAAATTTTACGTACGGAATCTAATTTTCTCACTTTTCGTGTCATAGAAAGTGAAATTTGGCACAAGCATTGATTATGTCATAAATAGGAAGTTAATGAGTCCTAACTCGCTTATTTAATTCTATGCGCAAAAAGCTAGCGTCCAATTTTGCGTACGGAATGTAATTTTCTCACTTAGAACTTGAATTTGGCACGGGCATTGAATATGTCATAAATAGGAAAAGCTGAATTTGGGGGGGTCGCATTGATATGTTCATTCTATGGCAAAAGAATAGGTCAAATTTTACGTACGGAATCTAATTTCGCTTCCAATTCTTAGCTCGAAATTTGGCTACGAATCTAATTTTCGCTCATAAATGAAAAGATTTGCTCGCATAAATAGGAAAAGCTAATCGGTCCCAACTCGATTATTGAATTCTATGCACAAAAGAATTAGCGTCCAAATTTTACGTACGGAATCGAATTCTCTCGCTTCCCAATGTCATAGAAACTTGAAATTTGGCACGAGCATTGATTATGTCATAAATAGGAAAAGTTAATGGGTCCCAACTCGATTATTCAATTCTAAGAGCCAAAGAATTAGCATCCAAATTTTACGTACGGAATGTAATTCTCTCACTTTCCGGTGTCATAGAAACCTGAAATTTGGCACGAGCATTGATTATGTCATAAATAGGAAAACCTAATGGGTCCCAACTCGATTATTCAATTCTAAGCGCCAAAGAATTAGCGTCCAAATTTTATGTACGGAATCTACTTTTCTCGCTTCCCAATATCATAGAAGCTTGAAATTTGGCACGAGCATTGATTATGTCATAAATAGGAAAAGTTAATAAGTTCCAACTCAATTATTCAATTCTAAGCGCAAAAGAATTAGCATCCAAATTTTACGTACGGAATCTAATTTTCTCACTTCCCGATGTCAAAGAAACATGAAATTTGGAAGAGCATTGATTATGTCATAAATAGGAAAAGCTAATGGGTCCCAACTCGATTATTCAATTCTATGCGCAAAAGAATTAGCGTCCAAATTTTATGTACGGAATATAATTTTCTCACTTCCCAATATCATAGTAAATTGAAATTTGGCACGAGCATTGATTATGTCATAAATAGGAAAAGCTAATGGGTCCCAACTCGATTATTCAATTCTAGCGCAAAAGAACTAGCATCCAAATTGTACGTACGGAATCTAATTCTCTCACTTTCCATTGTCATAAAAACTTGAAATTTGGCATGAGCATTGATTATGTCATAAATAGAAAAAGCTAATGGGTCCCAACTCGATTATTCAATTGTAAGCGCCAAAGAATTAGTGTCCAAATTTTACGTACGGAATCTAATTTTATCACTTCCCAATGTCATAGAAACTTGAAATTTGGCACGAGCATTGATTATGTCATAAATAGGAAAAGGTAATTGGTCCCAACTCGATTATTTAATTCTAAGCGCCACAGAATTAGCGTCCAAATTTTACGTACGGAATCTAATTTTCTCACTTCCCAATGCCATAGAAACTTGAAATTTGGCACGAGCATTGATTATGTCATAAATAGGAAAAGTTAATGGGTCCCAACTCGATTATTCAATTCTAAGCGCAAAAGAATTAGCGTCCAAATTTTACGTACGGAATCTAATTTTCTCACTTCCCAATGTCATAGAAACTTGAAATTTGGCACGAGCATTGATTATGTCATAAATAGGAAAAGCTAATGGGTCCCAACTCGATTATTCAATTGTAAGCGCCAAAGTATTAGAGTCCAAATTTTACGTACGGAATCTAATTTTCTCACTTCCCAATGTCATAGAAACTTGAAATTTGGCACGAGCATTAATTATGTCATAAATAGGAAAATGTAATGGGTCCCAACTCGATTATTTAACTCTAAGCGCCAAAGAATTAGCGTCCAAATTTTACGTACAGAATCTAATTTTCTCACTTCCCAATGTCATAGAAACTTGAAATTTGGCACAAGCATTGATTATGTCATAAATAGGAAAAGCTAATGGGTCCCAACTCGATTATTCAATTCTAAGCACCAAAGAATTAGCGTCCAAATTTTACGTACGGAATCTAATTTTCTCGCTTCCCAATGGCATAGAAACTTGAAATTTGGCACAAGCATTGATTATGTCATAAATAGGAAAAGCTAATGGGTCCCAACTCGATTATTCAATTGTAAGCGCCAAAGAATTAGCGTCCAAATTTTACGTACAGAATCTAATTTTCTCGCTTCCCAATGTCATAGAAACTTGAAATTTGGCACGAGCATTGATTATGTTATAAATAGGAAAAGCTAATGGGTCCCTACTCGATTATTCAATTCTATGCGCAAAAGAATTAGCGTCCAAATTTTACGTATGGAATGTAATTTTCTCACTTTCCGGTGTCATAGAAACGAGAAATTTGGAACGAGCATTGATTATGTCATAAATAGGAAAAGCTAATGGGTCCCAACTCGATTATTCAATTCTCTGCGCAAAAGAATTAGCGTCCAAATTTTACGTACGGAATGTAATTTTCTCACTTTCCGGTGTCATAGAAACGTGAAATTTGCCACGAGCATTGATTATGTCATAAATAGGAAAAGTTAATGGGTTCCAACTCGATTATTCAATTCTATGCGCAAAAAAGTTAGCGTCCAAATTTTGCGTAAGGAATGTAATTTTCTCACATAGAAACTTGAAATTTGGCACGGGCATTGAATATGTCATAAATAGGAAACGCTAATGGGTCCCAACTCGATTATTCAATTCTATGCGCCAAAGAATTAGCGTCCAAATTTTACTTACGGAATGTTATTTTCTCACATAGAAACTTGAAATTTGTCACGGGCATTGATTATGTCATAAATAGGAAAAGTTAATGGGTCCCAACTCGATTAATCAATTCTATGCGCCAAAGAATTAGCGTCCAAATTTTACGTACGGAATCTAATTTTCTCACTTTTCGGTGTCATAGAAAAGTGAAATTTGGCACAAGCATTGATTATGTCATAAATAGGAAAAGTTAATGAGTCCTAACTCGCTTATTTAATTCTATGCGCAAAAAAGCTAGCGTCCAAATTTTGCGTACGGAATGTAATTTTCTCACTTAGAAACTTGAAATTTGGCACGGGCATTGAATATGTCATAAATAGGAAAAGCTAATGGGTCCCAACTCGATTATTCAATTCTATGCGCAAAAGAATTAGCGTCCAAATTTTACGTACGGAATCTAATTTTTTCGCTTCCCAATGTCATAGAAACTCGAAATTTGGCACGAGCATTGAATATGTCATAAATAGGAAAAGCTAATCGGTCCCAACTCGATTATTGAATTCTATGCACAAAAGAATTAGCGTCCAAATTTTACGTACGGAATCGAATTCTCTCGCTTCCCAATGTCATAGAAACTTGAAATTTGGCACGAGCATTGATTATGTCATAAATAGGAAAAGTTAATGGGTCCCAACTCGATTATTCAATTCTAAGAGCCAAAGAATTAGCATCCAAATTTTACGTACGGAATGTAATTCTCTCACTTTCCGGTGTCATAGAAACCTGAAATTTGGCACGAGCATTGATTATGTCATAAATAGGAAAACCTAATGGGTCCCAACTCGATTATTCAATTCTAAGCGCCAAAGAATTAGCGTCCAAATTTTATGTACGGAATCTACTTTTCTCGCTTCCCAATATCATAGAAGCTTGAAATTTGGCACGAGCATTGATTATGTCATAAATAGGAAAAGTTAATAAGTTCCAACTCAATTATTCAATTCTAAGCGCAAAAGAATTAGCATCCAAATTTTACGTACGGAATCTAATTTTCTCACTTCCCGATGTCAAAGAAACATGAAATTTGGAAGAGCATTGATTATGTCATAAATAGGAAAAGCTAATGGGTCCCAACTCGATTATTCAATTCTATGCGCAAAAGAATTAGCGTCCAAATTTTATGTACGGAATATAATTTTCTCACTTCCCAATATCATAGTAAATTGAAATTTGGCACGAGCATTGATTATGTCATAAATAGGAAAAGGTAATTGGTCCCAACTCGATTATTTAATTCTAAGCGCCACAGAATTAGCGTCCAAATTTTACGTACGGAATCTAATTTTCTCACTTCCCAATGCCATAGAAACTTGAAATTTGGCACGAGCATTGATTATGTCATAATTAGGAAAAGTTAATGGGTCCCAACTCGATTATTCAATTCTAAGCACAAAAGAATTAGCGTCCAAATTTTACGTACGGAATCTAATTTTCTCACTTCCCAATGTCATAGAAACTTGAAATTTGGCACGAGCATTGATTATGTCATAAATAGGAAAAGCTAATGGGTCCCAACTCGATTATTCAATTGTAAGCGCCAAAGTATTAGAGTCCAAATTTTACGTACGGAATCTAATTTTCTCACTTCCCAATGTCATAGAAACTTGAAATTTGGCACGAGCATTAATTATGTCATAAATAGGAAAAGGTAATGGGTCCCAACTCGATTATTTAACTCTAAGCGCCAAAGAATTAGCATCCAAATTTTACGTACAGAATCTAATTTTCTCACTTCCCAATGTCATAGAAACTTGAAATTTGGCACGAGCATTGATTATGTCATAAATAGGAAAAGGTAATGGATCCCAACTCGATTATTCAATTCTAAGCGCAAAAGAATTAGCGTCCAAATTTTACGTACGGAATCTAATTTTCTCACTTCCCAATGTCATAGAAACTTGAAATTTGGCACAAGCATTGATTATGTCATAAATAGGAAAAGCTAATGGGTCCCAACTCGATTATTCAATTCTAAGCACCAAAGAATTAGCGTCCAAATTTTACATACGGAATCTAATTTTCTCGCTTCCCAATGGCATAGAAACTTGAAATTTGGCACAAGCATTGATTATGTCATAAATAGGAAAAGGTAATGGGTACCAACTCGATTATTCAATTGTAAGCGCCAAAGAATTAGCGTCCAAATTTTACGTACAGAATCTAATTTTCTCGCTTCCCAATGTCATAGAAACTTGAAATTTGGCACGAGCATTGATTATGTTATAAATAGGAAAAGCTAATGGGTCCCTACTCGATTATTCAATTCTATGCGCAAACGAATTAGCGTCCAAATTTTACGTATGGAATGTAATTTTCTCACTTTCCGGTGTCATAGAAACGAGAAATTTGGAACGAGCATTGATTATGTCATAAATAGGAAAAGCTAATGGGTCCCAACTCGATTATTCAATTCTCTGCGCAAAAGAATTAGCGTCCAAATTTTACGTACGGAATGTAATTTTCTCACTTTCCGGTGTCATAGAAACGTGAAATTTGCCACGAGCATTGATTATGTCATAAATAGGAAAAGTTAATGGGTTCCAACTCGATTATTCAATTCTATGCGCAAAAAAGTTAGCGTCCAAATTTTGCGTAAGGAATGTAATTTTCTCACATAGAAACTTGAAATTTGGCACGGGCATTGAATATGTCATAAATAGGAAACGCTAATGGGTCCCAACTCGATTATTCAATTCTATGCGCCAAAGAATTAGCGTCCAAATTTTACTTACGGAATGTTATTTTCTCACATAGAAACTTGAAATTTGTCACGGGCATTGATTATGTCATAAATAGGAAAAGTTAATGGGTCCCAACTCGATTAATCAATTCTATGCGCCAAAGAATTAGCGTCCAAATTTTACGTACGGAATCTAATTTTCTCACTTTTCGGTGTCATAGAAAAGTGAAATTTGGCACGAGCATTGATTATGTCATAAATAGGAAAAGTTAATGAGTCCCAACTCGCTTATTTAATTCTATGCGCAAAAAAGCTAGCGTCCAAATTTTGCGTACGGAATGTAATTTTCTCACTTAGAAACTTGAAATTTGGCACGGGCATTGAATATGTCATAAATAGGAAAAGCTAATGGGTCCCAACTCGATTATTCAATTCTATGCGCAAAAGAATTAGCGTCCAAATTTTACGTACGGAATCTAATTTTTTCGCTTCCCAATGTCATAGAAACTCGAAATTTGGCACGAGCATTGAATATGTCATAAATAGGAAAAGCTAATCGGTCCCAACTCGATTATTGAATTCTATGCACAAAAGAATTAGCGTCCAAATTTTACGTACGGAATCGAATTCTCTCGCTTCCCAATGTCATAGAAACTTGAAATTTGGCACGAGCATTGATTATGTCATAAATAGGAAAAGTTAATGGGTCCCAACTCGATTATTCAATTCTAAGAGCCAAAGAATTAGCATCCAAATTTTACGTACGGAATGTAATTCTCTCACTTTCCGGTGTCATAGAAACGTGAAATTTGGCACGAGCATTGATTATGTCATAAATAGGAAAACCTAATGGGTCCCAACTCGATTATTCAATTCTAAGCGCCAAAGAATTAGCGTCCAAATTTTATGTACGGAATCTACTTTTCTCGCTTCCCAATATCATAGAAGCTTGAAATTTGGCACGAGCATTGATTATGTCATAAATAGGAAAAGTTAATAAGTTCCAACTCAATTATTCAATTCTAAGCGCAAAAGAATTAGCGTCCAAATTTTACTTACGGAATCTAATTTTCTCACTTCCCGATGTCAAAGAAACATGAAATTTGGAAGAGCATTGATTATGTCATAAATAGGAAAAGCTAATGGGTCCCAACTCGATTATTCAATTCTATGCGCAAAAGAATTAGCGTCCAAATTTTATGTACGGAATATAATTTTCTCACTTCCCAATATCATAGTAAATTGAAATTTGGCACGAGCATTGATTATGTCATAAATAGGAAAAGGTAATTGGTCCCAACTCGATTATTTAATTCTAAGCGCCACAGAATTAGCGTCCAAATTTTACGTACGGAATCTAATTTTCTCACTTCCCAATGCCATAGAAACTTGAAATTTGGCACGAGCATTGATTATGTCATAATTAGGAAAAGTTAATGGGTCCCAACTCGATTATTCAATTTTAAGCGCAAAAGAATTAGCGTCCAAATTTTACGTACGGAATCTAATTTTCTCACTTCCCAATGTCATAGAAACTTGAAATTTGGCACGAGCATTGATTATGTCATAAATAGGAAAAGCTAATGGGCCCCAACTCGATTATTCAATTGTAAGCGCCAAAGTATTAGAGTCCAAATTTTACGTACGGAATCTAATTTTCTCACTTCCCAATGTCATAGAAACTTGAAATTTGGCACGAGCATTAATTATGTCATAAATAGGAAAAGGTAATGGGTCCCAACTCGATTATTTAACTCTAAGCGCCAAAGAATTAGCGTCCAAATTTTACGTACAGAATCTAATTTTCTCACTTCCCAATGTCATAGAAACTTGAAATTTGGCACAAGCATTGATTGTGTCATAAATAGGAAAAGCTAATGGGTCCCAACTCGATTATTCAATTCTAAGCACCAAAGAATTAGCGTCCAAATTTTACGTACGGAATCTAATTTTCTCGCTTCCCAATGGCATAGAAACTTGAAATTTGGCACAAGCATTGATTATGTCATAAATAGGAAAAGCTAATGGGTCCCAACTCGATTATTCAATTGTAAGCGCCAAAGAATTAGCGTCCAAATTTTACGTACAGAATCTAATTTTCTCGCTTCCCAATGTCATAGAAACTTGAAATTTGGCACGAGCATTGATTATGTTATAAATAGGAAAAGCTAATGGGTCCCTACTCGATTATTCAATTCTATGCGCAAACGAATTAGCGTCCAAATTTTACGTATGGAATGTAATTTTCTCACTTTCCGGTGTCATAGAAACGTGAAATTTGGAACGAGCATTGATTATGTCATAAATAGGAAAAGCTAATGGGTCCCAACTCGATTATTCAATTCTCTGCGCAAAAGAATTAGCGTCCAAATTTTACGTACGGAATGTAATTTTCTCACTTTCCGGTGTCATAGAAACGTGAAATTTGCCACGAGCATTGATTATGTCATAAATAGGAAAAGTTAATGGGTTCCAACTCGATTATTCAATTCTATGCGCAAAAAAGTTAGCGTCCAAATTTTGCGTAAGGAATGTAATTTTCTCACATAGAAACTTGAAATTTGGCACGGGCATTGAATATGTCATAAATAGGAAATGCTAATGGGTCCCAACTCGATTATTCAATTCTATGCGCCAAAGAATTAGCGTCCAAATTTTACTTACAGAATCTAATTTTCTCACTTCCCAATGTCATAGAAACTTGAAATTTGGCACGAGCATTGATTATGTCATAAATAGGAAAAGGTAATGGATCCCAACTCGATTATTCAATTCTAAGCGCAAAAGAATTAGCGTCCAAATTTTACGTACGGAATCTAATTTTCTCACTTCCCAATGTCATAGAAACTTGAAATTTGGCACAAGCATTGATTATGTCATAAATAGGAAAAGCTAATGGGTCCCAACTCGATTATTCAATTCTAAGCACCAAAGAATTAGCGTCCAAATTTTACTTACAGAATGTTATTTTCTCACATAGAAACTTGAAATTTGTCACGGGCATTGATTATGTCATAAATAGGAAAAGTTAATGGGTCCCAACTCAATTATTCAATTCTAAGCGCAAAAGAATTAGCATCCAAATTTTACTTACGGAATCTAATTTTCTCACTTCCCGATGTCAAAGAAACATGAAATTTGGAAGAGCATTGATTATGTCATAAATAGGAAAAGCTAATGGGTCCCAACTCGATTATTCAATTCTATGCGCAAAAGAATTAGCGTCCAAATTTTATGTACGGAATATAATTTTCTCACTTCCCAATATCATAGTAAATTGAAATTTGGCACGAGCATTGATTATGTCATAAATAGGAAAAGGTAATTGGTCCCAACTCGATTATTTAATTCTAAGCGCCACAGAATTAGCGTCCAAATTTTACGTACGGAATCTAATTTTCTCACTTCCCAATGCCATAGAAACTTGAAATTTGGCACGAGCATTGATTATGTCATAATTAGGAAAAGTTAATGGGTCCCAACTCGATTATTCAATTCTAAGCGCAAAAGAATTAGCGTCCAAATTTTACGTACGGAATCTAATTTTCTCACTTCCCAATGTCATAGAAACTTGAAATTTGGCACGAGCATTGATTATGTCATAAATAGGAAAAGCTAATGGGTCCCAACTCGATTATTCAATTGTAAGCGCCAAAGTATTAGAGTCCAAATTTTACGTACGGAATCTAATTTTCTCACTTCCCAATGTCATAGAAACTTGAAATTTGGCACGAGCATTAATTATGTCATAAATAGGAAAAGGTAATGGGTCCCAACTCGATTATTTAACTCTAAGCGCCAAAGAATTAGCGTCCAAATTTTACGTACAGAATCTAATTTTCTCACTTCCTAATGTCATAGAAACTTGAAATTTGGCACAAGCATTGATTATGTCATAAATAGGAAAAGCTAATGGGTCCCAACTCGATTATTCAATTCTAAGCACAAAAGAATTAGCGTCCAAATTTTACGTACGGAATCTAATTTTCTCACTTCCCAATGTCATAGAAACTTGAAATTTGGCACGAGCATTGATTATGTCATAAATAGGAAAAGCTAATGGGTCCCAACTCGATTATTCAATTGTAAGCGCCAAAGTATTAGAGTCCAAATTTTACGTACGGAATCTAATTTTCTCACTTCCCAATGTCATAGAAACTTGAAATTTGGCACGAGCATTAATTATGTCATAAATAGGAAAAGGTAATGGGTCCCAACTCGATTATTTAACTCTAAGTGCCAAAGAATTAGCGTCCAAATTTTACGTACAGAATCTAATTTTCTCACTTCCCAATGTCATAGAAACTTGAAATTTGGCACGAGCATTGATTATGTCATAAATAGGAAAAGGTAATGGATTCCAACTCGATTATTCAATTCTAAGCGCAAAAGAATTAGCGTCCAAATATTACGTACGGAATCTAATTTTCTCACTTCCCAATGTCATAGAAACTTGAAATTTGGCACAAGCATTGATTATGTCATAAATAGGAAAAGCTAATGGGTCCCAACTCGATTATTCAATTCTAAGCACCAAAGAATTAGCGTCCAAATTTTACGTACGGAATCTAATTTTCTCGCTTCCCAATGGCATAGAAACTTGAAATTTGGCACAAGCATTGATTATGTCATAAATAGGAAAAGCTAATGGGTCCCAACTCGATTATTCAATTGTAAGCGCCAAAGAATTAGCGTCCAAATTTTACGTACAGAATCTAATTTTCTCGCTTCCCAATGTCATAGAAACTTGAAATTTGGCACGAGCATTGATTATGTTATAAATAGGAAAAGCTAATGGGTCCCTACTCGATTATTCAATTCTATGTGCAAACGAATTAGCGTCCAAATTTTACGTATGGAATGTAATTTTCTCACTTTCCGGTGTCATAGAAACGTGAAATTTGGAACGAGCATTGATTATGTCATAAATAGGAAAAGCTAATGGGTCCCAACTCGACTATTCAATTCTCTGCGCAAAAGAATTAGCGTCCAAATTTTACGTACGGAATGTAATTTTCTCACTTTCCGGTGTCATAGAAACGTGAAATTTGCCACGAGCATTGATTATGTCATAAATAGGAAAAGTTAATGGGTTCCAACTCGATTATTCAATTCTATGCGCAAAAAAGTCAGCGTCCAAATTTTGCGTAAGGAATGTAATTTTCTCACATAGAAACTTGAAATTTGGCACGGGCATTGAATATGTCATAAATAGGAAACGCTAATGGGTCCCAACTCGATTATTCAATTCTATGCGCCAAAGAATTAGCGTCCAAATTTTACTTACGGAATGTTATTTTCTCACATAGAAACTTGAAATTTGTCACGGGCATTGATTATGTCATAAATAGGAAAAGTTAATGGGTCCCAACTCGATTAATCAATTCTATGCGCCAAAGAATTAGCGTCCAAATTTTACGTACGGAATCTAATTTTCTCACTTTTCGGTGTCATAGAAAAGTGAAATTTGGCACGAGCATTGATTATGTCATAAATAGAAAAAGTTAATGAGTCCCAACTCGCTTATTTAATTCTATGCGCAAAAAAGCTAGCGTCCAAATTTTGCGTACGGAATGTAATTTTCTCACTTAGAAACTTGAAATTTGGCACGGGCATTGAATATGTCATAAATAGGAAAAGCTAATGGGTCCCAACTCGATTATTCAATTCTATGCGCAAAAGAATTAGCGTCCAAATTTTACGTACGGAATCTAATTTTTTCGCTTCCCAATGTCATAGAAACTCGAAATTTGGCACGAGCATTGAATATGTCATAAATAGGAAAAGCTAATCGGTCCCAACTCGATTATTGAATTCTATGCACAAAAGAATTAGCGTCCAAATTTTACGTACGGAATCGAATTCTCTCGCTTCCCAATGTCATAGAAACTTGAAATTTGGCACGAGCATTGATTATGTCATAAATAGGAAAAGTTAATGGGTCCCAACTCGATTATTCAATTCTAAGAGCCAAAGAATTAGCATCCAAATTTTACGTACGGAATGTAATTCTCTCACTTTCCGGTGTCATAGAAACGTGAAATTTGGCACGAGCATTGATTATGTCATAAATAGGAAAACCTAATGGGTCCCAACTCGATTATTCAATTCTAAGCGCCAAAGAATTAGCGTCCAAATTTTATGTACGGAATCTACTTTTCTCGCTTCCCAATATCATAGAAGCTTGAAATTTGGCACGAGCATTGATTATGTCATAAATAGGAAAAGTTAATAAGTTCCAACTCAATTATTCAATTCTAAGCGCAAAAGAATTAGCATCCAAATTTTACTTACGGAATCTAATTTTCTCACTTCCCGATGTCAAAGAAACATGAAATTTGGAAGAGCATTGATTATGTCATAAATAGGAAAAGCTAATGGGTCCCAACTCGATTATTCAATTCTATGCGCAAAAGAATTAGCGTCCAAATTTTATGTACGGAATATAATTTTCTCACTTCCCAATATCATAGTAAATTGAAATTTGGCACGAGCATTGATTATGTCATAAATAGGAAAAGGTAATTGGTCCCAACTCGATTATTTAATTCTAAGCGCCACAGAATTAGCGTCCAAATTTTACGAACGGAATCTAATTTTCTCACTTCCCAATGCCATAGAAACTTGAAATTTGGCACGAGCATTGATTATGTCATAATTAGGAAAAGTTAATGGGTCACAACTCGATTATTCAATTCTAAGCGCAAAAGAATTAGCGTCCAAATTTTACATACGGAATCTAATTTTCTCACTTCCCAATGTCATAGAAACTTGAAATTTGGCACGAGCATTGATTATGTCATAAATACGAAAAGCTAATGGGTCCCAACTCGATTATTCAATTGTAAGCGCCAAAGTATTAGAGTCCAAATTTTACGTACGGAATCTAATTTTCTCACTTCCCAATGTCATAGAAACTTGAAATTTGGCACGAGCATTAATTATGTCATAAATAGGAAAAGGTAATGGGTCCCAACTCGATTATTTAACTCTAAGCGCCAAAGAATTAGCGTCCAAATTTTACGTACAGAATCTAATTTTCTCACTTCCCAATGTCATAGAAACTTGAAATTTGGCACAAGCATTGATTATGTCATAAATAGGAAAAGCTAATGGGTCCCAACTCGATTATTCAATTCTAAGCACCAAAGAATTAGCGTCCAAATTTTACGTACGGAATCTAATTTTCTCGCTTCCCAATGGCATAGAAACTTGAAATTTGGCACAAGCATTGATTATGTCATAAATAGGAAAAGCTAATGGGTCCCAACTCGATTATTCAATTGTAAGCGCCAAAGAATTAGCGTCCAAATTTTACGTACAGAATCTAATTTTCTCGCTTCCCAATGTCATAGAAACTTGAAATTTGGCACGAGCATTGATTATGTTATAAATAGGAAAAGCTAATGGGTCCCTACTCGATTATTCAATTCTATGCGCAAACGAATTAGCGTCCAAACTTTACGTACGGAATGTAATTTTCTCACTTTCCGGTGTCATAGAAACGTGAAATTTGGAACGAGCATTGATTATGTCATAAATAGGAAAAGCTAATGGGTCCCAACTCGATTATTCAATTCTCTGCGCAAAAGAATTAGCGTCCAAATTTTACGTACGGAATGTAATTTTCTCACTTTCCGGTGTCATAGAAACGTGAAATTTGCCACGAGCATTGATTATGTCATAAATAGGAAAAGTTAATGGGTTCCAACTCGATTATTCAATTCTATGCGCAAAAAAGGTAGCGTCCAAATTTTGCGTAAGGAATGTAATTTTCTCACATAGAAACTTGAAATTTGGCACGGGCATTGAATATGTCATAAATAGGAAACGCTAATGGGTCCCAACTCGATTATTCAATTCTATGCGCCAAAGAATTAGCGTCCAAATTTTACTTACAGAATGTTATTTTCTCACATAGAAACTTGAAATTTGTCACGGGCATTGATTATGTCATAAATAGGAAAAGTTAATGGGTCCCAACTCAATTATTCAATTCTAAGCGCAAAAGAATTAGCATCCAAATTTTACTTACGGAATCTAATTTTCTCACTTCCCGATGTCAAAGAAACATGAAATTTGGAAGAGCATTGATTATGTCATAAATAGGAAAAGCTAATGGGTCCCAACTCGATTATTCAATTCTATGCGCAAAAGAATTAGCGTCCAAATTTTATGTACGGAATATAATTTTCTCACTTCCCAATATCATAGTAAATTGAAATTTGGCACGAGCATTGATTATGTCATAAATAGGAAAAGGTAATTGGTCCCAACTCGATTATTTAATTCTAAGCGCCACAGAATTAGCGTCCAAATTTTACGTACGGAATCTAATTTTCTCACTTCCCAATGCCATAGAAACTTGAAATTTGGCACGAGCATTGATTATGTCATAATTAGGAAAAGTTAATGGGTCCCAACTCGATTATTCAATTCTAAGCGCAAAAGAATTAGCGTCCAAATTTTACGTACGGAATCTAATTTTCTCGCTTCCCAATGGCATAGAAACTTGAAATTTGGCACAAGCATTGATTATGTCATAAATAGGAAAAGCTAATGGGTCCCAACTCGATTATTCAATTGTAAGCGCCAAAGAATTAGCGTCCAAATTTTACGTACAGAATCTAATTTTCTCGCTTCCCAATGTCATAGAAACTTGAAATTTGGCACGAGCATTGATTATGTTATAAATAGGAAAAGCTAATGGGTCCCTACTCGATTATTCAATTCTATGCGCAAACGAATTAGCGTCCAAATTTTACGTATGGAATGTAATTTTCTCACTTTCCGGTGTCATAGAAACGTGAAATTTGGAACGAGCATTGATTATGTCATAAATAGGAAAAGCTAATGGGTCCCAACTCGATTATTCAATTCTCTGCGCAAAAGAATTAGCGTCCAAATTTTACGTACGGAATGTAATTTTCTCACTTTCCGGTGTCATAGAAACGTGAAATTTGCCACGAGCATTGATTATGTCATAAATAGGAAAAGTTAATGGGTTCCAACTCGATTATTCAATTCTATGCGCAAAAAAGTTAGCGTCCAAATTTTGCGTAAGGAATGTAATTTTCTCACATAGAAACTTGAAATTTGGCACGGGCATTGAATATGTCATAAATAGGAAACGCTAATGGGTCCCAACTCGACTATTCAATTCTATGCGCCAAAGAATTAGCGTCCAAATTTTACTTACGGAATGTTATTTTCTCACATAGAAACTTGAAATTTGTCACGGGCATTGATTATGTCATAAATAGGAAAAGGTAATGGGTCCCAACTCGATTAATCAATTCTATGCGCCAAAGAATTAGCGTCCAAATTTTACGTACGGAATCTAATTTTCTCACTTTTCGGTGTCATAGAAAAGTGAAATTTGGCACGAGCATTGATTATGTCATAAATAGGAAAAGTTAATGAGTCCCAACTCGCTTATTTAATTCTATGCGCAAAAAAGCTAGCGTCCAAATTTTGCGTACGGAATGTAATTTTCTCACTTAGAAACTTGAAATTTGGCACGGGCATTGAATATGTCATAAATAGGAAAAGCTAATGGGTCCCAACTCGATTATTCAATTCTATGCGCAAAAGAATTAGCGTCCAAATTTTACGTACGGAATCTAATTTTTTCGCTTCCCAATGTCATAGAAACTCGAAATTTGGCACGAGCATTGAATATGTCATAAATAGGAAAAGCTAATCGGTCCCAACTCGATTATTGAATTCTATGCGCAAAAGAATTAGCGTCCAAATTTTACGTACGGAATCGAATTCTCTCGCTTCCCAATGTCATAGAAACTTGTAATTTGGCACGAGCATTGATTATGTCATAAATTGGAAAAGTTAATGGGTCCCAACTCGATTATTCAATTCTAAGAGCCAAAGAATTAGCATCCAAATTTTACGTACGGAATGTAATTCTCTCACTTTCCGGTGTCATAGAAACGTGAAATTTGGCACGAGCATTGATTATGTCATAAATAGGAAAACCTAATGGGTCCCAACTCGATTATTCAATTCTAAGCGCCAAAGAATTAGCGTCCAAATTTTATGTACGGAATCTAATTTTCTCACTTCCCAATATCATAGAAACTTGAAATTTGGCACGAGCATTGATTATGTCATAAATAGGAAAAGTTAATAAGTTCCAACTCAATTATTCAATTCTAAGCGCAAAAGAATTAGCATCCAAATTTTACGTACGGAATCTAATTTTCTCACTTCCCGATGTCAAAGAAACATGAAATTTGGAAGAGCATTGATTATGTCATAAATAGGAAAAGCTAATGGGTCCCAACTCGATTATTCAATTCTATGCGCAAAAGAATTAGCGTCCAAATTTTATGTACGGAATATAATTTTCTCACTTCCCAATATCATAGTAAATTGAAATTTGGCACGAGCATTGATTATGTCATAAATAGGAAAAGCTAATGGGTCCCAACTTGATTATTCAATTCTAAGCACAAAAGAATTAGCGTCCAAATTTTACGTACGGAATCTAATTTTCTCACTTCCCGATGTCTTAGAAACGTGAAATTTGGCACGAGCATTGATGCCGTCATAAATAGGAAAAGCTAATGGGTCCCAACTCGATTATTCAATTCTAAGTGCAAAAGAATTAGCATCCAAATTTTATGTACGGAATCTAATTTTCTCACTTCCCAATATCAAAGAAACATGAAATTTGGAACGAGCATTGATTATGTCATAAATAGGAAAAGCTAATGGATCCCAACTCGATTATTCAATTGTAAGCGCCAAAGAATTAGCATCTAAATTTTACGTACGGAATCTAATTCTCTCACTTCCTGATGTCATCTATATATATAAAATTGAATGTCTGTCTGTCTGTGTGTGTGTCTGTCTGTCTGTCTGTTTGTCGTTTATGCGCTACTACAACATTCATCCGATCGCCATGAAACTTTGGGAAGTTGTTGAGTACACTCCTGGGAAGATTATAAGCATAGTACATTTATGCTATGATAAATGGCGCTCGTGCGAGCGTCGTCGACAGTTACGACCCCCCCCCCCCCCCCCCGTAGATCGTTCGATTTCCATCATTGCCAAGACTTATTCTCTCACTTCCCGATATTGTAGAAACATGAAATTTGCCACAAGCATTGATTATGTCATACATAGTAAAAATTAATGGGTCCCGACTCGATTATTCAATTTTAAGCGCCAAAGAATTAGCGTCCAAATTTTACGTACGGAATCTAATTTTCTCGCTTCCCAATGTCATAGAAACTTGAAATTTGGCACAAGCATTTATTATGTCAAAAATAGGAAAAGCTAATGGGTCCCAACTCGATTATTCAATTCTAAGCGCCAAAGAATTAGCGTCCAAATTTTACGTACGGAATCTAATTTTCTCACTTCCCGATGTCAAAGAAACATGAAATTTGGCACGAGCATTGATGTCGTTATAAATAGAATTGAATAATCGAGTTGGGACCCATTAGCTTTTCCTAAGCGCAAAAGAATTAGCATCCAAATTTTATGTACGGAATCTAATTTTCTCACTTCCCAATATCAAAGAAACATGAAATTTGGCACGAGCATTGATTATGTCATAAATAGGAAAAGTTAATGGGTCCCAACTCAATTATTCAATTCTAAGCGCAAAATAATTAGCGTCCAAATTTTACGTACGGAATATAATTCTCTCACTTCCTGATGTCATCTTATGTATATAAAAAGAAATGTATGTCTCTCTGTCTGTCCTTTTTGTGCTACTACACCATTCATCTAATCGCCATGAAACTTTGGGAAGTTGTTGAGTACACTCCTGGGAAGATTACTGGCATAGTACACCTATCCTGCGAGCATCGTCGACAGTTATGCCCCCCAGACAAAGATCGTTTGATTTCCATCTCAAGCACAAAAGCAAAAGGGATTACGAGCAACGGGATGCGTGTTCAACTACAAAATGATGCATCCGCCGAACGTTTCGCAAGACAATTGCTGGATATTGAGAATGCTGAGGTAAAATGAAAGCTGTGCTGTGATTGGTTGCAATTTCTTATACTGCTGAGGTAAAATGAAAGCTGTGCTCTGATTGGTTGCTATTTCTTATACTGCCGAGGTAACATGAAAGCTGTGCTGTGATTGGTTGCTATATATTATACCGCTGTGCTAACATGAAAGCTGTGCTGTGATTGGTTGCTATATATTATACTGCTGAGGAAACATGAAAGCTGCTGTGCTGTGATTGGTTGTTATATATTATACCGCTGAGGTAACTTGAAAGCTGCTATCTAGATATATAAAAACGAATGTATGTATGTATGTATGTATGTCTTCGCAGCAACGCGCGACGGGCACGCTAGTCTATATATATATAAAAATGAATGTATGCAAGTGTGTCTGTCTGCGTGCGTGTCTGTCTGTCTGTTTGTCCTTTATGCGCTACTACACCATTCATCCGATCGCCATGAAACTTTGGGAAGTTGTTGAGTACACTCCTGGGAAGATTACTGGCATAGCACATTTATGCTACGGTAAATGGCGCGCGTGCGTGCATCGTCGAGTTACGACCCCCCCCCCACGTAGATCGTTCGATTTCCATCATTGCCACTAATTCTCTCACTTCCCGATGTTGTAGAAACATGAAATTTGGCACGAGCGTTGATTATGTCATAAATAGGAAAAACTAATGGATCCCAACTCGATTATCCAATTCTAAGCGCCAAAGAATTAGCGTCCAAATTTTATGTATGGAATCTAATTTTCTCACCTCCCAATGTCATAGAAATTGAAATTTGGCACGAGCATTGATTATGTCATAAATAGGAAAAGTTGATGGGTCCCAACTCGATTATTCAATTCTAAGCGCCAAAGAATTAGCGTCCAAATTTTATGTACGGAATCTAATTTTCTCGCTTCCCAATATCATAGAAACTTGAAATTTGGCACGAGCATTGATTATGTCATAAATAGGAAAAGTTAATAAGTTCCAACTCAATTATTCAATTCTAAGCGCAAAAGAATTAGCATCCAAATTTAAGTATGGAATCTAATTTTCTCACTTCCCGATGTCAAAGAAACATAAAATTTGGAAGAGCATTGATTATGTCATAAATAGGAAAAGCTAATGGGTCCCAACTCGATTATTCAATTCTATGCGCAAAAGAATTAGCGTCCAAATTTTATGTACGGAATATAATTTTCTCACTTCCCAATATCATAGTAAATTGAAATTTGGCACGAGCATTGATTATGTCATAAATAGGAAAAGCTAATGGGTCCCAACTTGATTATTCAATTCTAAGCACAAAAGAATTAGCGTCCAAATTTTACGTACGGAATCTAATTTTCTCACTTCCCGATGTCTTAGAAACGTGAAATTTGGCACGAGCATTGATGTCGTCATAAATAGGAAGAGTGAATGGGTCCCAACTCGATTATTCAATTCTAAGTGCAAAAGAATTAGCATCCAAATTTTATGTACGGAATCTTATTTTCTCACTTCCTGATGTCAAAGAAACATGAAATTTGGCACGAGCATTGATTATGTCATAAATAGGAAAAGTTAATAGGTCCCAACTCGATTATTCAATTCTAAGCGCAATAGAATTAGCGTCCAAATTTTACATACGGAATCTAATTCTCTCACTTCCTGATGTCATCTATATATATAAAATTGAATGTATGTCTGACTGTGTGTGTGTCTGTCTGTCCTTTATGCACTACTACACCATTCATCCGATCGCCATGAAACTTTGGGAAGTTGTTGAGTACACTCCTGGGAAGATTATAGACATAGTACATTTATGCTATGATAAATGGCGCGCGTGCGAGCGTCGTCGACAGTTACCCCCCCACGTAGATCGTTCGATTTCCATCATTGCCACTAATTCTCTCGCTTCCCGATATTGCAGAAACATGAAATTTGCCACGAGCATTGATCATGTCATAAATAGGAAAAGTTAATAGATCCCAACTCAATTATTCAATTTTAAGCGCAAAAGAATTGGCTTCCAAATTTCACGTACGGAATCTAATTTTCTCGCTTTCCAATGTCATAGAAACTTGAAATTTGGCACAAGCATTGATTAAGCAATAAATAGGAAAAGTTGATGGGTCCCAAGTCGATTATTCAATTCTAAGCGCAAAAGAATGAGCATCCAAATTTTACATACAGAATCTAATTTTCTCACTTTCCGATGTCATAGAAACTTCAAATTTGGCACGAGCATTGATTATGTCATAAATAGGAAAAGTTAATAGGTCCCAACTCAATTATTCAATTCTAAGCACAAAAGAATTGGCGTACAAACTTTACGTACGGAATCTAATTCTCTCACTTTCCGATGTCATAGAAACTTGAAATTTGGCACGAGCATTGATTATGTCATAAATAGGAAAAGTTAATAGGTCCCAACTCAATTATTCAATTCTAAGCGCAAAAGAATTGGCGTACAAACTTTACGTACGGAATCTAATTCTCTCACTTTCCAATGTCACAGAAACTTCAAATTTGGCACGAGCATTGATTATGTCATAAATAGGAAAAGGTAATGGGTCCCAACTCGATTATCCAATTCTAAGTGCCAAAGAATTAGCGTCCAAATTTTACGTACGGAATCTAATTTTCTCGCTTCCCAATGTCATAGAAACTTGAAATTTGGCACGAGCATTGATTATGTCATAAATAGGAAAAGCTAATGGGTCCCAACTTGATTATTCAATTCTAAGCACAAAAGAATTAGCGTCCAAATTTTACGTACGGAATCTAATTTTCTCACTTCCCGATGTTTTAGAAACGTGAAATTTGGCACGAGCATTGATCTCGTCATAAATAGGAAAAGTGAATGGGTCCCAACTCGATTATTCAATTCTAAGTGCAAAAGAATTAGCGTCCAAATTTTATGTACGGAATCTAATTTTCTCACTTCCTGATGTCAAAGAAACATTAAATTTGGCACGAGCATTGATTATGTCATAAATAGGAAAAGTTAATAGGTCCCAACTCGATTATTCAATTCTAAGCGCAATAGAATTAGCGTCCAAATTTTACATACGGAATCTAATTCTCTCACTTCATGTCATCTATATATATAAAATTGAATGTATGTCTGACTGTGTGTGTGTCTGTCTGTCCTTTATGCACTACTACACCATTCATCCGATCGCCATGAAACTTTGGGAAGTTGTTGAGTACACTCCTGGGAAGATTATAGACATAGTACATTTATGCTATGATAAATGGCGCGCGTGCGAGCGTCGTCGACAGTTACCCCCCCCACGTAGATCGTTCGATTTCCATCATTGCCACTAATTCTCTCGCTTCCCGATATTGCAGAAACATGAAATTTGCCACGAGCATTGATTATGTCATAAATAGGAAAAGTTAATAGATCCCAACTCAATTATTCAATTTTAAGCGCAAAAGAATTGGCTTCCAAATTTCACGTACGGAATCTAATTTTCTCGCTTTCCAATGTCATAGAAACTTGAAATTTGGCACAAGCATTGATTAAGCAATAAATAGGAAAAGTTGATGGGTCCCAAGTCGATTATTCAATTCTAAGCGCAAAAGAATGAGCATCCAAATTTTACATACAGAATCTAATTTTCTCACTTTCCGATGTCATAGAAACTTCAAATTTGGCACGAGCATTGATTATGTCATAAATAGGAAAAGTTAATAGGTCCCAACTCAATTATTCAATTCTAAGCACAAAAGAATTGGCGTACAAACTTTACGTACGGAATCTAATTCTCTCACTTTCCAATGTCATAGAAACTTGAAATTTGGCACGAGCATTGATTATGTCATAAATAGGAAAAGTTAATAGGTCCCAACTCAATTATTCAATTCTAAGCGCAAAAGAATTGGCGTACAAACTTTACGTACGGAATCTAATTCTCTCACTTTCCAATGTCATAGAAACTTCAAATTTGGCACGAGCATTGATTATGTCATAAATAGGAAAAGGTAATGGGTCCCAACTCGATTATCCAATTCTAAGTGCCAAAGAATTAGCGTCCAAATTTTACGTACGGAATCTAATTTTCTCGCTTCCCAATGTCATAGAAACTTGAAATTTGGCACGAGCATTGATTATGTCATAAATAGGAAAAGCTAATGGGTCCCAACTTGATTATTCAATTCTAAGCACAAAAGAATTAGCGTCCAAATTTTACGTACGGAATCTAATTTTCTCACTTCCCGATGTCTTAGAAACGTGAAATTTGGCACGAGCATTGATCTCGTCATAAATAGGAAAAGTGAATGGGTCCCAACTCGATTATTCAATTCTAAGTGCAAAAGAATTAGCGTCCAAATTTTATGTACGGAATCTAATTTTCTCACTTCCTGATGTCAAAGAAACATTAAATTTGGCACGAGCATTGATTATGTCATAAATAGGAAAAGTTAATAGGTCCCAACTCGATTATTCAATTCTAAGCGCAATAGAATTAGCGTCCAAATTTTACATACGGAATCTAATTCTCTCACTTCCTGAAGTCATCTATATATATAAAATTGAATGTATGTCTGACTGTGTGTGTGTCTGTCTGTCCTTTATGCACTACTACACCATTCATCCGATCGCCATGAAACTTTGGGAAGTTGTTGAGTACACTCCTGGGAAGATTATAGACATAGTACATTTATGCTATGATAAATGGCGCGCGTGCGAGCGTCGTCGACAGTTACCCCCCCCCACGTAGATCGTTCGATTTCCATCATTGCCACTAATTCTCTCGCTTCCCGATATTGCAGAAACATGAAATTTGCCACGAGCATTGATTATGTCATAAATAGGAAAAGTTAATAGATCCCAACTCAATTATTCAATTTTAAGCGCAAAAGAATTGGCTTCCAAATTTCACGTACGGAATCTAATTTTCTCGCTTTCCAATGTCATAGAAACTTGAAATTTGGCACAAGCATTGATTAAGCAATAAATAGGAAAAGTTGATGGGTCCCAAGTCGATTATTCAATTCTAAGCGCAAAAGAATGAGCATCCAAATTTTACATACAGAATCTAATTTTCTCACTTTCCGATGTCATAGAAACTTCAAATTTGGCACGAGCATTGATTATGTCATAAATAGGAAAAGTTAATAGGTCCCAACTCAATTATTCAATTCTAAGCGCAAAAGAATTGGCGTACAAACTTTACGTACGGAATCTAATTCTCTCACTTTCCAATGTCATAGAAACTTAAAATTTGGCACGAGCATTGATTATGTCATAAATAGGAAAAGGTAATTGGTCCCAACTCGATTATTTAATTCTAAGCTCCAAAGAATTAGCGTCCAAATTTTACGTACGGAATCTAAGTTTATCACTTCCCAATGTCATAGAAACTTGAAATTTGGCACGAGCATTGATTATGTCATAAATAGGAAAAAGTAATGGGTCCCAACTCGATTATCCAATTCTAAGTGCCAAAGAATTAGCGTCCAAATTTTACGTACGGAATCTAATTTTCTCGCTTCCCAATGTCATAGAAACTTGAAATTTGGCACGAGCATTGATTATGTCATAAATAGGAAAAGCTAATGGGTCCCAACTTGATTATTCAATTCTAAGCACAAAAGAATTAGTGTCCAAATTTTACGTACGGAATCTAATTTTCTCACTTCCCGATGTCTTAGAAACGTGAAATTTGGCACGAGCATTGATCTCGTCATAAATAGGAAAAGTGAATGGGTCCCAACTCGATTATTCAATTCTAAGTGCAAAAGAATTAGCGTCCAAATTTTATGTACGGAATCTAATTTTCTCACTTCCTGATGTCAAAGAAACATTAAATTTGGCACGAGCATTGATTATGTCATAAATAGGAAAAGTTAATAGGTCCCAACTCGATTATTCAATTCTAAGCGCAATAGAATTAGCGTCCAAATTTTACATACGGAATCTAATTCTCTCACTTCCTGATGTCATCTATATATATAAAATTGAATGTATGTCTGACTGTGTGTGTGTCTGTCTGTCCTTTATGCACTACTACACCATTCATCCGATCGCCATGAAACTTTGGGAAGTTGTTGAGTACACTCCTGGGAAGATTATAGACATAGTACATTTATGCTATGATAAATGGCGCGCGTGCGAGCGTCGTCGACAGTTACCCCCCCCACGTAGATCGTTCGATTTCCATCATTGCCACTAATTCTCTCGCTTCCCGATATTGCAGAAACATGAAATTTGCCACGAGCATTGATTATGTCATAAATAGGAAAAGTTAATAGATCCCAACTCAATTATTCAATTTTAAGCGCAAAAGAATTGGCTTCCAAATTTCACGTACGGAATCTAATTTTCTCGCTTTCCAATGTCATAGAAACTTGAAATTTGGCACAAGCATTGATTAAGCAATAAATAGGAAAAGTTGATGGGTCCCAAGTCGATTATTCAATTCTAAGCGCAAAAGAATGAGCATCCAAATTTTACATACAGAATCTAATTTTCTCACTTTCCGATGTCATAGAAACTTCAAATTTGGCACGAGCATTGATTATGTCATAAATAGGAAAAGTTAATAGGTCCCAACTCAATTATTCAATTCTAAGCGCAAAAGAATTGGCGTACAAACTTTACGTACGGAATCTAATTCTCTCACTTTCCAATGTCATAGAAACTTAAAATTTGGCACGAGCATTGATTATGTCATAAATAGGAAAAGGTAATTGGTCCCAACTCGATTATTTAATTCTAAGCTCCAAAGAATTAGCGTCCAAATTTTACGTACGGAATCTAATTTTATCACTTCCCAATGTCATAGAAACTTGAAATTTGGCACGAGCATTGATTATGTCATAAATAGGAAAAGTTAATGGGTCCCAACTCAATTATTCAATCGTAAGCGCCAAAGAATTAGCGTCCAAATTTTACGTACGGAATCTAATTTTCTCGCTTCCCAATGTCATAGAAACTTGAAATTTGGCACAAGCATTGATTATGTCATAAATAGAAAGGTTAATGGGTCCCAACTCGATTATTCAATTGTAAGCGCCAAAGAATTAGCGTCCAACTGTTACGTACGGAATCTAATTTTCTCGCTTCCCAATGTCATAGAAACTTGAAATTTGGCACGAGCATTGATTATGTCATAAATAGGAAAAGGTAATGGGTCCCAACTCGATTATTCAATTCTAAGCGCCAAAGAATTAGCGTCCAAATTTTACGTACGGAATCTAATTTTCTCACACAGAAACATGAAATTTGGCACGGGCATTGAATATGTCATAAATAGGAAACGCTAATGGGTCCCAACTCGATTATTCAATTCTATGCGCAAAAGAATTAGCGTCCAAATTTTACGTACGGAAATGTAATTTTCTCACATAGAAACATTAAATTTGGCACGGGCATTGAATATGTCATAAATAGGAAAAGCTGATTGGTCCCAACTCGATTATTCAATTCTGAGCGCAAAACAATTAGCGTCCAAATTTTACGTACGGAATCTAATTCTCTCACTTCCTGATATATATAAATGAATGTCTGTCTGTCCTTTATGCATTACTACACCATTCATCCAATCGCCATGAGACTTTGGGAAGTTGCTGAGTACACTCCTGGGAAGATTATAGGCATAGCACAACTATCCTACGATAGGTGGCGCACGTGCGAGCATCGTCGACAGTTATGCCCCCCAGACAAAGATCGTTTTATTTCCATCTCAAGCACGAAAGCAAAAAGCATTACGAGCAACGGGATGCGTGTTCAACCCCAAAATGATGCATCCGCCGAACGTTTCGCAAGACAATTGCTGGATATTGAGAATGCTGAGGTAAAATGAAAGCTGTGCTGTGATTGGTTGCTATATATTATACTGCTGAGGCCACATGAAAGCTGTGCTGTGATTGGTGGCTACATCTTATACTACTGAGGTTGCATGAAAGCTGTGCTGCGATTCGTTGTTATATATTATACCGCTGAGGTAACATGAAAGCTGCGCTGTGATTGGTTGCTATATATGATACCGCAGAGGTAAGATGAAAGCTGCGCTGTGATTGGTTGCTATTTTTCATATTGCTGAGGCAGAATAAAAGTTGCGCTGTGATTGGTTGTTATTTCTCTTACTGCTGAGGTAACATGAAAGCTGCGCTGTGATTGCTTGTTATATTTTATACTGCTAAGGTTACATGAAAGTTGCTCTGCAATTGGTTGTTATATATTATACCACTGAGGTAACATGAAAGCTGCGCTGTGATTGGTTGTTATCTAGATATATAAAAACGAATGAATGTATGTCTGTCTGTCTTCGCAGCAACGCGCGACGGGTAAGCTAGTCTATATATATAAAATTGAATGTATGCGTGTGTGTCTGTCTGCGTGCGTCTGTCTGCGTGTCTGTTTGTCCTTTATGCGCTACTACACCATTCATCCGATCGCCATGAAACTTTGGGAAGTTGTTGAGTACACTCCTGGGAAGATTATAGGCATAGTACATCTATCCTATGATAAATGGCACGCGAACGAGCGTCGTCGACAGTTACGACCCCCCACGGAGATTGTTCGATTTCCATCATTGCCACTAATTTTCACACTTCCCGATGTCGTAGAAACATGACATTTGGCACGAGCATTGATTATGTCATAAATAGGAAAAGCTTATGGGTCCCAACTCGATTATTCAATTCTAAGCGCCAAAGAATTAGCGTCAAAATTTTACGTACGGAATCTAATTTTCTCGCTTCCCAATGTCATAGAAACTTGAAATTTGGCACGAGCATTGATTATGTCATAAATAGGAAAAGTTAGAAGATCCCAACTCAATTATTCAATTTTAAGCGCAAAAGAATTAGCGTCCAAATTTTACGTACGGAATCTAATTTTCTCGCTTTCCAATGTCTTAGAAACTTGAAATTTGGCACAAGCATTGATTATGTAATAAATAGGAAACGTTAATGGGTCCCAACTCAATTATTCAATTCTAAGCGCAAAACGTACGGAATCTAATTTTCTCACTTCCCGATGTCATAGAAACTTCAAATTTGGCACGAGCATTGATTATGCAATAAATAGGAAAAGTTAATGGGTCCCAACTCAATTATTTAATTCTAAACGCAAAAGTATTGGCGTCCAAATTTTACGTACGGAATCTAATTTTCTCGCTTCCCAATGTCATAGAAACTAAAAATTTGGCACAAGCATTGATTATGTCGGAAATAGGAAAAGTTAATGGGTCCCAACTCAATTATTCAATTCTAAGCGCAAAAGAATTGGCGTCCAAACTTTACGTACGGAATCTAATTCTCTCACTTTCCAATGTCATAGAAACTTAAAATTTGGCACGAGCATTGATTATGTCATAAATAGGAAAAGGTAATTGGTCCCAACTCGATTATTTAATTCTAAGCTCCAAAGAATTAGCGTCCAAATTTTACGTACGGAATCTAATTTTATCACTTCCCAATGTCATAGAAACTTGAAATTTGGCACGAGCATTGATTATGTCATAAATAGGAAAAGGTAATGGGTCCCAACTCGATTATCCAATTCTAAGTGCCAAAGAATTAGCGTCCAAATTTTACGTACGGAATCTAATTTTCTCGCTTCCCAATGTCATAGAAACTTGAAATTTGGCACGAGCATTGATTATGTCATAAATAGGAAAAGCTAATGGGTCCCAACTTGATTATTCAATTCTAAGCACAAAAGAATTAGTGTCCAAATTTTACGTACGGAATCTAATTTTCTCACTTCCCGATGTCTTAGAAACGTGAAATTTGGCACGAGCATTGATCTCGTCATAAATAGGAAAAGTGAATGGGTCCCAACTCGATTATTCAATTCTAAGTGCAAAAGAATTAGCGTCCAAATTTTATGTACGGAATCTAATTTTCTCACTTCCTGATGTCAAAGAAACATTAAATTTGGCACGAGCATTGATTATGTCATAAATAGGAAAAGTTAATAGGTCCCAACTCGATTATTCAATTCTAAGCGCAATAGAATTAGCGTCCAAATTTTACATACGGAATCTAATTCTCTCACTTCCTGATGTCATCTATATATATAAAATTGAATGTATGTCTGACTGTGTGTGTGTCTGTCTGTCCTTTATGCACTACTACACCATTCATCCGATCGCCATGAAACTTTGGGAAGTTGTTGAGTACACTCCTGGGAAGATTATAGACATAGTACATTTATGCTATGATAAATGGCGCGCGTGCGAGCGTCGTCGACAGTTACCCCCCCCACGTAGATCGTTCGATTTCCATCATTGCCACTAATTCTCTCGCTTCCCGATATTGCAGAAACATGAAATTTGCCACGAGCATTGATTATGTCATAAATAGGAAAAGTTAATAGATCCCAACTCAATTATTCAATTTTAAGCGCAAAAGAATTGGCTTCCAAATTTCACGTACGGAATCTAATTTTCTCGCTTTCCAATGTCATAGAAACTTGAAATTTGGCACAAGCATTGATTAAGCAATAAATAGGAAAAGTTGATGGGTCCCAAGTCGATTATTCAATTCTAAGCGCAAAAGAATGAGCATCCAAATTTTACATACAGAATCTAATTTTCTCACTTTCCGATGTCATAGAAACTTCAAATTTGGCACGAGCATTGATTATGTCATAAATAGGAAAAGTTAATAGGTCCCAACTCAATTATTCAATTCTAAGCACAAAAGAATTGGCGTACAAACTTTACGTACGGAATCTAATTCTCTCACTTTCCAATGTCATAGAAACTTGAAATTTGGCACGAGCATTGATTATGTCATAAATAGGAAAAGTTAATAGGTCCCAACTCAATTATTCAATTCTAAGCGCAAAAGAATTGGCGTACAAACTTTACGTACGGAATCTAATTCTCTCACTTTCCAATGTCATAGAAACTTCAAATTTGGCACGAGCATTGATTATGTCATAAATAGGAAAAGGTAATGGGTCCCAACTCGATTATCCAATTCTAAGTGCCAAAGAATTAGCGTCCAAATTTTACGTACGGAATCTAATTTTCTCGCTTCCCAATGTCATAGAAACTTGAAATTTGGCACGAGCATTGATTATGTCATAAATAGGAAAAGCTAATGGGTCCCAACTTGATTATTCAATTCTAAGCACAAAAGAATTAGCGTCCAAATTTTACGTACGGAATCTAATTTTCTCACTTCCCGATGTCTTAGAAACGTGAAATTTGGCACGAGCATTGATCTCGTCATAAATAGGAAAAGTGAATGGGTCCCAACTCGATTATTCAATTCTAAGTGCAAAAGAATTAGCGTCCAAATTTTATGTACGGAATCTAATTTTCTCACTTCCTGATGTCAAAGAAACATTAAATTTGGCACGAGCATTGATTATGTCATAAATAGGAAAAGTTAATAGGTCCCAACTCGATTATTCAATTCTAAGCGCAATAGAGTTAGCGTCCAAATTTTACATACGGAATCTAATTCTCTCACTTCCTGAAGTCATCTATATATATAAAATTGAATGTATGTCTGACTGTGTGTGTGTCTGTCTGTCCTTTATGCACTACTACACCATTCATCCGATCGCCATGAAACTTTGGGAAGTTGTTGAGTACACTCCTGGGAAGATTATAGACATAGTACATTTATGCTATGATAAATGGCGCGCGTGCGAGCGTCGTCGACAGTTACCCCCCCCCACGTAGATCGTTCGATTTCCATCATTGCCACTAATTCTCTCGCTTCCCGATATTGCAGAAACATGAAATTTGCCACGAGCATTGATTATGTCATAAATAGGAAAAGTTAATAGATCCCAACTCAATTATTCAATTTTAAGCGCAAAAGAATTGGCTTCCAAATTTCACGTACGGAATCTAATTTTCTCGCTTTCCAATGTCATAGAAACTTGAAATTTGGCACAAGCATTGATTAAGCAATAAATAGGAAAAGTTGATGGGTCCCAAGTCGATTATTCAATTCTAAGCGCAAAAGAATGAGCATCCAAATTTTACATACAGAATCTAATTTTCTCACTTTCCGATGTCATAGAAACTTCAAATTTGGCACGAGCATTGATTATGTCATAAATAGGAAAAGTTAATAGGTCCCAACTCAATTATTCAATTCTAAGCGCAAAAGAATTGGCGTACAAACTTTACGTACGGAATCTAATTCTCTCACTTTCCAATGTCATAGAAACTTAAAATTTGGCACGAGCATTGATTATGTCATAAATAGGAAAAGGTAATTGGTCCCAACTCGATTATTTAATTCTAAGCTCCAAAGAATTAGCGTCCAAATTTTACGTACGGAATCTAATTTTATCACTTCCCAATGTCATAGAAACTTGAAATTTGGCACGAGCATTGATTATGTCATAAATAGGAAAAGGTAATGGGTCCCAACTCGATTATCCAATTCTAAGTGCCAAAGAATTAGCGTCCAAATTTTACGTACGGAATCTAATTTTCTCGCTTCCCAATGTCATAGAAACTTGAAATTTGGCACGAGCATTGATTATGTCATAAATAGGAAAAGCTAATGGGTCCCAACTTGATTATTCAATTCTAAGCACAAAAGAATTAGTGTCCAAATTTTACGTACGGAATCTAATTTTCTCACTTCCCGATGTCTTAGAAACGTGAAATTTGGCACGAGCATTGATCTCGTCATAAATAGGAAAAGTGAATGGGTCCCAACTCGATTATTCAATTCTAAGTGCAAAAGAATTAGCGTCCAAATTTTATGTACGGAATCTAATTTTCTCACTTCCTGATGTCAAAGAAACATTAAATTTGGCACGAGCATTGATTATGTCATAAATAGGAAAAGTTAATAGGTCCCAACTCGATTATTCAATTCTAAGCGCAATAGAATTAGTGTCCAAATTTTACATACGGAATCTAATTCTCTCACTTCCTGATGTCATCTATATATATAAAATTGAATGTATGTCTGACTGTGTGTGTGTCTGTCTGTCCTTTATGCACTACTACACCATTCATCCGATCGCCATGAAACTTTGGGAAGTTGTTGAGTACACTCCTGGGAAGATTATAGACATAGTACATTTATGCTATGATAAATGGCGCGCGTGCGAGCGTCGTCGACAGTTACCCCCCCCACGTAGATCGTTCGATTTCCATCATTGCCACTAATTCTCTCGCTTCCCGATATTGCAGAAACATGAAATTTGCCACGAGCATTGATTATGTCATAAATAGGAAAAGTTAATAGATCCCAACTCAATTATTCAATTTTAAGCGCAAAAGAATTGGCTTCCAAATTTCACGTACGGAATCTAATTTTCTCGCTTTCCAATGTCATAGAAACTTGAAATTTGGCACAAGCATTGATTAAGCAATAAATAGGAAAAGTTGATGGGTCCCAAGTCGATTATTCAATTCTAAGCGCAAAAGAATGAGCATCCAAATTTTACATACAGAATCTAATTTTCTCACTTTCCGATGTCATAGAAACTTCAAATTTGGCACGAGCATTGATTATGTCATAAATAGGAAAAGTTAATAGGTCCCAACTCAATTATTCAATTCTAAGCGCAAAAGAATTGGCGTACAAACTTTACGTACGGAATCTAATTCTCTCACTTTCCAATGTCATAGAAACTTAAAATTTGGCACGAGCATTGATTATGTCATAAATAGGAAAAGGTAATTGGTCCCAACTCGATTATTTAATTCTAAGCTCCAAAGAATTAGCGTCCAAATTTTACGTACGGAATCTAATTTTATCACTTCCCAATGTCATAGAAACTTGAAATTTGGCACGAGCATTGATTATGTCATAAATAGGAAAAGTTAATGGGTCCCAACTCAATTATTCAATCGTAAGCGCCAAAGAATTAGCGTCCAAATTTTACGTACGGAATCTAATTTTCTCGCTTCCCAATGTCATAGAAACTTGAAATTTGGCACAAGCATTGATTATGTCATAAATAGAAAGGTTAATGGGTCCCAACTCGATTATTCAATTGTAAGCGCCAAAGAATTAGCGTCCAACTGTTACGTACGGAATCTAATTTTCTCGCTTCCCAATGTCATAGAAACTTGAAATTTGGCACGAGCATTGATTATGTCATAAATAGGAAAAGGTAATGGGTCCCAACTCGATTATTCAATTCTAAGCGCCAAAGAATTAGCGTCCAAATTTTACGTACGGAATCTAATTTTCTCACATAGAAACATGAAATTTGGCACGGGCATTGAATATGTCATAAATAGGAAACGCTAATGGGTCCCAACTCGATTATTCAATTCTATGCGCAAAAGAATTAGCGTCCAAATTTTACGTACGGAAATGTAATTTTCTCACATAGAAACATTAAATTTGGCACGGGCATTGAATATGTCATAAATAGGAAAAGCTGATTGGTCCCAACTCGATTATTCAATTCTGAGCGCAAAACAATTAGCGTCCAAATTTTACGTACGGAATCTAATTCTCTCACTTCCTGATATATATAAATGAATGTCTGTCTGTCCTTTATGCATTACTACACCATTCATCCAATCGCCATGAGACTTTGGGAAGTTGCTGAGTACACTCCTGGGAAGATTATAGGCATAGCACAACTATCCTACGATAGGTGGCGCACGTGCGAGCATCGTCGACAGTTATGCCCCCCAGACAAAGATCGTTTTATTTCCATCTCAAGCACGAAAGCAAAAAGCATTACGAGCAACGGGATGCGTGTTCAACCCCAAAATGATGCATCCGCCGAACGTTTCGCAAGACAATTGCTGGATATTGAGAATGCTGAGGTAAAATGAAAGCTGTGCTGTGATTGGTTGCTATATATTATACTGCTGAGGCCACATGAAAGCTGTGCTGTGATTGGTGGCTACATCTTATACTACTGAGGTTGCATGAAAGCTGTGCTGCGATTCGTTGTTATATATTATACCGCTGAGGTAACATGAAAGCTGCGCTGTGATTGGTTGCTATATATGATACCGCAGAGGTAAGATGAAAGCTGCGCTGTGATTGGTTGCTATTTTTCATATTGCTGAGGCAGAATAAAAGTTGCGCTGTGATTGGTTGTTATTTCTCTTACTGCTGAGGTAACATGAAAGCTGCGCTGTGATTGCTTGTTATATTTTATACTGCTAAGGTTACATGAAAGTTGCTCTGCAATTGGTTGTTATATATTATACCACTGAGGTAACATGAAAGCTGCGCTGTGATTGGTTGTTATCTAGATATATAAAAACGAATGAATGTATGTCTGTCTGTCTTCGCAGCAACGCGCGACGGGTAAGCTAGTCTATATATATAAAATTGAATGTATGCGTGTGTGTCTGTCTGCGTGCGTCTGTCTGCGTGTCTGTTTGTCCTTTATGCGCTACTACACCATTCATCCGATCGCCATGAAACTTTGGGAAGTTGTTGAGTACACTCCTGGGAAGATTATAGGCATAGTACATCTATCCTATGATAAATGGCACGCGAACGAGCGTCGTCGACAGTTACGACCCCCCACGGAGATTGTTCGATTTCCATCATTGCCACTAATTTTCACACTTCCCGATGTCGTAGAAACATGACATTTGGCACGAGCATTGATTATGTCATAAATAGGAAAAGCTTATGGGTCCCAACTCGATTATTCAATTCTAAGCGCCAAAGAATTAGCGTCAAAATTTTACGTACGGAATCTAATTTTCTCGCTTCCCAATGTCATAGAAACTTGAAATTTGGCACGAGCATTGATTATGTCATAAATAGGAAAAGTTAGAAGATCCCAACTCAATTATTCAATTTTAAGCGCAAAAGAATTAGCGTCCAAATTTTACGTACGGAATCTAATTTTCTCGCTTTCCAATGTCTTAGAAACTTGAAATTTGGCACAAGCATTGATTATGTAATAAATAGGAAACGTTAATGGGTCCCAACTCAATTATTCAATTCTAAGCGCAAAACGTACGGAATCTAATTTTCTCACTTCCCGATGTCATAGAAACTTCAAATTTGGCACGAGCATTGATTATGCAATAAATAGGAAAAGTTAATGGGTCCCAACTCAATTATTTAATTCTAAACGCAAAAGTATTGGCGTCCAAATTTTACGTACGGAATCTAATTTTCTCGCTTCCCAATGTCATAGAAACTAAAAATTTGGCACAAGCATTGATTATGTCGGAAATAGGAAAAGTTAATGGGTCCCAACTCAATTATTCAATTCTAAGCGCAAAAGAATTGGCGTCCAAACTTTACGTACGGAATCTAATTCTCTCACTTTCCAATGTCATAGAAACTTAAAATTTGGCACGAGCATTGATTATGTCATAAATAGGAAAAGGTAATTGGTCCCAACTCGATTATTCAATTCTAAGCGCAAAAGAATTGGCGTCCTATTTTTACGTATAGAATCTAATTCTCTCACTTCCTGATGTCATCTATATATATAAAAATGAATGTATGAATGTCTGTCTGTCTGTCCTTTATGCATTACTACACCATTCATCTAATCACCATGAAACTTTGGGAAATTGTTGAGTGCACTCCCGGAAAGATTACTGGCATAGTACAACTATCCATCGTCGACAGTTATGCCCCCCAGACAAAGATCATGTGATTTCCATCTCAAGCACAAAAACAAAAGGCATTACGAGCAACGGGATGCGTGTTCAACTACAAAATGATGCATCCGCCGAACGTTTCGCAAGACAATTGCAGCATATTGAGAATGCTTAGGTAAAATAAATGCTGTGCTGTGATTGGTTGCTATTTCTTATACTGCTGACGTAATATGAAAGCTGTGCTGTGATTGGTTGTTATATATTATACCGCTGAGGTAAAATGAATGCTGCGCTGTGATTGGTTGTTATATTTTATACTGCAGAGGTAACATGAAAGCTGCGCTGTGATTGGGCGTTATATATTATAAAGCTTAGGTATCATGTAAGCTGCGCTGCGATTGGTTGTTATATATTATACCACTGAGGTAACATAAAAGCTGCACTATGATTGGTTGTTATCTAGATATATAAAAACGAATGTATGCATGTCGGTCTGTCTTCGCACCAACGCGCGACGGGTAAGCTAGTTTATATATATAAAATTGAATGTATGTCTGTCTGTGTGTCTGTTTGTCCTTTATGCGCTACTACACCATTCATGCGATCGCCATGAAACTTTGGGAAGTTGTTGAGTACACTCCTGGGAAGATTATAGGTATAGTACATTTATGCTATAATAAATAATGCATGCGAGCACCGTTGACAGTTACGCCTCCCCCCCACGTAGATCGTTCGATTTCCATCATTGCCACTAATTCTCTCACTTCCCGATGTCATAGAAACATGAAATTTGGCATGAGCACTGATTATGTCATGAGTAGGAAAAGTTCATGGGTCCCAACTCGACTATTCAATTTTAAGCGCCAAAGAATTAGCGTCCAAATTTTACGTACGGAATCTAAATTTCTCGCTTCCCAATGTCATAGAAACTAAAAATTTGGCACAAGCATTGATTATGTCGGAAATAGGAAAAGTTAATGGGTCCCAACTCGATTATTCAATTCTAAGCGCCAAAGAATTAGCATCCAAATTTTACGTTCCGAATCTAATTCTCTCACTTTCCAATGTCATAGAAACTTGAAATTTGGCACAAGCATTGATTATGTCAGAAATAGGAAAAGGTAATGGGTCCCACCTCAATTATTCAATTCTAAGCGCAAAAGAATTGGCGGCCAAATTTTACGTACGGAATCTAATTTTCTCACTTCACAATGTCATAAAAACTTGAAATTTGGCATGAGCATTGATTATGTCATAAATAGGAAAAGTTAATGGGTCCCAACTCAATTATTCAATTCTAAGCGCAAAAGAATTAGCGTCCAAATTTTACATACGGAATCTAATTTTCTCACATCCCGATGTCATAGAAACATGAAATTTGGGATGAGCATTGATTATGTCATAAATAGGAAAAGTTATTGGGTCCCGACTCGATTATTCAATTCTAAGCGCTAAAGAATTAGCGTCCAAATTTTACGTAGTACGGAATCTAATTCTCTCACTTCCTGATGGCATATATATATATAAATGAATCTATGTCTGTCTGTCTGTCCTTTATGCATTACTACACCATTCATTCAATCGCCATGAAACTTTGGGAGGTTGTTGAGTACACTTCTGGGAAGATCACTGGCATAGTACAACTATCCTATGATAGGTGGCGCGTGTGCGAGCATCGTCGACAGTTATGCCCTCCCAGACAAAGATCGCTTGATTTCCATCTCAAGCACGAAAGCAAAAGGCATTACGAGCAAGCGTGTTCAACTACAAAATGATGCATCCGCCGAACGTTTCGCTTGACAATTGCTGCATATTGAGAATGCTGAGGTAAAATGAAAGCTGTGCTGTGACTGGTTGCTATTTCTTATACTGCTGAGGAAACATGAAAGCTGTGCTGTGACTGGTTGCTATATATTATACTGCTGAGGCAACATGAAAGCTGTGCTGTGATTGGTTGCTACTTCTTATACTACTGAGGTTACAAGAAAGCTGCACTGCAATTGGTTGTTATATATTATACCACTGAGGTAACATGAAAGCTGCGCTGTGATTGGTTGTTATATATTATACCGCTGAAGTAACTTGAAAGCTGCGCTGTGATTGATTGTTATCTAGATATTTAAAAACGAACGTATGTATGTATGCATGTCTGTCTTCGCAGCAATGCGCGACGGGTAAACTAGTCTATATATATAAAATTGAATGTATGTCTGTCTGTGTGTGTGTCTGTGTGTCTGTCTGTCTGTTTTTCCTTTATGCACTACTACACCATTCATCCGATCACCATGAAACTTTGGGAAGTTGTTGAGTACACTCCTGGGAAGATTATAGGTATAGTACATTTATGCTATAATAAATAATGCATGCGAGCACCGTTGACAGTTACGCCTCCCCCCCCACGTAGATCGTTCGATTTCCATCATTGCCACTAATTCTCTCACTTCCCGATGTCATAGAAACATGAAATTTGGCATGAGCACTGATTATGTCATGAGTAGGAAAAGTTCATGGGTCCCAACTCGACTATTCAATTTTAAGCGCCAAAGAATTAGCGTCCAAATTTTACGTACGGAATCTAAATTTCTCGCTTCCCAATGTCATAGAAACTAAAAATTTGGCACAAGCATTGATTATGTCGGAAATAGGAAAAGTTAATGGGTCCCAACTCGATTATTCAATTCTAAGCGCCAAAGAATTAGCATCCAAATTTTACGTTCCGAATCTAATTCTCTCACTTTCCAATGTCATAGAAACTTGAAATTTGGCACAAGCATTGATTATGTCAGAAATAGGAAAAGGTAATGGGTCCCACCTCAATTATTCAATTCTAAGCGCAAAAGAATTGGCGGCCAAATTTTACGTACGGAATCTAATTTTCTCACTTCACAATGTCATAAAAACTTGAAATTTGGCATGAGCATTGATTATGTCATAAATAGGAAAAGTTAATGGGTCCCAACTCAATTATTCAATTCTAAGCGCAAAAGAATTAGCGTCCAAATTTTACATACGGAATCTAATTTTCTCACATCCCGATGTCATAGAAACATGAAATTTGGGATGAGCATTGATTATGTCATAAATAGGAAAAGTTATTGGGTCCCGACTCGATTATTCAATTCTAAGCGCTAAAGAATTAGCGTCCAAATTTTACGTAGTACGGAATCTAATTCTCTCACTTCCTGATGGCATATATATATATAAATGAATCTATGTCTGTCTGTCTGTCCTTTATGCATTACTACACCATTCATTCAATCGCCATGAAACTTTGGGAGGTTGTTGAGTACACTTCTGGGAAGATCACTGGCATAGTACAACTATCCTATGATAGGTGGCGCGTGTGCGAGCATCGTCAACAGTTATGCCCTCCCAGATAAAGATCGCTTGATTTCCATCTCAAGCACGAAAGCAAAAGGCATTACGAGCAAGCGTGTTCAACTACAAAATGATGCATCCGCCGAACGTTTCGCTTGACAATTGCTGCATATTGAGAATGCTGAGGTAAAATGAAAGCTGTGCTGTGACTGGTTGCTATTTCTTATACTGCTGAGGAAACATGAAAGCTGTGCTGTGACTGGTTGCTATATATTATACTGCTGAGGCAACATGAAAGCTGTGCTGTGATTGGTTGCTACTTCTTATACTACTGAGGTTACAAGAAAGCTGCACTGCAATTGGTTGTTATATATTATACCACTGAGGTAACATGAAAGCTGCGCTGTGATTGGTTGTTATATATTATACCGCTGAAGTAACTTGAAAGCTGCGCTGTGATTGATTGTTATCTAGATATTTAAAAACGAACGTATGTATGTATGCATGTCTGTCTTCGCAGCAATGCGCGACGGGTAAACTAGTCTATATATATAAAATTGAATGTATGTCTGTCTGTGTGTGTGTCTGTGTGTCTGTCTGTCTGTTTTTCCTTTATGCACTACTACACCATTCATCCGATCACCATGAAACTTTGGGAAGTTGTTGAGTACACTCCTGGGAAGATTATAGGTATAGTACATTTATGCTATAATAAATAATGCATGCGAGCACCGTTGACAGTTACGCCTCCCCCCCACGTAGATCGTTCGATTTCCATCATTGCCACTAATTCTCTCACTTCCCGATGTCATAGAAACATGAAATTTGGCATGAGCACTGATTATGTCATGAGTAGGAAAAGTTCATGGGTCCCAACTCGACTATTCAATTTTAAGCGCCAAAGAATTAGCGTCCAAATTTTACGTACGGAATCTAAATTTCTCGCTTCCCAATGTCATAGAAACTAAAAATTTGGCACAAGCATTGATTATGTCGGAAATAGGAAAAGTTAATGGGTCCCAACTCGATTATTCAATTCTAAGCGCCAAAGAATTAGCATCCAAATTTTACGTTCCGAATCTAATTCTCTCACTTTCCAATGTCATAGAAACTTGAAATTTGGCACAAGCATTGATTATGTCAGAAATAGGAAAAGGTAATGGGTCCCACCTCAATTATTCAATTCTAAGCGCAAAAGAATTGGCGGCCAAATTTTACGTACGGAATCTAATTTTCTCACTTCACAATGTCATAAAAACTTGAAATTTGGCATGAGCATTGATTATGTCATAAATAGGAAAAGTTAATGGGTCCCAACTCAATTATTCAATTCTAAGCGCAAAAGAATTAGCGTCCAAATTTTACATACGGAATCTAATTTTCTCACATCCCGATGTCATAGAAACATGAAATTTGGGATGAGCATTGATTATGTCATAAATAGGAAAAGTTATTGGGTCCCGACTCGATTATTCAATTCTAAGCGCTAAAGAATTAGCGTCCAAATTTTACGTAGTACGAAATCTAATTCTCTCACTTCCTGATGGCATATATATAAATGAATCTATGTCTGTCTGTCTGTCCTTTATGCATTACTACACCATTCATTCAATCGCCATGAAACTTTGGGAGGTTGTTGAGTACACTTCTGGGAAGATCACTGGCATAGTACAACTATCCTATGATAGGTGGCGCGTGTGCGAGCATCGTCGACAGTTATGCCCTCCCAGACAAAGATCGCTTGATTTCCATCTCAAGCACGAAAGCAAAAGGCATTACGAGCAAGCGTGTTCAACTACAAAATGATGCATCCGCCGAACGTTTCGCTTGACAATTGCTGCATATTGAGAATGCTGAGGTAAAATGAAAGCTGTGCTGTGACTGGTTGCTATTTCTTATACTGCTGAGGAAACATGAAAGCTGTGCTGTGACTGGTTGCTATATATTATACTGCTGAGGCAACATGAAAGCTGTGCTGTGATTGGTTGCTACTTCTTATACTACTGAGGTTACAAGAAAGCTGCACTGCAATTGGTTGTTATATATTATACCACTGAGGTAACATGAAAGCTGCGCTGTGATTGGTTGTTATATATTATACCGCTGAAGTAACTTGAAAGCTGCGCTGTGATTGATTGTTATCTAGATATTTAAAAACGAACGTATGTATGTATGCATGTCTGTCTTCGCAGCAATGCGCGACGGGTAAACTAGTCTATATATATAAAATTGAATGTATGTCTGTCTGTGTGTGTGTCTGTGTGTCTGTCTGTCTGTTTTTCCTTTATGCACTACTACACCATTCATCCGATCACCATGAAACTTTGGGAAGTTGTTGAGTACACTCCTGGGAAGATTATAGGCATAGTACAACTATGCTATGATAAATGGCACGCGTGCGAGCGTCGTCGACAGTTACGCCCCCCCCCCCCACGTAGATCGTTCGATTTCCATCATTGCGACTAATTCTCTCACTTCCCGAAAGCGTAGAAACATGAAATTTGGCACAAACATTGATTATGTCATAAATAGGAAAAGCTAATGGGTCCCAACTCGATAATTCAATTCTAGCGCAAAAGAAATAGCATCCAAATTGCTGAGGTAAAATGAAAGCTGTGCTCTGATTGGTTGCTATTTCTTATACTGCTGAGGTAACATGAAAGCTGTGCTGTGATTGGTTGCTATATATTATACCGCTGAGGTAACATGAAAGCAGGGCTGTGATTGGTTGCTATATATTATACTGCTGAGGTAACATGAAAGCTGCTGTGCTGTGATTGGTTGTTATATATTATACCGCTGAGGTAACTTGAAAGCTGCTATCTAGATATATAAAGCGAATGTATGTATGTATGTCTGTCTTCGCAACAACACGCGACGGGTACGCTAGTCTATATATATAAAATTGAATGTATGCGTGTGTGTCTGTCTGCGTGCGTGTCTGTCTGTCTGTTTGTCCTTTATGTGCCACTACACCATTCATCCAATCGCCATGAAACTTTGGGAAGTTGTTGAGTACACTCCTGGGAAGATTACTGGCATAGTACATTTATGCTACGGTAAATGGTGCGCGTGCGTGCATCGTCGACAGTTACGACCCCCCCCCCCCACGTAGATCGTTCGATTTCCATCATTGCCACTAATTCTCTCACTTCCCGATGTTGTAGAAACATTAAATTTGGCACGAGCATTGATTATGTCATAAATAGGAAAAGCTAATGGGTCCCAACTCGATTACACAATTCTAAGTGCCAAAAAATTAGCGTCCAAATTTTACGTACGGAATCTAATTTTCTCACTTCCCAATGTCATAGAAACTTGAAATTTGGCACAAGCATTGATTATGTCATAAATAGGAAAAGTTAATGGGTCCCAACTCGATTATTCAATTGTAAGCGCCAAAGAATTAGCGTCCAAATTTTACGTACGGAATCTAATTTTCTCGCTTCCCAATGTCATAGAAACTTGAAATTTGGCACAAGCATTGATTATGTCATAAATAGAAAGGTTAATGGGTCCTAACTCGATTATTCAATTGTAAGCGCCAAAGAATTAGCGTCCAACTTTTACGTACGGAATCTAATTTTCTCGCTTCCCAATGTCATAGAAACTTGAAATTTGGCACGAGCATTGATTATGTCATAAATAGGAAAAGGTAATGGGTCCCAACTCGATTATTCAATTCTAAGCGCCAAAGAATTAGCGTCCAAATTTTACGTACGGAATCTAATTTTCTCACATAGAAACATGAAATTTGGCACGGGCATTGAATATGTCATAAATAGGAAACGCTAATGGGTCCCAACTCGATTATTCAATTCTATGCGCAAAAGAATTAGCGTCCAAATTTTACGTACGGAAATGTAATTTTCTCACATAGAAACATTAAATTTGGCACGGGCATTGAATATGTCATAAATAGGAAAAGCTGATTGGTCCCAACTCGATTATTCAATTCTGAGCGCAAAACAATTAGCGTCCAAATTTTACGTACGGAATCTAATTCTCTCACTTCCTGATATATATAAATGAATGTCTGTCTGTCCTTTATGCATTACTACACCATTCATCCAATCGCCATGAGACTTTGGGAAGTTGCTGACTACACTCCTGGGAAGATTATAGGCATAGTACAACTATCCTACGATAGGTGGCGCACGTGCGAGCATCGTCGACAGTTATGCCCCCCAGACAAAGATCGTTTGATTTCCATCTCAAGCACGAAAGCAAAAAGCATTACGAGCAACAGGATGCGTGTTCAACCCCAAAATGATGCATCCGCCGAACGTTTCACAAGACAATTGCTGGATATTGAGAATGCTGAGGTAAAATGAAAGCTGTGCTGTGATTGTATGCTATATATTATACTGCTGAGGCAACATGAAAGCTGTGCTGTGATTGGTGGCTACATCTTATACTACTGAGGTTGCATGAAAGCTGTGCTGCGATTCGTTGTTATATATTATATCGCTGAGGTAACATGAAAGCTGCGCTGTGATTGGTTGCTATATATGATACCGCAGAGGTAACATGAAAGCTGCGCTGTGATTGGTTGCTATTTTTCATATTGCTGAGGCAGAATAAAAGTTGCGCTGTGATTGGTTTTTATTTCTCTTACTGCTGAGGTAACATGAAAGCTGCGCTGTGATTGCTTGTTATATTTTATACTGCTAAGGTTACATGAAAGCTGCTCTGCAATTGGTTGTTATATATTATACCACTGAGGTAACATAAAAGCTGCACTATGATTGGTTGTTATCTAGATATATAAAAACGAATGTATGCATGTCGGTCTGTCTTCGCACCAACGCGCGACGGGTAAGCTAGTTTATATATATAAAATTGAATGTATGTCTGTCTGTGTGTCTGTTTGTCCTTTATGCGCTACTACACCATTCATGCGATCGCCATGAAACTTTGGGAAGTTGTTGAGTACACTCCTGGGAAGATTATAGGTATAGTACATTTATGCTATAATAAATAATGCATGCGAGCGCCGTTGACAGTTACGCCTCCCCCCCACGTAGATCGTTCGATTTCCATCATTGCCACTAATTCTCTCACTTCCCGATGTCATAGAAACATGAAATTTGGCATGAGCACTGATTATGTCATGAGTAGGAAAAGTTCATGGGTCCCAACTCGACTATTCAATTTTAAGCGCCAAAGAATTAGCGTCCAAATTTTACGTACGGAATCTAAATTTCTCGCTTCCCAATGTCATAGAAACTAAAAATTTGGCACAAGCATTGATTATGTCGGAAATAGGAAAAGTTAATGGGTCCCAACTCGATTATTCAATTCTAAGCGCCAAAGAATTAGCATCCAAATTTTACGTTCCGAATCTAATTCTCTCACTTTCCAATGTCATAGAAACTTGAAATTTGGCACAAGCATTGATTATGTCAGAAATAGGAAAAGGTAATGGGTCCCACCTCAATTATTCAATTCTAAGCGCAAAAGAATTGACGGCCAAATTTTACGTACGGAATCTAATTTTCTCACTTCACAATGTCATAAAAACTTGAAATTTGGCATGAGCATTGATTATGTCATAAATAGGAAAAGTTAATGGGTCCCAACTCAATTATTCAATTCTAAGCGCAAAAGAATTAGCGTCCAAATTTTACATACGGAATCTAATTTTCTCACATCCCGATGTCATAGAAACATGAAATTTGGGATGAGCATTGATTATGTCATAAATAGGAAAAGTTATTGGGTCCCGACTCGATTATTCAATTCTAAGCGCTAAAGAATTAGCGTCCAAATTTTACGTAGTACGGAATCTAATTCTCTCACTTCCTGATGCCATATATATATAAATGAATCTATGTCTGTCAGTCTGTCTGTCCTTTATGCATTACTACACCATTCATTCAATCGCCATGAAACTTTGGGAGGTTGTTGAGTACACTTCTGGGAAGATCACTGGCATAGTACAACTATCCTAAGATAGGTGGCGCATGTGCGAGCATCGTCGACAGTTATGCCCTCCCAGACAAAGATCGCTTGATTTCCATCTCAAGCACGAAAGCAAAAGGCATTACGAGCAAGCGTGTTCAACTACAAAATGATGCATCCGCCGAACGTTTCGCTTGACAATTGCTGCATATTGAGAATGCTGAGGTAAAATGAAAGCTGTGCTGTGACTGGTTGCTATTTCTTATACTGCTGAGGAAACATGAAAGCTGTGCTGTGACTGGTTGCTATATATTATACTGCTGAGGCAACATGAAAGCTGTGCTGTGATTGGTTGCTACTTCTTATACTGCTGAGGAAACATGAAAGCTGCGCTGTGATTGGTTGTTATATATTATACCGCTCAGGTAACTTGAAAGCTGCGCTGTGATTGATTGTTATCTAGATATTTAAAAACGAACGTATGTATGTATGCATGTCTGTCTTCGCAGCAATGCGCGACGGGTAAAATAGTCTATATATATAAAATTGAATGTATGTCTGTCTGTGTGTGTGTCTGTGTGTCTGTTTTTCCTTTATGCATTACTACACCATTCATCCAATCGCCATGAGACTTTGGGAAGTTGCTGAGTACACTCCTGGGAAGATTATAGGCATAGTACAACTATCCTACGATAGGTGGCGCACGTGCGAGCATCGTCGACAGTTATGCCCCCCAGACAAAGTTCGTTTGATTTCCATCTCAAGCACGAAAGCAAAAAGCATTACGAGCAACAGGATGCGTGTTCAACCCCAAAATGATGCATCCGCCGAACGTTTCACAAGACAATTGCTGGATATTGAGAATGCTGAGGTAAAATGAAAGCTGTGCTGTGATTGGTTGCTATATATTATACTGCTGAGGCAACATGAAAGCTGTGCTGTGATTGGTGGCTACATCTTATACTACTGAGGTTGCATGAAAGCTGTGCTGCGATTCGTTGTTATATATTATATCGCTGAGGTAACATGAAAGCTGCGCTGTGATTGGTTGCTATATATGATACCGCAGAGGTAACATGAAAGCTGCGCTGTGATTGGTTGCTATTTTTCATATTGCTGAGGCAGAATAAAAGTTGCGCTGTGATTGGTTTTTATTTCTCTTACTGCTGAGGTAACATGAAAGCTGCGCTGTGATTGCTTGTTATATTTTATACTGCTAAGGTTACATGAAAGCTGCTCTGCAATTGGTTGTTATATATTATACCACTGAGGTAACATGAAAGCTGCGCTGTGATTGGTTGTTATCTAGATATATAAAAACGAATGAATGTATGTCTGTCTGTCTTCGCAGCAACGCACGACGGGTAAGCTAGTCTATATATATAAAATTGAATGTATGCGTGTGTGTCTGTCTGCGTGCGTCTGTCTGCGTGTCTGTTTGTCCTTTATGCGCTACTACACCATTCATCCGATCGCCATGAAACTTTGGGAAGTTGTTGAGTACACTCCTGGGAAGATTATAGGCATAGTACATCTATCCTATGATAAATGGCACGCGAACGAGCGTCGTCGACAGTTACGACCCCCCCACGGAGATCGTTCGATTTCCATCATTGCCACTAATTTTCTCACTTCCCGATGTCGTAGAAACATGACATTTGGCACGAGCATTGATTATGTCATAAATAGGAAAAGCTTATGGGTCCCAACTCGATTATTCAATTCTAAGCGCCAAAGAATTAGCGTCAAAATTTTACGTACGGAATCTAATTTTCTCGCTTCCCAATGTCATAGAAACTTGAAATTTGGCACGAGCATTGATTATGTCATAAATAGGAAAAGTTAGAAGATCCCAACTCAATTATTCAATTTTAAGCGCAAAAGAATTGGCGTCCAAATTTTACGTACGGAATCTAATTTTCTCACTTTCCAATGTCATAGAAACTTGAAATTTGGCACAAGCATTGATTATGTAATAAATAGGAAAAGTTAATGGGTCCCAAGTCGATTATTCATATCTAAGCGCAAAAGAATGAGCGTCCAAATTTTACGTACGGAATCTAATTTTCTCACTTACCGATGTCATAGAAACTTGAAATTTGGCACGAGCATTGATTATGCAATAAATAGGAAAAGTTAATGGGTCCCAACTCAATTATTTAATTCTAAATGCAAAAGAATTGGCGTCCAAATTTTACGTACGGAATCTAATTTTCTCGCTTCCCAATGTCATAGAAACTAAAAATTTGGCACAAGCATTGATTATGTCGGAAATAGGAAAAGTTAATGGGTCCCAACTCAATTATTCAATTCTAAGCGCAAAAGAATTGGCGTCCAAACTTTACGTACGGAATCTAATTCTCTCTTTCCAATGTCATAGAAACTTAAAATTTGGCACGAGCATTGATTATGTCATAAATAGGAAAGGGTAATTGGTCCCAACTCGATTATTTAATTCTAAGCTCCAAAGAATTAGTGTCCAAATTTTACGTACGGAATCTAATTTTCTCACTTCCCAATGTCATAGAAACTTGAAATTTGGCACGAGCATTGATTATGTCATAAATAGGAAAAGTTAATAGGTCCTAACTCGATTATTCAATCCTAAGCGCAAAAGAATTAGCGTCCTATTTTTACGTATAGAATCTAATTCTCTCACTTCCTGATGTCATCTATATATATAAAAATGAATGTATGAATGTCTGTCTGTCTGTCCTTTATGCATTACTACACCATTCATCTAATCACCATGAAACTTTGGGAAATTGTTGAGTACACTCCCGGAAAGATTACTGGCATAGTACAACTATCCATCGTCGACAGTTATGCCCCCCAGACAAAGATCATGTGATTTCCATCTCAAGCACAAAAACAAAAGGCATTACGAGCAACGGGATGCGTGTTCAACTACAAAATGATGCATCCGCCGAACGTTTCGCAAGACAATTGCAGCATATTGAGAATGCTGAGGTAAAATAAAAGCTGTGCTGTAATTGGTTGCTATTTCTTATACTGCTGACGTAACATGAAAGCTGTGCTGTGATTGGTTGTTATATATTATACCGCTGAGGTAACATGAAAGCTGCGCTGTGATTGGGCGTTATATATTATAAAGCTTAGGTATCATGTAAGCTGCGCTGCGATTGGTTGCTATATATTATACCACTGAGGTAACATAAAAGCTGCACTGTGATTGGTTGTTATCTAGATATATAAAAACGAATGTATGCATGTCGGTCTGTCTTCGCACCAATGCGCGACGGGTAAGCTAGTTTATATATATAAAATTGAATGTATGTCTGTCTGTGTGTCTGTTTGTCCTTTATGCGCTAGTACACCATTCATCCGATCGCCATGAAACTTTGGGAAGTTGTTGAGTACACTCCTGGGAAGATTATAGGCATAGTACATTTATGCTATAATAAATGGTGCATGCGAGCGCCGTTGACAGTTACGCCTCCCCCCCCACGTAGATCGTTCGATTTCCATCATTGCCACTAATTCTCTCACTTCCCGATGTCGTAGAAACATGAAATTTGGCATGAGCACTGATTATGTCATGAATAGGAAAAGTTCATGGGTCCCAACTCGACTATTCAATTTTAAGCGCCAAAGAATTAGCGTCCAAATTTTACGTACGGAATCTAAATTTCTCACTTCCCAATTTCATAGAAACTAAAAATTTGGCACAAGCATTGATTATGTCGGAAATAGGAAAAGTTAATGGGTCCCTACTCGATTATTCAATTCTAAGCGCCAAAGAATTAGCATCCAAATTTTTCGTTCCGAATCAAATTTTCTCGCTTCCCAATGTCATAAAAACTTGAAATTTGGCATGAGCATTGATTATGTCATAAATAGGAAAAGTTAATGGGTCCCAACTCAATTATTCAATTCTCAGCGCAAAAGAATTAGCGTCCAAATTTTACATACGGAATCTAATTTTCTCCCATCCCGATGTCATAGAAACATGAAATTTGGGATGAGCATTGATTATGTCATAAATAGGAAAAGTTATTGGGTCCCAACTCGATTATTCAATTCTAAGCGCTAAAGAATTAGCGTCCAAATTTTACGTAGTACGGAATCTAATTCTCTCCTGATGCCATATATATATATATATATATATATATATATATATATATATATATATATATATATATATATATATAAATGAATGTATGTCTGTCTGTCCTTTATGCATTACTACACCATTCATTCAATCGCCATGAAACTTTGGGAGGTTGTTGAGTACACTTCTGGGAAGATCACTGGCATAGTACAACTATCCTATGATAGGTGGCGCGTGTGCGACCATCGTCGACAGTTATGCCCTCCCAGACAAAGATCGCTTGATTTCCATCTCAAGCACGAAAGCAAAAGGCATTACGAGCAAGCGTGTTCAACTACAAAATGATGCATCCGCCGAACGTTTCGCTTGACAATTGCTGCATATTGAGAATGCTGAGGTAAAATGAAAGCTGTGCTGTGACTGGTTGCTATTTCTTATACTGCTGAGGAAACATGAAAGCTGTGCTGTGACTGGTTGCTATATATTATACTGCTCAGGCAACATGAAAGCTGTGCTGTGATTGATTGCTACTTCTTATACTACTGAGGTTACAAGAAAGCTGCGCTGCAATTGGTTGTTATATATTATACCACTGAGGTAACATGAAAGCTGCGCTGTGATTGGTTGTTATATATTATACCGCTGAGGTAACTTGAAAGCTGCGCTGTGATATTTAAAAACGAACGTATGTATGTATGCATGTCTGTCTTCGCAGCAATGCGCGACGGGTAAACTAGTCTATATATATAAAATTGAATGTATGTCTATATTATAAAATTGAATGTATGTCTGTCTGTGTGTGTGTCTGTCTCTCTGTTTGTCCTTTATGCGCTACTACACCATTCATCCGATCGCCATGAAACTCTGGGAAGTTGTTGAGTACACTCCTGGGAAGATTATAGGCATAGTACAACTATGCTATGATAAATGGCGCGCGTGCGAGCGTCGTCGACAGTTACGCCCCCCCCCCCCACGTAGATCGTTCGATTTCCATCATTGCGACTAATTCTCTCACTTTCCGAAAGTGTAGAAACATGAAATTTGGCACAAACATTGATTATGTCATAAATAGGAAAACCTAATGGGTCCCAACTCGATTATTCAATTCTAGCGCAAAAGAACTAGCATCCAAATTGTACGTACGGAATCTAATTTTCTCACTTCCCAATGTCATAGAAGCTTGAAATTTGGCACGAGCATTGATTATGTCATAAATAGGAAAAGGTAATTGGTCCCAACTCGATTATTTAATTCTAAGCGCCAAAGAATTAGCGTCCAAATTTTACGTACGGAATCTAATTCTCTCCCTTCCCGATGTAATTTGGCACGAGGATTGATAATATCATAAATAGGAAAAGTTAATAGGTCCCAACTCGATTATGCAATTGTAAGCGCAAAAGAATTAGCGTCCAAATTTTTCGTACGGAATCTAAGTTTCTCACTTCCCAATGTCATAGAAACTTGAAATTTGGCACGAGCATTGCTTATGTCAAAAATAGGAAAAGCTAATGGGTCCCAACTCGATTATTCAATTCTAAGCGCAAAAGAATTAGCGTCCAAATTTTACGTACGGAATCTAATTTTATCACTTCCCAATGTCATAGAAACTTGAAATTTGGCACAAGCATTGATTATGTCATAAATAGAAAAGGCTAATGGGTCACAACTTGATTATTAAATTCTAAGCGGAAACGAAATAGCGTCCAGATTTTATGTAAGGAATCTAATTCTCTCACTTGCTGATGTCATCTATATTTAAAAACGTATGCATTTATGTCTGTCTTCGCAGCAACGCACGACGGGTAAGCTAGTCTATATATATAAAATTGAATGTATGTCTGCGTGTCTGTCTGTCTGTTTGTCCTTTATGCGCTACTACACTATTCATCCGATCACCATGAAACTTTGGGAAGTTGTTGAGTACACTCCTGGGAAGATTATAGGCATAGTACATTTATGCTATGATAAATGGAGCGCGTGCGAGCGTCGTCGACAGTTACGCCCCCAGCCCCGTCCCCCCCACGTAGATCGTTCGATTTCCATCATTGCCACTAATTCTCTCACTTCCCGAAAATGTAGAAACATGAAATTTGGCACGAGCATTGATTGTTATAAATAGGAAAAGTTACTGGGTCCCAACTCAATTATTCAATTCTAAGTGCAAAAGAATTAGCATCCAAATTTTACTTAAGGATCCTAATTTTCTCACTTCCCAATATCATAGAAACTTGAAATTTGGCATGAGCATTGATTATGTCATAAATAGGAAAAGTTAATCGCTCCCAACTTGATTATTCAATTCTAAGCGCCAAAGAATAAGCGTCCAAATTTTACGTACAGAATCTAATTTTCTCACTTCCCAATGTCATAGAAACTTAAATTTGGCACGAGCATTGATTATGTCATAAATAGGAAAAGCTAATGGGTCCCAACTCCATTTTTTAATTCTAAGCGCAAAATAATTAGCGTCCAAATTTTAGGTACGGAATCTAATTCTCTCCCTTCCCGATGTAATTTGGCACGAGCATTGATTCTGTCATAAGTAGGAAAAGTTCAAGGGTCCCAACTCCAATATTCAATTCTAAGCGCCAAAGAATTAGCGTCCAAATTTTACGTATGTAATGTATTTTTCTCACTTCCCAATGTCATAGAAACTTGAAATTTGGCACGAGCATTGATTTTCTCATAAATAGGAAAAGCTAATGAGTCCCACCTCGATTTTTCAATTCTAAGCACCAAAGAATTAGAGTTTAAATTGTACGTACGGAATCTAATTTTATCACTTCCCAATGCCATAGAAACTTGAAATTTGACACAAGCATTGATTATGTCATAAATAGAAAAGGCTAATGGGTCACAACTTGATTATTAAATTCTAAGCGGAGAAGAAATAGCGTCCAGATTTCATGTAAGGAATCTAATTCTCTCACTTCCTGATGTCATCTATATATAAAAACAAATGCATGTATGTCTGTCTTCGCAGCAACGCACGACGGATAAGCTAGTCTATATATATAAAATTGAATGTATGTCTGCGTGTCTGTCTGTTTGTCCTTTATGCGCTACTACACTATTCATCCGATCGCCATAAAACTTTGGGAAGTTGTTGAGTACACTCCTTGGAAGATTATAGGCATAGTACATTTATGCTATGATAAATGGCGCGTGTGCGAGCGTCGTCGACAGTTACGCCCCCAGCCCCCCCCCCTCCCACGTAGATCGTTCGATTTCCATCATTGCCACTAATTCTCTCACTTCCCGAAAGCGTAGAAACATGAAATTTGGTACGAGCATTAATTATGTCATAAATAGGAAAAGTTAATGGGTCCCAACTAAATTTTTCAATTCTATGCGCAAAAGAATTAGCGTCCAAATTTTATTTACGGATCCTAATTTTCTCACTTCCCAATATCATAGAAACTTGAAATTTGGCATGAGCATTGATTATGTCATAAATAGGAAAAGTTAATGGGTCCCAACTCGATTATTCAATTCTAAGCGCAAAAGAATTAGCGTCCAAATTTTACGTATGGAATCTAATTCTCTCACTTCCCGATGTAATTTGGCACGAGCATTGATTTTGTCATACATAGGAAAAGTTAAAGGGTCCCAACTCGATTATTCAATTCTATGCGCAAAAAAATTAGCGTCCAAATTTTTCGTACGAAATCTAATTTTCTCACTTCCCAATGTAATAGAAACTTGAAATTTGGCACGAGCATTCATTATGCCTAAATCGGAAAAGCTAATGGGTCCCAACTCGATTATTCAATTCTAAGCGCTAAACAATTAGCATCCAAATTTTACGTACGGAATCTAATTCTCTCACTTCCCGATGTAATTTGGCACGGGCATTGATTATGTCATAAATAGGAAAAGCTAATAGGTCCCAACTCGATTATTCAATTCTAAACGCAAAAGAATTAGCGTCCAAATTTTACGTATGGATTCTAATTCTCTCACTTCCTGATATATATATATATAAATGAATGACTGTCTGTCTGTCTGTTCTTTATGCATTACTACACCATTCATCCAATCACCATGAAACTTTGGGAAGTTGAGTACACTCCTGGGAAGATTACTGGCATAGTACATCTATCCTACGATAGGTGGCGCGCGTGCGAGCATCGTCGACAGTTATGCCCCACAGACAAAGATCGTTTCATTTCCATCTCAAGCACGAAAGCAAAAGGCATTACGAGCAACGAACAATGTGTCTGTCTTCGCAGCAACGCGCGACGGGTAAGCTAATCTATATATATATATATAAAATTGAATGTATGTCTGTCTGTTTGTCGTTTATGCGGTACTACACCATTCATCCGAAGATTATAGGCATAGTACAAGTATCCTATTATAAATGGCGCGCGTGCGAGCGTCGACAGTTATCCCCCCCCACGTAGATCGTTCGATTGCCATCATTGCCACCAATTCTCTCACTTCCCGATGTCATAAAAACTTGAAATTTGGCACGAGCATTAATTATGTCATAAATAGAAAAAGTTAATGGGTCCCAACTCGATTATTCAATTCTAAGCGCCAAAGAATTAGCATCCAAATTGTACGTACGGAATCTAATTTTCTCACTTCCCAATATCATAGAAGCTTGAAATTTGGCACGAGCATTGATTATGTCATAAATAGGAAAAGTTAATGGGTCCCAACTCGATTATTTAATTCAAAGCTCCAAAGAATGTGTCCAAATTTTATGTACAGAATTTAATTCTCTCACTTTCCAATGTCATAGAAACGTGAAATTTGGCACGAGCATTGATTATGTCAGAAATAGGTAAAGTTAATGGGTCCCAACTCGATTATTCAATTCTAAGCTCCAAAGAATTAGCGTCCCAATTTTACATACGGAATCTAATTCTCTCACTTTCCAATGCCATAGAAACTTGAAATTTGGCATGAGCATTCATTATGTCATAAATAGGAAAAGTTAATATGTCCCAACTCGATTATTCAATTCTAAGCGCAAAAGAATTAGCATCCAAATTTTACGTACGGAATCTAATTTTCTCACTTCCCAATGTCACAGAAACATGAAATTTGGCACGAGCATTGATTATGTCATAAATAGGAAAAGTTAATGGGTCCCAACTCGATTGTTCAATTCTAAGCGCCAAAGAATTAGCGTCCAATCTTTACGTAGTACGGAATCTAATTCTCTCACTTCCCGATTGAATTTGGCACAGGCATTAATTATGTCATAAATAGGAAAAGTTAATGGGTCCCAACTCGATTATTCAATTCTAAGCACAAAACTATTAGCATCCAAATTTTACGTACGGAATCTAATTCTCTCACTTCCTGATGTCATCTATATGTATAAATGTCTGTCTGTCTGTCCTTTATGAAACCCTTCACAGATATAGATAAAAATTAATAACGTTTATTAAATTACTTAAAAGACATTGGTTTACATTGACAAAAAACAACACACACATCAAGACGGAACAGGGAAGAGAACCCAGAGAGAGTACCCTGGTTCGGAGTTAGGTGGGGAATTCAACACCTCAATAGTACATAGAGGTAAGTATATTCATCCCTTATAGTCTATATAGGAATAGTCCATAGGTGTTAGTACAGACAAGTTTTGTCCAAGGATAGATGGTGCAGGGCACGTCAAATCTAGATATATGAATCGTGCTGGGATGTATTCGGACAAGATGTGTATGAATCCTTATATAATCCTATGATGAATCCCCAGTGGTACCACCATTATTGTTCGAAACTAGAGTTATTGTTTTCTGGATCTGGTCAAAGAGTTATTTCGATATTAACCAGAATCCGCGGAAACAAGCTCTTTGTACCTTGGTAGTATTAAATCTACCAGCAAGAGGCCAAAATTGGCCCGGTCATGCAGCAAGTAGGAGTCTACAAGCTCACAGCTTGCTGTTATGCCAAGAGTATATTCGTGCTCAGAAGTAGGCTTTTGTACCTTGGTAGTATTAAATCTACCAGTCAGAGGCCGAAATTGGCCCGGCATGCAGCAAGTAGGAGTCTACAAACTCACAGCTTGCTGTTATGCCAAGAGTATATTCGTGCTCAAAGGTAGGCTCGACGCGTTTCCCTATCCGATTTTTTGGATAGTTCCTCAGGAGCAAAAGGTACGTATACCGTCAGTTCATATATAGTCCTTTTTGCTGTGGACCAATCAGCACCAAGGTAGGTGAAGAACTGTAGACCAATCAACACCAAGATAGGTGAAGAAACCAGTGTCTAAGTAGAAAGTTTTTTGGTGGATTTATCATTTTAACCACCCGTTCCTTAATTGAGAAATACCGTGAGATACGGTTATGTATTATTTCTCGTGCTCTCAGTAAGCGCTAGATCGCGTATCCACATTGACTGTCAGACCGACTGGTGTTAAAATATAGCTGTCGGTACTATTGAATGATCAGTCATTAGTGAGATAAGCTGGAGCCAAGTAGCCCTTAATATGTGGCAGTTACTACACAAGAGATTGTGTCCGTGTAGGCAATCTCTATTGTGAGTCTGCTTTAAGAAAGTATATTTTGGCTACGTGCTCAAATCTACCATGAAACCTGTACTGGGTTGCGTAAGCAACATCCCTTACAGGTTAATTCTTAGCGCCTAAAATAACAGTGATACGGCTGTATATCAATCTCTGCACAGCCGGAGCGGATGCTCCATTTATCACTCTATAATGGCTCTGTAAAATTTAGAAAAGAAGGGGGGAATATAGTACCCCAATTCCACTGATCTAGTAGTGATATGGCTGTATGTCAATCTCTAAACAGCCGGAGTAAGTACTCCATATACCATTCAGTGGTTGCTCTGTTAGGTTTAAGAGGATGGAAAAGATAACGTTTTTTCGTTTATACCAACAGTGAGTGGTCAGACAAGATCATATTATGGCTACGTTTTATAGATGATATCTTGATCCTGTGGGGGGGTACCGAAACATCTCTCCAAAGTTTCATAAATACACTGAACACCAACGACCTAAACTTGAAACTGACAGCTGAGATTAACACAAAATCGGTAGCCTTTCTAGATTTATGGCTATCGAAAAAAGAGGATGGAACCATCTCCTCCACCCTCCACCGGAAGCAAACAGCGACAAATAGCCTCCTAAAATGGGATAGCCATCATCCATTTGCCCTGAAACGCGGGATCCCAAAAGGACAGTTCCTGAGGGTTAGACGCAACTGTTCTGATGACCACGAGTTCGAACAGAAAAGTCTGGGTCTACGAAAACGATTCTATGACAGAGATTACCCACGTAATATCGTTGAAAGTGCATATGAACATGCTAAACAACAAACGAGAGGGGATCTCCTTGTTCATAAAAAAAGAGAAGATGTCCCAGTGTCAAGGATAATTGGAACCTATGATACTGGTACATATGAAGTGAGACAAATACTCCAACATTATTGGAGTATAATTAAAAACGATCCAGATCTCACAGAAACCCTGCCATCTGATCCTCTGATTACATTCCGGAGAGGACACAATATCAGGGATCACTTAGTGAAGAGCCATCTGACAGTGGAATCAAATGAAAATTGGCTGAGCAGCCAAAAACCGGCTGGAACGTTCCCCTGTCATAATTGTGTAGCTTGCACATTTATCCTTAAAAGTAACACTTTCACGAGTGCAAGCACTGGCAAGATCTATCAAAATCGAGGTTTTATAAACTGTAGAACACGGAACATCATCTATATGGCCTCTTGCCCGTGCCCCAGGAACTACGTCGGAAAAACTATTCAGGAATTCCGGCGTCGTATCCTGGGGCACGTGGGCAACATCTGCCGTGGCGAATCGACCCCGCTGGCAGATCACTTTCGTGACGTTCATAATGGCGAAGTAAAAGATCTAAAATTTCAAGGCATTGAGCTGCTGCGAACCAATGCTAGACGGGGAAATATTGATAAAAAACTCCTTCAAAAAGAGGCCAGCTGGATCTTCAGATTAAATACTGTTAAACCAGATGGTCTAAATGCAGTTCTGAACTTCAACTGCTTTCTATAAGCTCTGACCACCTTATTTTCCCAAAAATAGGACGGTCCACGGAGGACCTATAAACTGACATTATGGCATTGTCCAATGGTATTCTCCATAGTTATTTATCTACCAGGCACCTATATCTGTGACATCTGACATACATTATTTTTAGAAATTTTGAATCAATGTAATTCAATTGGATTTACATCTGACAGAACCAATTGTTGAGTGACTGTAGTGAAGACAAAGACAGGGTTAATACTTATATAACTATGAAGTATCTCTGCTCCTTACTTCCATATGTCTTTACCCTGTCAATAACACTACCAACTTCACCCCTAAATACACGCCTCTTCGTATTAATATCCTATGTTCATTATTTTTATGCATCTATTATATGCATAAACTTACTCCGAGCGGCGATTGAATTAGCGTTATCTATCAGTCGGTCACTTACATCTATCGCTCCTCCCATGGCTGTGAGGCACGTCACAGTCATACAGCGCTACCCAATTGCGAGGGTCAGCGGCAGACGTCTGACCACGCCCACGATGACGCGGCACGCTATACACGTCACCACGCTATACCTGGGGGCGCCTCACTAACGTGATGACGCAGTGGTACATCGCGCTATGCGTTCCAGCGTGGAACGCGGAAGTAACAGCATTAACGGCGCCGTCATCGATCGACAAGCGCTGGTAGCGATCGGCTGTGGCGAATATGTAGCTCCGCACAATGTGAGCCAGCCTTGAGTATACAGATGCTGGATAACGGGGGTGACACTGGTAATAAACTTGGCAGGGTATACTAATGTGTAAGGAATCGCCTCCCGATGACCCGGATAGGCCATTGGATCTTTACTCCTCCCACCTAGAGGAGGAGTTACTCATTTAAAACCCCTGTCACTAGCCTCAACACTTCATAGCCGGCCGCTCACCATCAGAGCCGCAGGCACTATCTCTTGCTCTCCTCACCTTGACCACACACCCGAGCCCCATCTGACTGTGGATGGGACTATCTGTAGGGGTGCTGTTGTCTCTTTGTTCAGGCTCTCTCTGTATATGCTCTGCTGGGATTTAACCCTGGAAGCTGCCATTTGGGTTATCTTTTCCATCCTCTTAAACCTAACAGAGCAACCACTGAATGGTATATGGAGTACTTACTCCGGCTGTTTAGAGATTGACATACAGCCATATCACTACTAGATCAGTGGAATTGGGGTACTATATTCCCCCCTTCTTTTCTAAATTTTACAGAGCCATTATAGAGTGATAAATGGAGCATCCGCTCCGGCTGTGCAGAGATTGATATACAGCCGTATCACTGTTATTTTAGGCGCTAAGAATTAACCTGTAAGGGATGTTGCTTACGCAACCCAGTACAGGTTTCATGGTAGATTTGAGCACGTAGCCAAAATATACTTTCTTAAAGCAGACTCACAATAGAGATTGCCTACACGGACACAATCTCTTGTGTAGTAACTGCCACATATTAAGGGCTACTTGGCTCCAGCTTATCTCACTAATGACTGATCATTCAATAGTACCGACAGCTATATTTTAACACCAGTCGGTCTGACAGTCAATGTGGATACGCGATCTAGCGCTTACTGAGAGCACGAGAAATAATACATAACCGTATCTCACGGTATTTCTCAATTAAGGAACGGGTGGTTAAAATGATAAATCCACCAAAAAACTTTCTACTTAGACACTGGTTTCTTCACCTATCTTGGTGTTGATTGGTCTACAGTTCTTCACCTACCTTGGTGCTGATTGGTCCACAGCAAAAAGGACTATATATGAACTGACGGTATACGTACCTTTTGCTCCTGAGGAACTATCCAAAAAATCGGATAGGGAAACGCGTCGAGCCTACCTTTGAGCACGAATATACTCTTGGCATAACAGCAAGCTGTGAGTTTGTAGACTCCTACTTGCTGCATGCCGGGCCAATTTCGGCCTCTGACTGGTAGATTTAATACTACCAAGGTACAAAAGCCTACTTCTGAGCACGAATATACTCTTGGCATAACAGCAAGCTGTGAGCTTGTAGACTCCTACTTGCTGCATGACCGGGCCAATTTTGGCCTCTTGCTGGTAGATTTAATACTACCAAGGTACAAAGAGCTTGTTTCCGCGGATTCTGGTTAATATCGAAATAACTCTTTGACCAGATCCAGAAAACAATAACTCTAGTTTCGAACAATAATGGTGGTACCACTGGGGATTCATCATAGGATTATATAAGGATTCATACACATCTTGTCCGAATACATCCCAGCACGATTCATATATCTAGATTTGACGTGCCCTGCACCATCTATCCTTGGACAAAACTTGTCTGTACTAACACCTATGGACTATTCCTATATAGACTATAAGGGATGAATATACTTACCTCTATGTACTATTGAGGTGTTGAATTCCCCACCTAACTCCGAACCAGGGTACTCTCTCTGGGTTCTCTTCCCTGTTCCGTCTTGATGTGTGTGTTGTTTTTTGTCAATGTAAACCAATGTCTTTTAAGTAATTTAATAAACGTTAATAATTTTTATCTATATCTGTGAAGGGTTTCAAAAAGTACATATAGATTCTCATACCACTGTGACTTCTTGTAGAATTTGAATTGGTATGGCTGGTTTCCTTTCAAGGGACCTCACTGCCACCCAGTGGCTGTCAGATGCTGGTGCTGTCTTTTCAGAAGGTGAATTAAGTCATCAATCACAGAGCTATTCTATAGATACATGCTTTAAGGACCTAACCACACAATATCGCGAATTTACGCGTAATTGGTGGGAAGTTCAGGGTCTGCAGAGATATGATGAACACAAAATAGTCCCAAGGGGCTTAAGGAATCCCATTATACCACCGAGAAGGATAAAAAATCCTGATTTTATTAAAAAATGGGAAAATGAGTCAACATCTTTTTCTCTCCAACTCATTAAACTCTTACTCGAGGAGGAGAAACTGACACTAATTGATAATCAGAAAAAACTCAATGATCTGTTAGAAAAAGCCAAAACCTTTGCCTCGGATACAGATTTTGCAGCAAAGGAAAAGGCTTTACAGAACAATATTGAAAAATTGACATCACAAATAAAGGAACGTAAACATACACAATTTAACAGGGACCTCCAAGACTTTAAGACCAATAAAGTCTACTTGGAGAGAGATACACGTTCTGAGACAGACGTCAGCTCCTCTGAAATTGAACATTCTGATAGTGAGAGAAATAGACCAAGGAGAGCCCCTAAACCTCCCAGACGGCCACGAAATCCTCCGCAACAAAGAGGTCGCGGTAGAAGAACACAAGCTGAAGGTTTTTTAGAGCAGCCCATCACACAATACTTCCTACGGGGAAGAAGGGAATACTAAATTCAAACATGTGTGCATATGTAAGGGGCTACTCTAATTCAAATGCAGAGAGGGCCTCTGCACATTTGGAACCAACTGTACACACATCTACAGACAAACTACAAGTAATAAATCTGTCTGATTATAATCTATCAGGCGAGGAGAAACAAGTGTTGGGGAGGGGGCTGTCCTTCGTCCCCACGACCAAATTTGATGCGTTCGTGTGGGCGAAGGACATCTCCCTCTTCACACGTAAACTAAGATGGCGCAAATTCTTTAAGACTAAAAACCGCGAACGTGCAAGGGAACTTGGACTGGAGGTATCCGATCTTCCAGGACTGGACCTATTACAGCAACTTGAGGATGAAAACATGAGACCGATGGGAGATGGACCATTTACTGATCTGAAGCCAACTAGTACTAAAAATCCTCCATCTTTTTCCTGTCCAGAACTGGACATTTTTGAAAGATTAGTGACAGAAGATCTAAAATCAATTAAAACCCGTAAAGTACAATCGAACCTATCACAAAAGGAGAGTGTGGCACTACAAAAACTAAAAACTAATACCCGCCTTGTCATTAAATCAGCGGATAAGGGCGGCAATGTGGTAATTATGAACAGGGAAAATTATGTATCAATGTGTCATCAAATATTAAAAGATACATCAACATATAAGATACTATCCTCCGATCCCACCTTACGGTATCAGATGGAACTCAGAAACCTTCTACAAAAGGCCCTTGAAGCAAAATGCATCAACCAAAAAGAATGGGAATTTATATACCCAATACATCCGACGGTTGCTACATTTTACGCCCTTCCTAAGATACACAAGGGGCTTGACCCCCTTCGTGGTAGACCGATAGTATCTGGGGTTAATAATCTTACACAAAACCTAAGTGTCTATATAGACAAAATCCTGAGGCCATTTGTCACTTCACTAAGATCCCATGTACAAGATACCACTGATGTTTTAAAAATGCTGGAGGGAATTACCGTTGATCCAGAGACCCTTCTCGTTACTCTTGACGTGGAATCCCTCTATAGTTCCATCCCTCACACAGGAGGTATTCAGGCTACTCAATTTTTTCTTGAACAACGGGGTTTCCAATTCTCGCAACATAGTCATCATGTCCTGGAATTTCTATCATTTGTTTTGACCCACAACTATTTTCTGTTCGATACGAAGTACTTCCACCAGCTCAGGGGGACGGCGATGGGGACATCATGTGCCCCATCTTACGCCAATCTCTACCTGGGCTGGTGGGAGGAAAAGTTCGTTTATACCAACAGTGAGTGGTCAGACAAGATCATATTATGGCTACGTTTTATAGATGATATCTTGATCCTGTGGGGGGGTACCGAAACATCTCTCCAAAGTTTCATAAATACACTGAACACCAACGACCTAAACTTGAAACTGACAGCTGAGATTAACACAAAATCGGTAGCCTTTCTAGATTTATGGCTATCGAAAAAAGAGGATGGAACCATCTCCTCCACCCTCCACCGGAAGCAAACAGCGACAAATAGCCTCCTAAAATGGGATAGCCATCATCCATTTGCCCTGAAACGCGGGATCCCAAAAGGACAGTTCCTGAGGGTTAGACGCAACTGTTCTGATGACCACGAGTTCGAACAGAAAAGTCTGGGTCTACGAAAACGATTCTATGACAGAGATTACCCACGTAATATCGTTGAAAGTGCATATGAACATGCTAAACAACAAACGAGAGGGGATCTCCTTGTTCATAAAAAAAAAAAAAAAAAAAAGAGAAGATGTCCCAGTGTCAAGGATAATTGGAACCTATCATACTGGTACATATGAAGTGAGACAAATACTCCAACATTATTGGAGTATAATTAAAAACGATCCAGATCTCACAGAAACCCTGCCATCTGATCCTCTGATTACATTCCGGAGAGGACACAATATCAGGGATCACTTAGTGAAGAGCCATCTGACAGTGGAATCAAATGAAAATTGGCTGAGCAGCCAAAAACCGGCTGGAACGTTCCCCTGTCATAATTGTGTAGCTTGCACATTTATCCTTAAAAGTAACACTTTCACGAGTGCAAGCACTGGCAAGATCTATCAAAATCGAGGTTTTATAAACTGTAGAACACGGAACATCATCTATATGGCCTCTTGCCCGTGCCCCAGGAACTACGTCGGAAAAACTATTCAGGAATTCCGGCGTCGTATCCTGGGGCACGTGGGCAACATCTGCCGTGGCGAATCGACCCCGCTGGCAGATCACTTTCGTGACGTTCATAATGGCGAAGTAAAAGATCTAAAATTTCAAGGCATTGAGCTGCTGCGAACCAATGCTAGACGGGGAAATATTGATAAAAAACTCCTTCAAAAAGAGGCCAGCTGGATCTTCAGATTAAATACTGTTAAACCAGATGGTCTAAATGCAGTTCTGAACTTCAACTGCTTTCTATAAGCTCTGACCACCTTATTTTCCCAAAAATAGGACGGTCCACGGAGGACCTATAAACTGACATTATGGCATTGTCCAATGGTATTCTCCATAGTTATTTATCTACCAGGCACCTATATCTGTGACATCTGACATACATTATTTTTAGAAATTTTGAATCAATGTAATTCAATTGGATTTACATCTGACAGAACCAATTGTTGAGTGACTGTAGTGAAGACAAAGACAGGGTTAATCTATATATATAAAATTGAATGTATGTCTGTCTGCGTGCGTGTCTGCGTGTCTGCGTGTCTGTTTGTCCTTTATGCGCTACTACACCATTCATCCGATCGCCATGAAACTTTGGGAAGTTGTTAAGTACACTCCTGGGAAGATTATAGGCATAGTACAAATATCCTACGATAAATGGCGCGCGAGCGTCGTCGAAAGTTACGCCCCCCCCCCACGTAGATCGAATAAGTAAGCCACCTGCTATTGTGATGTCATCACTGATGTCATCAACATCGGACGCCCTTGAACATGCCCCAACATGTTCTATAAAGCTGCACTGTGATGTCATTAAGGCTCTATTATGACACGTACAGCTTGGAACCACTAGAGCACGCCAGCCAATTACCATTGGAGTTGGAAGTGGGTAAACAAGTACTAGGATATCTTCCTAAGAAGCCACAGCAGCCGGATAAATTGTATGTTCCACCCAACGGCTATTTTATTCAGCCCGCAAGGGGGAAGCAGCGGCCTACAAAATCTAATTCTCTCATTTCCTGATGTCATAGATAGATAGATAAATAGATAGACTGTATGCAATAACCCTGATAGATAGATAGATAGATAGACTGTATGCAATAACCCTGATAGATAGATAGATAGATAGATAGATAGATAGATAGATAGATAGATAGACTGTATGCAATGACACGTACAGCTTGAAACCATAAATACTAGAGCACGCCAGCCATTTACAGTCAGTCTCCATTGGAGTTGGAAGTGGGCAAACATGTACTAGGCCAGTGATGGCGAACCTTTTAGGGACCGAGTGCCCAAACTACAACCCAAAACCCACTTATGTATCGCACCAACACGTCAGGGGGCGGGGCTTATCACAACGTATGATTTTACCCCCGTCGTTCTAAAAAGGACAAGGCTGTTTCAGAATAGACCGGGTGCAGATTCTGACTGCTTTTTGGACGCGGAAATACTGCAGAATGTCCTCAGCGGAGATTTCTTTGGAAAATTCTGCAGCATTTCCGCATCTAAAAAGCAGTCAAAATCTGCACCCGGTCTATTCTGAAAGAGCCCTGCCCATTTCTGCCACATGTACACATACCCCAGCGGTAATAGTGACACCTTCACCCCAGCGATAATAGTGACATCCCACAGCAGTAATAATAGTGACACTCCCCCCATTAGTAATAAGAGTGACATACCCCAGCGGTCCCCCAGCAGTAAAAATGCCCGCCCCCCCCCCCCCCAGCGGTTCCCCCAGCAGTCATAATACCCCCCCCCCAGTGGTCCACCAGCAGTCACAATGCCACCCCCAGCTGTCCGCCAGCAATAATAATGCCCCCCTCCCCCCAAGTGGTTCCCCCAGCAGTCATAATGGCTCCCCCCCAGCGGTTCTCCTGGCAGTCATCATGCCCCTCTTCCCCCACAGAGATTTTCTTGGCAGTCACCATGCCCCCCCTCCCCCCAACGATTCTCCCAGCAGTCATGCCTCCGCTCCCCCGCCAGCGATTCTCCCAGCAGTCAGAATGTCTCCCACCCCCCCCCCCAGCGATTCTCCCAGCAGTCAGAATGTCTCCCATCCCCCCCCAGTGATTCTCCCAGCAGTCAGAATGTCTCCGATCCCCCCCAGCGATTCTCCCAGCAGTCAGAATGTCTCCCATCCCCCCCCAGCAATTCTCCCAGCAGTAAGAATGTCTCCCCCTCCCCCCCCAGCAATTCTCCCAGCAGTAAGAATGTCTCCCCCTCCCCCCCCAGCAATTCTCCCAGCAGTAAGAATGTCTCCCCCCCTCCCCCAGCGATTCTCACACAACGGCTATTTTATTCAGCCTGCAAGGGGGAAGCAGCGGCCTACAAAACCTCAGTGGTCACTGCTGCCGTCATCTATATATATAAAATTGAATGTATGTCTGTCTGCGTGCGTGTCTGCGTGTCTGCGTGTCTGTTTGTCCTTTATGCGCTACTACACCATTCATCCGATCGCCATGAAACTTTGGGAAGTTGTTAAGTACACTCCTGGGAAGATTATAGGCATAGTACAAATATCCTACGATAAATGGCGCGCGAGCGTCGTCGAAAGTTACGCCCCCCCCCCACGTAGATCGAATAAGTAAGCCACCTGCTATTGTGATGTCATCACTGATGTCATCAACATCGGACGCCCTTGAACATGCCCCAACATGTTCTATAAAGCTGCACTGTGATGTCATTAAGGCTCTATTATGACACGTACAGCTTGGAACCACTAGAGCACGCCAGCCAATTACCATTGGAGTTGGAAGTGGGTAAACAAGTACTAGGATATCTTCCTAAGAAGCCACAGCAGCCGGATAAATTGTATGTTCCACCCAACGGCTATTTTATTCAGCCCGCAAGGGGGAAGCAGCGGCCTACAAAATCTAATTCTCTCATTTCCTGATGTCATAGATAGATAGATAAATAGATAGACTGTATGCAATATCCCTGATAGATAGATAGATAGATAGACTGTATGCAATAACCCTGATAGATAGATAGATAGATAGATAGATAGACTGTATGCAATGACACGTACAGCTTGAAACCATAAATACTAGAGCACGCCAGCCATTTACAGTCAGTCTCCATTGGAGTTGGAAGTGGGCAAACATGTACTAGGCCAGTGATGGCGAACCTTTTAGGGACCGAGTGCCCAAACTACAACCCAAAACCCACTTATGTATCGCACCAACACGTCAGGGGGCGGGGCTTATCACAACGTATGATTTTACCCCCGTCGTTCTAAAAAGGACAAGGCTGTTTCAGAATAGACCGGGTGCAGATTCTGACTGCTTTTTGGACGCGGAAATACTGCAGAATGTCCTCAGCGGAGATTTCTTTGGAAAATTCTGCAGCATTTCCGCATCTAAAAAGCAGTCAAAATCTGCACCCGGTCTATTCTGAAAGAGCCCTGCCCATTTCTGCCACATGTACACATACCCCAGCGGTAATAGTGACACCTTCACCCCAGCGATAATAGTGACATCCCACAGCAGTAATAATAGTGACACTCCCCCCATTAGTAATAAGAGTGACATACCCCAGCGGTCCCCCAGCAGTAAAAATGCCCGCCCCCCCCCCCCAGCGGTTCCCCCAGCAGTCATAATACCCCCCCCCCAGTGGTCCACCAGCAGTCACAATGCCACCCCCAGCTGTCCGCCAGCAATAATAATGCCCCCCTCCCCCCAAGTGGTTCCCCCAGCAGTCATAATGGCTCCCCCCCAGCGGTTCTCCTGGCAGTCATCATGTCCCTCTTCCCCCACAGAGATTTTCTTGGCAGTCACCATGCCCCCCCTCCCCCCAACGATTCTCCCAGCAGTCATGCCTCCGCTCCCCCGCCAGCGATTCTCCCAGCAGTCAGAATGTCTCCCACCCCCCCCCCAGCGATTCTCCCAGCAGTCAGAATGTCTCCCATCCCCCCCCAGTGATTCTCCCAGCAGTCAGAATGTCTCCGATCCCCCCCCAGCGATTCTCCCAGCAGTCAGAATGTCTCCCATCCCCCCCCAGCAATTCTCCCAGCAGTAAGAATGTCTCCCCCTCCCCCCCCAGCAATTCTCCCAGCAGTAAGAATGTCTCCCCCTCCCCCCCCAGCAATTCTCCCAGCAGTAAGAATGTCTCCCCCCCTCCCCCAGCGATTCTCACACAACGGCTATTTTATTCAGCCTGCAAGGGGGAAGCAGCGGCCTACAAAACCTCAGTGGTCACTGCTGCCGTCATCTAGATATATAAAAACGAAGTATGTATGTATGTCTGTCTTCGCAGCAACGCGCGACGGGTACGCTAGTCTGCGTGTCTGCGTGTCTGCGTGTCTGTTTGTCCTTTATGCGCTACTACACCATTCATCCGATCGCCATGAAACTTTGGGAAGTTGTTAAGTACACTCCTGGGAAGATTATAGGCATAGTACAAATATCCTACGATAAATGGCGCGCGAGCGTCGTCGAAAGTTACGCCCCCCCCCCACGTAGATCGAATAAGTAAGCCACCTGCTATTGTGATGTCATCACTGATGTCATCAACATCGGACGCCCTTGAACATGCCCCAACATGTTCTATAAAGCTGCACTGTGATGTCATTAAGGCTCTATTATGACACGTACAGCTTGGAACCACTAGAGCACGCCAGCCAATTACCATTGGAGTTGGAAGTGGGTAAACAAGTACTAGGATATCTTCCTAAGAAGCCACAGCAGCCGGATAAATTGTATGTTCCACCCAACGGCTATTTTATTCAGCCCGCAAGGGGGAAGCAGCGGCCTACAAAATCTAATTCTCTCATTTCCTGATGTCATAGATAGATAGATAAATAGATAGACTGTATGCAATAACCCTGATAGATAGATAGATAGATAGACTGTATGCAATAACCCTGATAGATAGATAGATAGATAGATAGATAGATAGATAGATAGATAGATAGATAGATAGATAGATAGATAGATAGACTGTATGCAATGACACGTACAGCTTGAAACCATAAATACTAGAGCACGCCAGCCATTTACAGTCAGTCTCCATTGGAGTTGGAAGTGGGCAAACATGTACTAGGCCAGTGATGGCGAACCTTTTAGGGACCGAGTGCCCAAACTACAACCCAAAACCCACTTATGTATCGCACCAACACGTCAGGGGGCGGGGCTTATCACAACGTATGATTTTACCCCCGTCGTTCTAAAAAGGACAAGGCTGTTTCAGAATAGACCGGGTGCAGATTCTGACTGCTTTTTGGACGCGGAAATACTGCAGAATGTCCTCAGCGGAGATTTCTTTGGAAAATTCTGCAGCATTTCCGCATCTAAAAAGCAGTCAAAATCTGCACCCGGTCTATTCTGAAAGAGCCCTGCCCATTTCTGCCACATGTACACATACCCCAGCGGTAATAGTGACACCTTCACCCCAGCGATAATAGTGACATCCCACAGCAGTAATAATAGTGACACTCCCCCCATTAGTAATAAGAGTGACATACCCCAGCGGTCCCCCAGCAGTAAAAATGCCCGCCCCCCCCCCCCAGCGGTTCCCCCAGCAGTCATAATACCCCCCCCCCAGTGGTCCACCAGCAGTCACAATGCCACCCCCAGCTGTCCGCCAGCAATAATAATGCCCCCCTCCCCCCAAGTGGTTCCCCCAGCAGTCATAATGGCTCCCCCCCAGCGGTTCTCCTGGCAGTCATCATGCCCCTCTTCCCCCACAGAGATTTTCTTGGCAGTCACCATGCCCCCCCTCCCCCCAACGATTCTCCCAGCAGTCATGCCTCCGCTCCCCCGCCAGCGATTCTCCCAGCAGTCAGAATGTCTCCCACCCCCCCCCCCAGCGATTCTCCCAGCAGTCAGAATGTCTCCCATCCCCCCCCAGTGATTCTCCCAGCAGTCAGAATGTCTCCGATCCCCCCCCAGCGATTCTCCCAGCAGTCAGAATGTCTCCCATCCCCCCCCAGCAATTCTCCCAGCAGTAAGAATGTCTCCCCCTCCCCCCCCAGCAATTCTCCCAGCAGTAAGAATGTCTCCCCCTCCCCCCCCAGCAATTCTCCCAGCAGTAAGAATGTCTCCCCCCCTCCCCCAGCGATTCTCACACAACGGCTATTTTATTCAGCCTGCAAGGGGGAAGCAGCGGCCTACAAAACCTCAGTGGTCACTGCTGCCGTCATCTAGATATATAAAAACGAAGTATGTATGTATGTCTGTCTTCGCAGCAACGCGCGACGGGTACGCTAGTACTTATATAACTATGAAGTATCTCTGCTCCTTACTTCCATATGTCTTTACCCTGTCAATAACACTACCAACTTCACCCCTAAATACACGCCTCTTCGTATTAATATCCTATGTTCATTATTTTTATGCATCTATTATATGCATAAACTTACTCCGAGCGGCGATTGAATTAGCGTTATCTATCAGTCGGTCACTTACATCTATCGCTCCTCCCATGGCTGTGAGGCACGTCACAGTCATACAGCGCTACCCAATTGCGAGGGTCAGCGGCAGACGTCTGACCACGCCCACGATGACGCGGCACGCTATACACGTCACCACGCTATACCTGGGGGCGCCTCACTAACGTGATGACGCAGTGGTACATCGCGCTATGCGTTCCAGCGTGGAACGCGGAAGTAACAGCATTAACGGCGCCGTCATCGATCGACAAGCGCTGGTAGCGATCGGCTGTGGCGAATATGTAGCTCCGCACAATGTGAGCCAGCCTTGAGTATACAGATGCTGGATAACGGGGGTGACACTGGTAATAAACTTGGCAGGGTATACTAATGTGTAAGGAATCGCCTCCCGATGACCCGGATAGGCCATTGGATCTTTACTCCTCCCACCTAGAGGAGGAGTTACTCATTTAAAACCCCTGTCACTAGCCTCAACACTTCATAGCCGGCCGCTCACCATCAGAGCCGCAGGCACTATCTCTTGCTCTCCTCACCTTGACCACACACCCGAGCCCCATCTGACTGTGGATGGGACTATCTGTAGGGGTGCTGTTGTCTCTTTGTTCAGGCTCTCTCTGTATATGCTCTGCTGGGATTTAACCCTGGAAGCTGCCATTTGGGTTATCTTTTCCATCCTCTTAAACCTAACAGAGCAACCACTAAATGGTATATGGAGTACTTACTCCGGCTGTTTAGAGATTGACATACAGCCATATCACTACTAGATCAGTGGAATTGGGGTACTATATTCCCCCCTTCTTTTCTAAATTTTACAGAGCCATTATAGAGTGATAAATGGAGCATCCGCTCCGGCTGTGCAGAGATTGATATACAGCCGTATCACTGTTATTTTAGGCGCTAAGAATTAACCTGTAAGGGATGTTGCTTACGCAACCCAGTACAGGTTTCATGGTAGATTTGAGCACGTAGCCAAAATATACTTTCTTAAAGCAGACTCACAATAGAGATTGCCTACACGGACACAATCTCTTGTGTAGTAACTGCCACATATTAAGGGCTACTTGGCTCCAGCTTATCTCACTAATGACTGATCATTCAATAGTACCGACAGCTATATTTTAACACCAGTCGGTCTGACAGTCAATGTGGATACGCGATCTAGCGCTTACTGAGAGCACGAGAAATAATACATAACCGTATCTCACGGTATTTCTCAATTAAGGAACGGGTGGTTAAAATGATAAATCCACCAAAAAACTTTCTACTTAGACACTGGTTTCTTCACCTATCTTGGTGTTGATTGGTCTACAGTTCTTCACCTACCTTGGTGCTGATTGGTCCACAGCAAAAAGGACTATATATGAACTGACGGTATACGTACCTTTTGCTCCTGAGGAACTATCCAAAAAATCGGATAGGGAAACGCGTCGAGCCTACCTTTGAGCACGAATATACTCTTGGCATAACAGCAAGCTGTGAGTTTGTAGACTCCTACTTGCTGCATGCCGGGCCAATTTCGGCCTCTGACTGGTAGATTTAATACTACCAAGGTACAAAAGCCTACTTCTGAGCACGAATATACTCTTGGCATAACAGCAAGCTGTGAGCTTGTAGACTCCTACTTGCTGCATGACCGGGCCAATTTTGGCCTCTTGCTGGTAGATTTAATACTACCAAGGTACAAAGAGCTTGTTTCCGCGGATTCTGGTTAATATCGAAATAACTCTTTGACCAGATCCAGAAAACAATAACTCTAGTTTCGAACAATAATGGTGGTACCACTGGGGATTCATCATAGGATTATATAAGGATTCATACACATCTTGTCCGATTACATCCCAGCACGATTCATATATCTAGATTTGACGTGCCCTGCACCATCTATCCTTGGACAAAACTTGTCTGTACTAACACCTATGGACTATTCCTATATAGACTATAAGGGATGAATATACTTACCTCTATGTACTATTGAGGTGTTGAATTCCCCACCTAACTCCGAACCAGGGTACTCTCTCTGGGTTCTCTTCCCTGTTCCGTCTTGATGTGTGTGTTGTTTTTTGTCAATGTAAACCAATGTCTTTTAAGTAATTTAATAAACGTTATTAATTTTTATCTATATCTGTGAAGGGTTTCAAAAAGTACATATAGATTCTCATACCACTGTGACTTCTTGTAGAATTTGAATTGGTATGGCTGGTTTCCTTTCAAGGGACCTCACTGCCACCCAGTGGCTGTCAGATGCTGGTGCTGTCTTTTCAGAAGGTGAATTAAGTCATCAATCACAGAGCTATTCTATAGATACATGCTTTAAGGACCTAACCACACAATATCGCGAATTTACGCGTAATTGGTGGGAAGTTCAGGGTCTGCAGAGATATGATGAACACAAAATAGTCCCAAGGGGCTTAAGGAATCCCATTATACCACCGAGAAGGATAAAAAATCCTGATTTTATTAAAAAATGGGAAAATGAGTCAACATCTTTTTCTCTCCAACTCATTAAACTCTTACTCGAGGAGGAGAAACTGACACTAATTGATAATCAGAAAAAACTCAATGATCTGTTAGAAAAAGCCAAAACCTTTGCCTCGGATACAGATTTTGCAGCAAAGGAAAAGGCTTTACAGAACAATATTGAAAAATTGACATCACAAATAAAGGAACGTAAACATACACAATTTAACAGGGACCTCCAAGACTTTAAGACCAATAAAGTCTACTTGGAGAGAGATACACGTTCTGAGACAGACGTCAGCTCCTCTGAAATTGAACATTCTGATAGTGAGAGAAATAGACCAAGGAGAGCCCCTAAACCTCCCAGACGGCCACGAAATCCTCTGCAACAAAGAGGTCGCGGTAGAAGAACACAAGCTGAAGGTTTTTTAGAGCAGCCCATCACACAATACTTCCTACGGGGAAGAAGGGAATACTAAATTCAAACATGTGTGCATATGTAAGGGGCTACTCTAATTCAAATGCAGAGAGGGCCTCTGCACATTTGGAACCAACTGTACACACATCTACAGACAAACTACAAGTAATAAATCTGTCTGATTATAATCTATCAGGCGAGGAGAAACAAGTGTTGGAGAGGGGGCTGTCCTTCGTCCCCACGACCAAATTTGATGCGTTCGTGTGGGCGAAGGACATCTCCCTCTTCACACGTAAACTAAGATGGCGCAAATTCTTTAAGACTAAAAACCGCGAACGTGCAAGGGAACTTGGACTGGAGGTATCCGATCTTCCAGGACTGGACCTATTACAGCAACTTGAGGATGAAAACATGAGACCGATGGGAGATGGACCATTTACTGATCTGAAGCCAACTAGTACTAAAAATCCTCCATCTTTTTCCTGTCCAGAACTGGACATTTTTGAAAGATTAGTGACAGAAGATCTAAAATCAATTAAAACCCGTAAAGTACAATCGAACCTATCACAAAAGGAGAGTGTGGCACTACAAAAACTAAAAACTAATACCCGCCTTGTCATTAAATCAGCGGATAAGGGCGGCAATGTGGTAATTATGAACAGGGAAAATTATGTATCAATGTGTCATCAAATATTAAAAGATACATCAACATATAAGATACTATCCTCCGATCCCACCTTACGGTATCAGATGGAACTCAGAAACCTTCTACAAAAGGCCCTTGAAGCAAAATGCATCAACCAAAAAGAATGGGAATTTATATACCCAATACATCCGACGGTTGCTACATTTTACGCCCTTCCTAAGATACACAAGGGGCTTGACCCCCTTCGTGGTAGACCGATAGTATCTGGGGTTAATAATCTTACACAAAACCTAAGTGTCTATATAGACAAAATCCTGAGGCCATTTGTCACTTCACTAAGATCCCATGTACAAGATACCACTGATGTTTTAAAAATGCTGGAGGGAATTACCGTTGATCCAGAGACCCTTCTCGTTACTCTTGACGTGGAATCCCTCTATAGTTCCATCCCTCACACAGGAGGTATTCAGGCTACTCAATTTTTTCTTGAACAACGGGGTTTCCAATTCTCGCAACATAGTCATCATGTCCTGGAATTTCTATCATTTGTTTTGACCCACAACTATTTTCTGTTCGATACGAAGTACTTCCACCAGCTCAGGGGGACGGCGATGGGGACATCATGTGCCCCATCTTACGCCAATCTCTACCTGGGCTGGTGGGAGGAAAAGTTCGTTTATACCAACAGTGAGTGGTCAGACAAGATCATATTATGGCTACGTTTTATAGATGATATCTTGATCCTGTGGGGGGGTACCGAAACATCTCTCCAAAGTTTCATAAATACACTGAACACCAACGACCTAAACTTGAAACTGACAGCTGAGATTAACACAAAATCGGTAGCCTTTCTAGATTTATGGCTATCGAAAAAAGAGGATGGAACCATCTCCTCCACCCTCCACCGGAAGCAAACAGCGACAAATAGCCTCCTAAAATGGGATAGCCATCATCCATTTGCCCTGAAACGCGGGATCCCAAAAGGACAGTTCCTGAGGGTTAGACGCAACTGTTCTGATGACCACGAGTTCGAACAGAAAAGTCTGGGTCTACGAAAACGATTCTATGACAGAGATTACCCACGTAATATCGTTGAAAGTGCATATGAACATGCTAAACAACAAACGAGAGGGGATCTCCTTGTTCATAAAAAAAGAGAAGATGTCCCAGTGTCAAGGATAATTGGAACCTATGATACTGGTACATATGAAGTGAGACAAATACTCCAACATTATTGGAGTATAATTAAAAACGATCCAGATCTCACAGAAACCCTGCCATCTGATCCTCTGATTACATTCCAGAGAGGACACAATATCAGGGATCACTTAGTGAAGAGCCATCTGACAGTGGAATCAAATGAAAATTGGCTGAGCAGCCAAAAACCGGCTGGAACGTTCCCCTGTCATAATTGTGTAGCTTGCACATTTATCCTTAAAAGTAACACTTTCACGAGTGCAAGCACTGGCAAGATCTATCAAAATCGAGGTTTTATAAACTGTAGAACACGGAACATCATCTATATGGCCTCTTGCCCGTGCCCCAGGAACTACGTCGGAAAAACTATTCAGGAATTCCGGCGTCGTATCCTGGGGCACGTGGGCAACATCTGCCGTGGCGAATCGACCCCGCTGGCAGATCACTTTCGTGACGTTCATAATGGCGAAGTAAAAGATCTAAAATTTCAAGGCATTGAGCTGCTGCGAACCAATGCTAGACGGGGAAATATTGATAAAAAACTCCTTCAAAAAGAGGCCAGCTGGATCTTCAGATTAAATACTGTTAAACCAGATGGTCTAAATGCAGTTCTGAACTTCAACTGCTTTCTATAAGCTCTGACCACCTTATTTTCCCAAAAATAGGACGGTCCACGGAGGACCTATAAACTGACATTATGGCATTGTCCAATGGTATTCTCCATAGTTATTTATCTACCAGGCACCTATATCTGTGACATCTGACATACATTATTTTTAGAAATTTTGAATCAATGTAATTCAATTGGATTTACATCTGACAGAACCAATTGTTGAGTGACTGTAGTGAAGACAAAGACAGGGTTAATACTTATATAACTATGAAGTATCTCTGCTCCTTACTTCCATATGTCTTTACCCTGTCAATAACACTACCAACTTCACCCCTAAATACACGCCTCTTCGTATTAATATCCTATGTTCATTATTTTTATGCATCTATTATATGCATAAACTTACTCCGAGCGGCGATTGAATTAGCGTTATCTATCAGTCGGTCACTTACATCTATCGCTCCTCCCATGGCTGTGAGGCACGTCACAGTCATACAGCGTTACCCAATTGCGAGGGTCAGCGGCAGACGTCTGACCACGCCCACGATGACGCGGCACGCTATACACGTCACCACGCTATACCTGGGGGCGCCTCACTAACGTGATGACGCAGTGGTACATCGCGCTATGCGTTCCAGCGTGGAACGCGGAAGTAACAGCATTAACGGCGCCGTCATCGATCGACAAGCGCTGGTAGCGATCGGCTGTGGCGAATATGTAGCTCCGCACAATGTGAGCCAGCCTTGAGTATACAGATGCTGGATAACGGGGGTGACACTGGTAATAAACTTGGCAGGGTATACTAATGTGTAAGGAATCGCCTCCCGATGACCCGGATAGGCCATTGGATCTTTACTCCTCCCACCTAGAGGAGGAGTTACTCATTTAAAACCCCTGTCACTAGCCTCAACACTTCATAGCCGGCCGCTCACCATCAGAGCCGCAGGCACTATCTCTTGCTCTCCTCACCTTGACCACACACCCGAGCCCCATCTGACTGTGGATGGGACTATCTGTAGGGGTGCTGTTGTCTCTTTGTTCAGGCTCTCTCTGTATATGCTCTGCTGGGATTTAACCCTGGAAGCTGCCATTTGGGTTATCTTTTCCATCCTCTTAAACCTAACAGAGCAACCACTGAATGGTATATGGAGTACTTACTCCGGCTGTTTAGAGATTGACATACAGCCATATCACTACTAGATCAGTGGAATTGGGGTACTATATTCCCCCCTTCTTTTCTAAATTTTACAGAGCCATTATAGAGTGATAAATGGAGCATCCGCTCCGGCTGTGCAGAGATTGATATACAGCCGTATCACTGTTATTTTAGGCGCTAAGAATTAACCTGTAAGGGATGTTGCTTACGCAACCCAGTACAGGTTTCATGGTAGATTTGAGCACGTAGCCAAAATATACTTTCTTAAAGCAGACTCACAATAGAGATTGCCTACACGGACACAATCTCTTGTGTAGTAACTGCCACATATTAAGGGCTACTTGGCTCCAGCTTATCTCACTAATGACTGATCATTCAATAGTACCGACAGCTATATTTTAACACCAGTCGGTCTGACAGTCAATGTGGATACGCGATCTAGCGCTTACTGAGAGCACGAGAAATAATACATAACCGTATCTCACGGTATTTCTCAATTAAGGAACGGGTGGTTAAAATGATAAATCCACCAAAAAACTTTCTACTTAGACACTGGTTTCTTCACCTATCTTGGTGTTGATTGGTCTACAGTTCTTCACCTACCTTGGTGCTGATTGGTCCACAGCAAAAAGGACTATATATGAACTGACGGTATACGTACCTTTTGCTCCTGAGGAACTATCCAAAAAATCGGATAGGGAAACGCGTCGAGCCTACCTTTGAGCACGAATATACTCTTGGCATAACAGCAAGCTGTGAGTTTGTAGACTCCTACTTGCTGCATGCCGGGCCAATTTCGGCCTCTGACTGGTAGATTTAATACTACCAAGGTACAAAAGCCTACTTCTGAGCACGAATATACTCTTGGCATAACAGCAAGCTGTGAGCTTGTAGACTCCTACTTGCTGCATGACCGGGCCAATTTTGGCCTCTTGCTGGTAGATTTAATACTACCAAGGTACAAAGAGCTTGTTTCCGCGGATTCTGGTTAATATCGAAATAACTCTTTGACCAGATCCAGAAAACAATAACTCTAGTTTCGAACAATAATGGTGGTACCACTGGGGATTCATCATAGGATTATATAAGGATTCATACACATCTTGTCCGAATACATCCCAGCACGATTCATATATCTAGATTTGACGTGCCCTGCACCATCTATCCTTGGACAAAACTTGTCTGTACTAACACCTATGGACTATTCCTATATAGACTATAAGGGATGAATATACTTACCTCTATGTACTATTGAGGTGTTGAATTCCCCACCTAACTCCGAACCAGGGTACTCTCTCTGGGTTCTCTTCCCTGTTCCGTCTTGATGTGTGTGTTGTTTTTTGTCAATGTAAACCAATGTCTTTTAAGTAATTTAATAAACGTTATTAATTTTTATCTATATCTGTGAAGGGTTTCAAAAAGTACATATAGATTCTCATACCACTGTGACTTCCTGTCTGTCCTTTATGCATTACTACACCATTCATCCAATCGCCATGAAACTTTGGGAAGTTGTTGAGTACACTCCTGGGAAGATTACTGGCATAGTACATCTATCCTACGATAGGTGGCGCGCGTGCGAGCATTGTCGACAGTTATGCCCCCCAGACAAAGATCGTTTGATTTCCATCTCTATTTCCGAAAGCAAAAGGCATTACGAGCAACAGGATGCGTGTTGAACTACAAAATGATGCATCCGCCGAACGTTTCGCAAGACAATTGCTGGATTTTGAGAATACTGCGGTAAAATGAAAGCTGTGCTGTGATTGGTTGCTATTTCTTATCCTGCTGAGGTAACATGAAAGCTGTGCTGTGATTGGTTGCTATATATTATACTGCTGAGGTAACATGAAAGCTGCGCTGTGATTGGTTGTTAAATATTATACCGCTGTGGTAACTAGAAAGCTGCGCTGTGATTGATATATAATAACGAATGTATGTCTGTCTGTCTTCGCAGCAACGCGCGACGGGTAAGCTAGTTGTTAATATTGAAAAAGTTTATTATGGTAAATATTGAAATCTCTTGACCAAATAAATAATTCTAGAAATTAATAAATTGTATTTCACTGTAGGGAACCACAGAAAAATAGAATAAAATATAACTTTTATTAATTAAGATAAAAAAGCAAAAGAAAAACAATATAGTGCGATATAAGGTGATGAGATAAAACTATGCTCGAATAGTAATAAAGAAGAAGTCTCTTTGATTTTATCAATTATTTTCATAGGCCAAGATAATTCCTTGAGGGGAAAAATCTTTATACCCTCTTGCAATATCCGTAAGGTACTGAGTAGTTAGAATTAGTTGTTATTTTCTATTACTCGTTCTCCCCCCTCTATAAAGTAGAGGATATCAGTATATTCCCCTATCGGAGGTTCTTATGTATTCTCACATAGAGAGAAAGGGAATAGTAACGTATATCTATGATGTTCTAGTCACAGAGGAGATTATTAACGAGAACCCTGTATTCCCGCCATACACAGGGCTACGTATTTCTCTAGATATATAATAGAGTGCTGGAATCTTATCTCGGACTTGAGCACGGTGAGTATATCACCAAGCTCAGAAGTATATCGAAGTCATACGCAGATTGCTTATATATGTCCACAATCGTCAAGGGGTAGATGTACATCCCAAGTACAAGTGTTGTGTTTAACTTAAGGATAGTGGATAAAGTGAGTCATGCAAGGTATGCCCCACACATTGGGGAATAACCTATTGCAGGATTTTCATCAACTACCACAGTGTGAATCGATATAAAATAATTAGAGAACTTCTAACAAGTCCAAAGACGGATACATAGTGATCTCGGATGAAGATATAGATCAAAAATATTCGTCTGGACTAATGCTGCAGATCAATAGGCTATGAGTATAAATAGCTTCTCTTAGATAGCTGTAAAGGACACTTAGGTTTCTGTGTCCAACAGTATAAGTCCTAGGTGGTTGATTTGGTGCAAGGCCAAACTATTGATATCAATCACCTAGGTAGTCACTCTTTATATTAAATTGCTGTTAAGGGACACTAAGATTATTGGTCCCGGTAGTTATGTGCCTAAATGATAGCTCTGGCATAAAAGCCAGGTATAGATGTCTATCACTTTAGTCAGAAATTCTATCCATCTACGCGTTTCTGCTGTCAGAGAACTTCTGGCAGCGTCATCAGGATGGATTCTATCCTAACAGCACAGTTTTTAAGCCACAAAGAGCAGTGGCTGATAGTTGATCTGAACAGCACAGTGGCTGTTAACAAAATGAGCATAGATGGTAACTCAGCTCTCAGCAGAGGTTTATATGGCCCTAGGCACGCCTCCCAAGCAAGGGGATTGGCTCTTGTGCTTCCAATAGGCTGTCAGCCTTGCCACACACCTTCTCCCGAAGTCTCGCGATATTATGCGAGTTCTGCACATGTGCAGTGAAGCCCAAGCGTGAAGACGCCAACCACTTGCCAACCAAGCAGCAGACAGGTGTCCAGCCGGTCGGGAGCATTGTATCGCTATTGCAACCCAGCAGTGTAGGAGAGGGAGGGGGTGGCAGAGAGAAGCACAGTGCCTCAAACCCTTGCAGATGGGCGATTATAGAGTAGCATAGAAGGAGGTAAATCAATCTTAGTGATGGCTCATATCTTTTATGCAGAGGTAAATATTGTAAAATAGGCTATTAGAGATGAACTAATCATGAAGAGATCATGTCACAATAGGGCAAGCAGGCTGCTGTAGTTACCACATTGCTGTTTACAGCTACCAAGGGGTATCTAGTTGTGAGCATGTTTGTGAATAGATAGTATTCATGTTCATGCAGGATATAGATGTTAGGTATATTTGCTCATGATGTCCACTATACCCATTTAATAGACACTGACAATGCATAGATAGAAATTATGCAATAATTTAATTTGGATATAGTGCTTGTAGTGAGGATTGTTTGAATATAATCAAACTCTATGGATCAAGATGATATAAAATAGGATCAGGGTATTCCAGGATTAGGATGCAGTGCATGTATATTAGTGCAGATTTATCAGAAGGCATATTATATATGATAATAGTGTAGGTCCACATCTAGCAGTGATTTGCGCATACAAAGCACCCATTTGCCTATATGCCAATCTTACTTAGATGTAAGGATAGGTTAGGCATATATGTTTATCATTATGGAAGACACCATGACAATACATAGATTTGGTACAGATATAATACCAATCTGTATCTTTATGGGATCAGTTAGCTCGCGCATATGCACTAGTCCAGTATATAAGTGGACTGAATATATACATACATGTATTCATCATTGTTATGTATCCATTAGGAACACCATAGTCATACCTCAAACCACATGACCATGTCGCTTTTATGTGGAGTAGTCAATCCTATGTCTGTGATCCAAAACAGGGTGGAATCTAATCTTCACATAATAGAATGCTAGTATTATGCATGCCTCACAGTTTGTATTGAGAGGGTATTATCCCAAATGGCCCAGCATGTGATCACGATAAGTGCCTATATATAAATTTACCTGGAACATGAAACAGCAGGGTGGACATCAAATAAAGGATGAAAATGATTGGCATTCGTTCAGACCTTTTGGGGCGACGGAATCGAGTCTGTAGATCCATTGACTCTCTTTCTGTAAGAGCCTCCGATCTCGATTACCTCGTCGTCCATTGTCTTTTAGTATTTCAATCCCTTGAAATCTGAGGACATTTGGGTCATTTTGATGGTATTCTCTAATGTGTGTTGCCAAGCTGGTATGTTCCCCTCGCTCTACATTCCCAATATGGGCCAACAGTCGTCGGCGTAACTGTTGGACGGTCTTACCTATGTAGTCGAGGGGACAGGGGCAGGTGGCCTTATATACAACACATTGGGACCTACAATTAATGAAGTCGCGGATAGTATATACCTTGCCGGTAGACGCGCTTCTGAAGGTGCTTCCTCGCTGGATGAATTTACACGCCTTACAACCAGCGCATGGGAAACAACCTTTTGGTAGGTCAGATGCTAACCAAGTTAGAGATTGTGGATTTGGTCCAAGGTGACTATGCACCAAGCGATCACCCAAATTTCTACCTCTTTTGTATGTTATTAAAGGTCTTTCAGGGATGAAGTCTTGTAGGTCTGTATCGCGTCGTAGTATATGCCAAAATTTGTTTAGAATCATTCGTATCTCTCCAGCACGGTCGTCAAAGGTACCGATGATTCGAACTTTTTTGTCTCCCGCTGTTTGTTGCCTTTTCTGAAGGAATTCATCTCTCCGCTTGTTTTTAACGAATTCATTTGCTTGTGATATAACAGAATTCGGGTAGCCTCTATCCCTGAAGCGTGAGGACATTTCTCTCGATTTTAACTGGAATTCTTCGTCAGAAGAACAATTTCTTCTGACTCTAATGATTTGACCCTTAGGAATTCCGCGCTTCAGGGTTATTGGATGGTGGCTTTCCCAATGAAGTAATGTGTTAGTTGCAGTACTTTTACGATGGACCGTTGTCTCCAGGGAGCCGTTTTCCATTTTGTTGATTTTCAGGTCAAGGAAGGTGATTGTCGTGGGATTGATTTCTGCCGTTAGGAATAAGTTTAGGTTATTCTGGTTTAGATGCTGGACGAAACTGTGGAAGCCCTCCACTGAGCCTGTCCATAGAATGAGAATATCATCTATATAGCGGATCCATAACTCAATGGATAATAACCACTCTTCATTTGTTTCACAAAAGACGAGGGTTTCCTCCCACCAGCCCAGGTACAGGTTAGCATAACTGGGGGCACAAGGGCTCCCCATAGCGGTACCCCTGAGCTGGTGGAAGTACTTCCCCTCGAATAAAAAATAATTTTTGGTGAGAACAAATGAGAGGATATCCAGGAGCATGGTGTCATGCGCTCTGTACTGGATTCCTCTTTGTTTGAGATAGAAGCTGACAGCTTCCAATCCCCCTTGATGTGGTATGCAACTATACAGTGATTCTACATCCAAACTAGCCAGTTTGGTGTCGGGGGAGAGGGTTAAACCATCGAGTTTTTTAAGGACGTCTGTGGTGTCCTGAACGAAGGCAGGGAGGGCTTCCACAAAGGGTCTAAGGATGATATCGATATATCTACTAATTCCTTGGGTCAGATTATCAATCCCCGACACTATCGGGCGTCCCTTTAGAGGAGTTAGTCCTTTATGAACTTTGGGCAGTCCATAAAAGGTCGCTATCTGAGGGGTGGTAGTATAAAGGGCTTTGAATTCATTTTCACTAATTAGTGAATTTTCTTTTGCTTCCAAAAGAATCCCTTTTAATTCACTGTTATATTTCTCCGTTGGATCAGAGGGAAGAATTTCGTAGTTTGTTTTATCTTGCAAGATCCTTAAACACATCTCTCGATATTGTTTGTAATCTAATATCACAATATTCCCGCCTTTATCTGAAGGCTTAATCACTATATTAGCATCGTTTTCAATAGTTACCAAAGCCCTCTTTTCTGCGGTCGTTAGATTTTGGTGAGTGAATCTCCGAATTTTGGATAATTTGGTGAGTTCATCATTCACCATTGTTTCGAAGATTTCCAAACAAGGTGAGTCAGTGGATGGAGGGTACGCAGTATTCCTGGCTTTAAGCCCAGTAAAGGGACCTTCTCCAGGGCGCCTCTCCCCCTCACGTTCGAGTTCTTCAAGCATTAGGACTGTGTCAAGATCCTGTGGATCTAAACCTAATTCATTACATTTTTTTCTTCCTTGGATAATAAAGTGCTTTTTCCAACGGAGTTTTCTCAAAAATAAATTAATGTCTTTAACCCATCCAAATGGGTCGTATTTATTGGTTGGGATAAAAGACAAGCCCTTTTTCAGTACTGCCTCTTCATTACATGTCAGTATTCTTGATGATAGATTCATGATCTGCAATTGATTTTCTGGCGGAGATGGTGTCTCAGGGTTCTCCATGGTTTGGCGATTCAGATTTATATGTTCTGAGTTTGTATTTAATAGTGTTGGGGTGCAGATGGTCCTCCCCGGTTCCTCGTCATGTATTGGTAGATAGGTGGGCCTAAAAAATGGGTCTCATTGGTGTTTGGGTTTTCTCTTCCTCTACCGCGAGTTCTGGTGCGGCCGTAGGCTCTATTTCTCCTTCTATCTCCGTGTCTCCCTCTCCTATTTAATTCTGGGTTATTGAATTCACTTTCAGAGGAACTGATATCGGATTCTGTAACGGATCTATTTTCATAGACCTTATTATCGGTGAAATCCTTGAGGTCTCCTGTATACTGAAAATGCTTTCGCTCTTTAAGGAAGCCTGTATATCTCTCAATAGTTACTTTGAGGGTGTTTTCTTTTTTCTCAAATTCAGGATCTGCTGAGAATTTTTGTACCTCTTTTATCAGTTCCTCAAGGTTTCTGCTATTCTTATCTAGATTAATTTTTTCTTCATCCAGTATAAGGTTCATGAGACGGAGGGAGCTATCTAGAGCTTCTCTTTCCCACTTTTTCATAAATTCCGGTGTTCTTAATTTCTCAGAAGGTAATACTTGAATCCTGAGTCCCCGGGGTACGATCTTATTGGTTATATAATTTGTGAGACCCTGCACCTCCCACCAGGATTTTACAAACTCTTTGTAATTTTTAGTTATATTTCTGAATGCCTAATTTATCGAGGTCATTTGTAAGTGTGTATCCATTTCTTTTTCAGAAAAGACCGATTGAGCCTCCAGCGGCCATGGGGCTGTGTTGATGCTTCCAGACAGGAAGCCTGCCATTTATAATCAAGTTTAATATCACCGATAAATACATATATACCGGAGACCTCAAGGATTTCACCGATAATAAGGTCTATGAAAATAGATCCGTTACAGAATCCGATATCAGTTCCTCTGAAAGTGAATTCAATAACCCAGAATTAAATAGGAGAGGGAGACACGGAGATAGAAGGAGAAATAGAGCCTACGGCCGCACCAGAACTCGCGGTAGAGGAAGAGAAAACCCAAACACCAATGAGACCCATTTTTTAGGCCCACCTATCTACCAATACATGACGAGGAACCGGGGAGGACCATCTGCACCCCAACACTATTAAATACAAACTCAGAACATATAAATCTGAATCGCCAAACCATGGAGAACCCTGAGACACCATCTCCGCCAGAAAATCAATTGCAGATCATGAATCTATCATCAAGAATACTGACATGTAATGAAGAGGCAGTACTGAAAAAGGGCTTGTCTTTTATCCCAACCAATAAATACGACCCATTTGGATGGGTTAAAGACATTAATTTATTTTTGAGAAAACTCCGTTGGAAAAAGCACTTTATTATCCAAGGAAGAAAAAAATGTAATGAATTAGGTTTAGATCCACAGGATCTTGACACAGTCCTAATGCTTGAAGAACTCGAACGTGAGGGGGAGAGGCGCCCTGGAGAAGGTCCCTTTACTGGGCTTAAAGCCAGGAATACTGCGTACCCTCCATCCACTGACTCACCTTGTTTGGAAATCTTCGAAACAATGGTGAATGATGAACTCACCAAATTATCCAAAATTCGGAGATTCACTCACCAAAATCTAACGACCGCAGAAAAGAGGGCTTTGGTAACTATTGAAAACGATGCTAATATAGTGATTAAGCCTTCAGATAAAGGCGGGAATATTGTGATATTAGATTACAAACAATATCGAGAGATGTGTTTAAGGATCTTGCAAGATAAAACAAACTACGAAATTCTTCCCTCTGATCCAACGGAGAAATATAACAGTGAATTAAAAGGGATTCTTTTGGAAGCAAAAGAAAATTCACTAATTAGTGAAAATGAATTCAAAGCCCTTTATACTACCACCCCTCAGATAGCGACCTTTTATGGACTGCCCAAAGTTCATAAAGGACTAACTCCTCTAAAGGGACGCCCGATAGTGTCGGGGATTGATAATCTGACCCAAGGAATTAGTAGATATATCGATATCATCCTTAGACCCTTTGTGGAAGCCCTCCCTGCCTTCGTTCAGGACACCACAGACGTCCTTAAAAAACTCGATGGTTTAACCCTCTCCCCCGACACCAAACTGGCTAGTTTGGATGTAGAATCACTGTATAGTTGCATACCACATCAAGGGGGATTGGAAGCTGTCAGCTTCTATCTCAAACAAAGAGGAATCCAGTACAGAGCGCATGACACCATGCTCCTGGATATCCTCTCATTTGTTCTCACCAAAAATTATTTTTTATTCGAGGGGAAGTACTTCCACCAGCTCAGGGGTACCGCTATGGGGAGCCCTTGTGCCCCCAGTTATGCTAACCTGTACCTGGGCTGGTGGGAGGAAACCCTCGTCTTTTGTGAAACAAATGAAGAGTGGTTATTATCCATTGAGTTATGGATCCGCTATATAGATGATATTCTCATTCTATGGACAGGCTCAGTGGAGGGCTTCCACAGTTTCGTCCAGCATCTAAACCAGAATAACCTAAACTTATTCCTAACGGCAGAAATCAATCCCACGACAATCACCTTCCTTGACCTGAAAATCAACAAAATGGAAAACGGCTCCCTGGAGACAACGGTCCATCGTAAAAGTACTGCAACTAACACATTACTTCATTGGGAAAGCCACCATCCAATAACCCTGAAGCGCGGAATTCCTAAGGGTCAAATCATTAGAGTCAGAAGAAATTGTTCTTCTGACGAAGAATTCCAGTTAAAATCGAGAGAAATGTCCTCACGCTTCAGGGATAGAGGCTACCCGAATTCTGTTATATCACAAGCAAATGAATTCGTTAAAAACAAGCGGAGAGATGAATTCCTTCAGAAAAGGCAACAAACAGCGGGAGACAAAAAAGTTCGAATCATCGGTACCTTTGACGACCGTGCTGGAGAGATACGAATGATTCTAAACAAATTTTGGCATATACTACGACGCGATACAGACCTACAAGACTTCATCCCTGAAAGACCTTTAATAACATACAAAAGAGGTAGAAATTTGGGTGATCGCTTGGTGCATAGTCACCTTGGACCAAATCCACAATCTCTAACTTGGTTAGCATCTGACCTACCAAAAGGTTGTTTCCCATGCGCTGGTTGTAAGGCGTGTAAATTCATCCAGCGAGGAAGCACCTTCAGAAGCGCGTCTACCGGCAAGGTATATACTATCCGCGACTTCATTAATTGTAGGTCCCAATGTGTTGTATATAAGGCCACCTGCCCCTGTCCCCTCGACTACATAGGTAAGACCGTCCAACAGTTACGCCGACGACTGTTGGCCCATATTGGGAATGTAGAGCGAGGGGAACATACCAGCTTGGCAACACACATTAGAGAATACCATCAAAATGACCCAAATGTCCTCAGATTTCAAGGGATTGAAATACTAAAAGACAATGGACGACGAGGTAATCGAGATCGGAGGCTCTTACAGAAAGAGAGTCAATGGATCTACAGACTCGATTCCGTCGCCCCAAAAGGTCTGAACGAATGCCAATCATTTTCATCCTTTATTTGATGTCCACCCTGCTGTTTCATGTTCCAGGTAAATTTATATATAGGCACTTATCGTGATCACATGCTGGGCCATTTGGGATAATACCCTCTCAATACAAACTGTGAGGCATGCATAATACTAGCATTCTATTATGTGAAGATTAGATTCCACCCTGTTTTGGATCACAGACATAGGATTGACTACTCCACATAAAAGCGACATGGTCATGTGGTTTGAGGTATGACTATGGTGTTCCTAATGGATACATAACAATGATGAATACATGTATGTATATATTCAGTCCACTTATATACTGGACTAGTGCATATGCGCGAGCTAACTGATCCCATAAAGATACAGATTGGTATTATATCTGTACCAAATCTATGTATTGTCATGGTGTCTTCCATAATGATAAACATATATGCCTAACCTATCCTTACATCTAAGTAAGATTGGCATATAGGCAAATGGGTGCTTTGTATGCGCAAATCACTGCTAGATGTGGACCTACACTATTATCATATATAATATGCCTTCTGATAAATCTGCACTAATATACATGCACTGCATCCTAATCCTGGAATACCCTGATCCTATTTTATATCATCTTGATCCATAGAGTTTGATTATATTCAAACAATCCTCACTACAAGCACTATATCCAAATTAAATTATTGCATAATTTCTATCTATGCATTGTCAGTGTCTATTAAATGGGTATAGTGGACATCATGAGCAAATATACCTAACATCTATATCCTGCATGAACATGAATACTATCTATTCACAAACATGCTCACAACTAGATACCCCTTGGTAGCTGTAAACAGCAATGTGGTAACTACAGCAGCCTGCTTGCCCTATTGTGACATGATCTCTTCATGATTAGTTCATCTCTAATAGCCTATTTTACAATATTTACCTCTGCATAAAAGATATGAGCCATCACTAAGATTGATTTACCTCCTTCTATGCTACTCTATAATCGCCCATCTGCAAGGGTTTGAGGCACTGTGCTTCTCTCTGCCACCCCCTCCCTCTCCTACACTGCTGGGTTGCAATAGCGATACAATGCTCCCGACCGGCTGGACACCTGTCTGCTGCTTGGTTGGCAAGTGGTTGGCGTCTTCACGCTTGGGCTTCACTGCACATGTGCAGAACTCGCATAATATCGCGAGACTTCGGGAGAAGGTGTGTGGCAAGGCTGACAGCCTATTGGAAGCACAAGAGCCAATCCCCTTGCTTGGGAGGCGTGCCTAGGGCCATATAAACCTCTGCTGAGAGCTGAGTTACCATCTATGCTCATTTTGTTAACAGCCACTGTGCTGTTCAGATCAACTATCAGCCACTGCTCTTTGTGGCTTAAAAACTGTGCTGTTAGGATAGAATCCATCCTGATGACGCTGCCAGAAGTTCTCTGACAGCAGAAACGCGTAGATGGATAGAATTTCTGACTAAAGTGATAGACATCTATACCTGGCTTTTATGCCAGAGCTATCATTTAGGCACATAACTACCGGGACCAATAATCTTAGTGTCCCTTAACAGCAATTTAATATAAAGAGTGACTACCTAGGTGATTGATATCAATAGTTTGGCCTTGCACCAAATCAACCACCTAGGACTTATACTGTTGGACACAGAAACCTAAGTGTCCTTTACAGCTATCTAAGAGAAGCTATTTATACTCATAGCCTATTGATCTGCAGCATTAGTCCAGACGAATATTTTTGATCTATATCTTCATCCGAGATCACTATGTATCCGTCTTTGGACTTGTTAGAAGTTCTCTAATTATTTTATATCGATTCACACTGTGGTAGTTGATGAAAATCCTGCAATAGGTTATTCCCCAATGTGTGGGGCATACCTTGCATGACTCACTTTATCCACTATCCTTAAGTTAAACACAACACTTGTACTTGGGATGTACATCTACCCCTTGACGATTGTGGACATATATAAGCAATCTGCGTATGACTTCGATATACTTCTGAGCTTGGTGATATACTCACCGTGCTCAAGTCCGAGATAAGATTCCAGCACTCTATTATATATCTAGAGAAATACGTAGCCCTGTGTATGGCGGGAATACAGGGTTCTCGTTAATAATCTCCTCTGTGACTAGAACATCATAGATATACGTTACTATTCCCTTTCTCTCTATGTGAGAATACATAAGAACCTCCGATAGGGGAATATACTGATATCCTCTACTTTATAGAGGGGGGAGAACGAGTAATAGAAAATAACAACTAATTCTAACTACTCAGTACCTTACGGATATTGCAAGAGGGTATAAAGATTTTTCCCCTCAAGGAATTATCTTGGCCTATGAAAATAATTGATAAAATCAAAGAGACTTCTTCTTTATTACTATTCGAGTATAGTTTTATCTCATCACCTTATATCGCACTATATTGTTTTTCTTTTGCTTTTTTATCTTAATTAATAAAAGTTATATTTTATTCTATTTTTCTGTGGTTCCCTACAGTGAAATACACTTGATTAACGGGAACTTAACTGCCTCGGTGATATTAGAAATTAATAAAGAAGGAGATTATAAGAGAAAAGATATATCTAGAATATTTGTAGAAATATTGTATTGTCATATAGAATGTAACCTTTACAGTTAAACCCCCTGCGAGGGGATCTATGCTGTAAAATTATATACTTTTCACTATGTGCTTCTCGAATAAAAGTTATTTGAAACTAAAAGGAATACTGCAACGGAAGCATGGACATTTTTAACTAGACACTGATAAGGAAGTGAAAGTTTTATTCAAATTTACCCTCAGAGTGGAGGTTGCAACCCCTTCTTAGCCTTAAAAGGGTGGCCACTTCCTTATGTGCTTTACAGCTAGGCTTTATGGTTTCTGAAAAAAGAACTATCTCATGTATCACAAATATTCATGCTTAAAATTGAATATTGAGGTTGCAAGCCCCTCACTTTGCTCGTACCAAATTTTATGTTTGTGCGGTTCAGGTCTGTGTTATTAGTTACATAACATGGGGGGGGGGGTCACTTCCTTTTGAACTTATAATTGAATAATGAAGTTGTGACCCCTTTACTTTTCCTATTTACGACCTAAATAATTTCACATTTGTACGAAACTGGGAAGTTAGAGAATTAGTGGCCAGTCAGTCAGTCAGTGAGAGCTTATATAGGTATGTAGATAGATAGATTATAAAGCGTTGCGGAATAAGTTGGCGCTATACAAATACCAAGATTGATTGATTGTTGCCTATTGCATAAACATAATACTTCGGGAAGATGGGTTCTGTGCATAAATGTCTTCCTGCTTTATTTAAATGATAGTCCTCATTTCATCAACACTGTCATTTAAATAAAGCAGGAAAACATTTATTCACAGAACCCATGTTCCTGAAGTATTATGTTTATGCACTGTGAGAGCCACTGGGACTGAGTGGATATATTCCTGCAAACAGAAAAACAAGGAAAGAGCAAGCAGAAGCTGCAGCAAGGTAAGGTCTTTTTTTCTTATATTGCCTATTGATTGGCTTAGTTTATCACAAATTATAGTACAAATTATAGTGTACGTTGTTGCATTGAAGCCACAACCTTTTCTCATAACCGCATACCCCTCGGAAGCACAGCAAAGTGGTATGTTGTTTTTGATGCATTTATTATATAATTGTCAGAAAATGCACCAAAATGTGGCATCCTGTTTTAGACACAATGTCTAGGTGCAAGCACATTAGTAAATCTGTCCCAATATTTTTGAAACACTGCAGTCTCATGAACAATCATTATACAGGGTGTCTCAAAAGTGTGGAAATGCACATATAGAATTTAAATAATTTGTCAGATGGTAATCTAATTTTGCAAACAAGCTGTGGGAGAAAGGGGGAAACCTGTTAGGCTAGGTCACCAAAATAATGGCTATTTTAATGGAAAAATGTGTAACTTTCAAACTTTGCATTTTTCTCCTAGTAAAACAGGCACACAATAGCATTCACAAAATATTGAACCTCATTCACATGGAAAACCACCAAAAAACACCACTAACAGTTCTCATTCTTGACATTGAAAAAGCTTTTGATAGCCTGTCATGGTCTTAAAGCACATATTTACACACACAGATAATCTTTCAAAAGATAAAGTTGTATAAATTACTAATAGGCACTAATTGCTATTAGTACTTTATCAGCTTCATTTGCATGTAAATGAGCTTCTTGGAACTGTTGCAGAACTCAGCAAGAGGTCTGAGCATTGTAATTAGCTAAATTGTTCAGCCACGCGCTGCTAAGAGAAAACAATGTAATCTCTAGCTTCCCACGGAGAATTCAGCACCATGGACAACAGACACAGAGTGAGGTCCTACTTATCAGCTGTTCTGCTGGCAGGGCTGACAGCTAAGAACAGCTGAGACAAAGCAATCAGCTGTTATCAGCAGTCCCTGGGCAGAGCACAGCATGCGGTCCTGCTTCTCAGCTGTTCTGCCAAACTATGTTTTCGCAGCAGAACTGAGAACCGCCTATTGGCAGAAAACTGAAACATAGGAACATCTAAACACAACCATTATCACTCAAAAGATGGCTTTTGAGTGATCATCGTTGTGTCTAGATGGGCCTTTACCTACAACTCATTCTCCACCAGATGGGATTTGGAGGCCACTTCCTAAACCACATTATAGCCCTTCACTCTAAACCTTACCTCTCTCCCTAATTTACTATCAGATCTGGGGAATTTCAAGAGGGAATTTAGTCTTAAAAGTAACCAATGTCAGTTTGAAATTCTTCACTGTAATGTCCCCTCCGACACACAAAAACTTATTGAAATTAATAAAACTTCCCATTATGGGTTTTCAAAGAAACCATGCAGTTATGTCCCTATAATTGTCCATCCCTACTCTGGACAAGGTTCACTCTTCCAACTAGTCTCTGAAATATAGCTTACCATCTTGCTATGGCATCAGGCCTGTTTCAAGATGAGTCCATGTTCTGGCCTATCCCCTCTGACCCTGCAACTGTCTACCCCAGCATTCCCTCCAGGACAAGATGTTAAAAGCTTTACCTGGTGGCAGATTAATAAATTAACTATCTTATATAGCTTCTTACTTCATGTATCTTCTTTCAAAAACCATTTCCAACCTTCCCCAACAGAGTGGTGGAGAATAACTCAGGTATTTCACTTTTGGTCCTCCGTTATACCCCCAGAATCTAAAGTGGAGCTGTACCCACTGGAGACACTATGCAAATACTGCCCAATTTACCCAGGCACGTTGTAGCTCTACAACACACTAAATAAGATGCAACAAGATACATTACCCTATATGACCCAATGGGAATCAGACTTAAACACCTGCCTAAGGAATGATAGCACCACTGCAGTGAGAGCCTGAACAAAAATAGTTTGCAAGTTAGTCTTACTGAGAAATCCTGAAAGGTTCTACATAAGGCATAATTAGTGCCATCCTGCTTATATCCTAAAATCTCCAACCTGTGCTTTAGGAGATGTGATAACATTGGCTCTCACCTACATATTTGGTGGTCCTGCCCCATAGTACAGACTTTTGGAAAAAAGTTACCCACCTTATTTCCTCTGTCATGGGTACTACTATTATGAAATACACCCAAAAAGATACGCAACATCCCCTTTAATCCCTTAATGACGCAGCCCCTTTTTCTTTTTCCATTTTCGTTTTTTCCTCCCCCCTTCAAAAAATTTGTAACTCCTTTATTTATCCATCGACGTCGCTGTATGAGGGCTTGTTTTTTGCGGGGCGAGTTATATTTTTCAATGGTGCTATTTAAAGTACCATATAATGTACTGAAAAACTTTAAAAAAATTCTAAGTGGAGTAAAATGAGAAAAACGACATTTTGCCATCTTTTAGTGCGCCTTGTTTCTACGGCGCACCAACGGCAACAAAAGCGACATAATAACTTTATTCTATTGGTCGGTACGATTACTAAGATACCAAACTTGTATTGGTTTTTTCTTTTTTTTTTTTCAAAGACATTTAATTTTTTTCAATTATTTTCTGCGGTCATTTTGTGCGCGCAATAACTTTTTTATTTTTCCGTCGATGTAGTTGAGCAAGGGTTCATTTTTTGCAGGATGTCCTGTAGTTTCCGATAGCGTCAATTTGGAGTACATACGACTTTTTGATCACTTTTTATTGCGTTTTTTCTGGGAGACAGGATAACTAAAAAAGTGCATTCCTGGCGTTATTTTTTTTTTTTTCGGACGACGTTCACCATGCGGGAAAAATAATGATAGATCGGACTTTTACGGATGCGGCGATACCAAATACATATTTTTATTTTATAATTTAGATTTTTCAATAATAGATATGGCAAAAGGGGGGTGATTTAAACTTTTATAACTTTTTTTTTTTTTTTACAATTAAAAAAACTTTATTGATTTTTTTTTTACTTTACTTTGAAGTTTCCCTGGGGGACTTTAACATGCGACGCTTTGATCACTCCTGCAGTATGACGTAATGCATTACGTCATACTGCAATTTAACAGGCAGTCTATCAAGCCACCCCACGGGGATGACTTGATAGGCAGTCTTGTAAGGCAGCCCTGGGGCCTTTCATTAGGCCCCTGGCTGCTATGACACTTGCACGGCTCCCCCGATCTCACCGCGGGGGGGGGGGCATGCGGGACCCCCGAACATCGTTCGGGGGATATAAATGCAGCTGTCAGAATTTAAATGGTTAATAGCCGCTATTGCCCGTGGGTGTCAGCTGTTATAAACAGCTGACGCCCACACTGTATGAAGAGAGGTTGCCCCGCAACCTCTCTTCATACATACCCCGCTACGTCATGGAGCGGGAAGGGGTTAAACTTATGCCATATCACTATGGCAGCTCGTACCCATATTGCTCAAAAATGGCAAAAACGCAACTATCCTTCAACTCACTTATTGTCCCAATTAACAGAACACTTCTAAAGAGAAATTTGATCGCCATACGCCAGGACAAGATAGCCCAATTTGAATCTCTGGATCAGCTTTGTCAATATACCTAACCTTCAAAACCACCTCTTCCTGCGGGCCATACTATAGATATGTAAATTTATATGCACTCAAAGCACACAAAAAATATAATAATTGGGTGGGTGACTACAGATCACTGGGCGATCCCTAGTAAGAGGCATCGGCGTGACTTGGGGGGCCCATGAAGCTTCTCTTCTCCATATAGGGAGCCCAGTACTATGGATAAAGCATTGTATTTGGGGGCCCTGTTACAGATTTTGCATTGGGGCCCAGAAGCTTTAGGTTACACCTCTGGGAAGAGGTGACCACGGGACGGGGTTGGGAGCAAAACCGGAGCGATTTCTTATTTTTTTGACACTGACAGAAAGGTTGACATTACACTGACTAACTACACACTACACTGACTTACCGTGGGATGGGTGACTATAGATGGGAAAGGGAGACGGAAACAGCAGAAATATAATGGCCTTTTTTGTTTTTACACTGAGAAGATCAGAACTACAATAACTAAACTAACACTACACTGACACACTGATCACACTTTACTTATGACACTAATATACTGATCACACTACACTACCTACACTAACACTACACCTACACTACTTATACTAACAGCGATGGCTGAGAAGAGAATTGTGTCCAAAAAAGAAAAAACTATAGCTCTCTCTCTCCAACCACCGATAATAAACTATGGTGGATGGAGACAGAGCACTACAAATGGCACAAACTTGGGCTGCTGCGCTCTGATTGGTCAGTCACTGCTGAATGACCAATCATAGCAATCTCAGTGGCAGGACCACTGCGATTGATCCCCCAGTGACAAGTAGTGATAGGCTGTAAACTATGTTAGCAGCCATCACTGCATAACAATTAAAAAGAAACTTAAAAAACAGAAAAAAAAAGAAAATGTATGCAAATTACGAGCAATAAAGAAAACAAAAAATATGACAAGCAAAAAACAATCAAGGATTTTGAAAAACTAGCATTCTAAAATCAATACTGGTACATGACATTAAGCCAGCGATATAAACCACCGGGAACTCAGGTCACCAGTGCAAATATCCAGTAAGTTCCATGATGCATAAGAGCCCTTTTATGATTACCTATCCTTTTTGGTGCACACACTCTTCCAATACCCTTAAAGGGGTTGTCCCGCCGCCCAAATTTTTCCCCCCCATTATTGCCCTGTAGAGTAAAAGCATCATACACAACAGCTTTACCCATAAAAAAACAATATTCTGCTCACCTTTTTATTCCTTTTCTTCCCTTTATAAAGCTGGCCTGAAGAATTTTTCAAAGATGAGAAGTTCCCATGATGCACTGCTGCCTCTCTCTCCTCAGCGTGCGCGCTCCCGATGACACCGGTCACATGACTGGAAGACCAGCGTCATTATAGAGGCGCACGCTGTCATGGGGAGAGCGATATCGGGCTGTGAGTGACAGGCTGATATAGCTCTCTCCCTCCCCGAGTCCCTTCACTGCTTTGAATGGAGCTGCCCGTCCCCATTCAAAGCAATGGGAGAGCAAGAAGAGCAGTGCGATCTCCTGCTACTGCTCTGACAGCTGTAGCAGGAGATTCCTTCATCTCCTGAGCACATCCCCTCATCACTGGACACTGTGACAGCAGTGTCCCAGTGTCCAGCTGTCAAAGCAGTAGCAGGAGATTGCGATCTCCAGCATTACTTTCAATGGCAGAGGATCGCGAACCTCTGCTATTGAAAGTAATTGAAAGTGAAAGTAAAGTAAAACAAAACATGTCCCCACACACACATGCCCCCACAGTGCCCCCCTCCAGTACCCTCCCACAGTGCTCCCTTCACAGTATCCCTTCCCAGTGCTCCCCCACAGTGCCTCTCCCCACAATGTCTCCCTCGTGTCACCCCCAGTGTCCTCCAAAGTACCCCCCCTCAGTGCCCCCTACATATGCCCCCCCAGTCCCCCACTCCACAGCATCCCTCCATAGTCCCCTCCTCAACAGTACTCCTCCACAGTGCCCCCCTCCATTGTGCCCCCCCCCACAGTGACCGCACACTGCCCTCCAAAGTACCCCTCTCAGTGACGCCCACCCACAGTGCCCCCCCTCACAGCGCCCCCCACAGTGCCCACACATGCGTACACTAACAGCACCCCCCGCCCCTCCCCCCTACAAGTACAGTGACACCTATATATAGATAACACAGGACCCACCATTCACAACAGACACAGCTCACCTTCTCCCCTCCCTGTACAGGCAGGATTACACCGTGTGTGATAAATTACTGTGACAGCCCCCCTCCCACCCCACGCGACAATTCACTGTGACAACACCCCTTCCTCTCTTCCCCTGGTGACAAGTCTATGTGACTGACCCCCCACCCCCCCAGCTACAAATCTATGTGAAAGGACACTCCACAACGACAAGTCTATATGACAGCACACCCCCACCCCCGGCAAGAAGTCTATGTGACAGCACACCCCTACCCCCGGTAGGAAGTCTATGTGACAGCACACCTCACAGCAACAAGTTTATGTGACAGCACAGTCCACAGCGACAAGTCTATATGACAGCACACCCCACTGCGACAAGTCTATGTGGCAGCATACTCCACAGTGACAAGTCTATGTGACTGACCCCCCACTCCCCCAGCTACAAATCTATGTGAAAGGACACTCCACAACGACAAGTCTATGTGATAGCACACCCTCACCCCCGGCAAGAAGTCTATGTGACAGCACCCAACAGTGACAAGTCTATGTGACAGCAGACCCCACCGCGACAAGTCTATGTGACAGCATACTCCACAGCGACAAGTCTATGTGACAGCACATCCCCACCCCCAGAAAGAAGTCTATGTGACATCACCCAACAGCAACAAGTCTATGTGACTGACCCCCCACCCCCCCAGCTACAAATCCATGTGAAAGGACACTCCACAACGACAAGTCTATGTGACAACACACCCCCACCCCCGGCAGGATGTCTATGTGACAGCAGACCCCACCGTGACAAGTCTATGTGACAGCATACTCCACAGCGGCAAGTCTATGTGACAGCACATCCCCACCCCCAGCAAGAAGTCTATGTGACATCACCCAACAGTGACAAGTCTATGTGACAGCACACCCCACTGCGACAAGTCTATGTGACAGCACACCTCACAGCAACAAGTCTATGTGACAGCACACCCCACCGTGACAAGTCTATGTGACAGCACACCCCACCGTGACAAGTCTATGTGACAGCACAATCCACAGCAACAAGTCTATGTGACAGCACACCCCCATCCCCGGCAAAGAAGTCTATGTGACAGCACACCCCTCAGCGAAAAGTCTATGTGACAGCACACCCCACCGCGCCAAGTCTATGTGACAGAACACCCCACCGCGACAGGTCTATGTGACAGCACACCTCACTGCGGCAAGTCTATGTGACAACACACCCCAACGCGACAAGTCTATGTGACAGCACATTCCACAGCAACAAGTCTATGTGACAGCACACCCCTACCTGACGCTTCAGTGGTATGGATATAGTATGCTGGTAACTTACTTACTGGGGGTGCCTGGTCCATGGCACCCCTCAATCCTGGAAGGCATACATTGCAATCAGATTTAGGAGATGTTTGCAGGTTTCAAGCTGGTTTATTCAAATATATGCAACGCGTTTCAGCCTTAGGGAAGCCTTTATCAAGCATACAACACATTAAAAACAATACACAAATATATACACAAACTAAAAATATACCTCCCCGTACATGTGCGACATGTCCAGTGGGTCTCTTCGTCGGGTCATGACGCACCTTCCGGTTCGGGTGGTTTCCGGCAGTGTTAGTGGAATGCAGCGTTGCGTCCCACCGGCGGACAGATTCTACAGCAGAAAGGCGTGAATGATATCACGTGTCATATTGTAGCGACGCAACTAGTGAGCTTTAGCATTTAGAGGTATCATGTGGATAGGCATGATGACGTGGCTAGAGGTGTCATATGAAGTGACGTGGTGACGTGCTGAGTGGCCGTGGCACATACTGCTGTCACGTGAGCGGACGTAATGACGTGATTAGAAAAAGTCACGTGAGGGGACGTGATGACGTTATTGGGCGCCCATAACACATACCTATGTAGCATGGATAGATGTGATGACTAGAGATGAGCGAACACCAAAATGCTCGGGTGCTCGGTACTCGAGTCGAACATTTCGTAATGCTCGAGAGCTCGTTTCGAGTAACGAACCCCATTGAAGTTAATGAGCGGCTCGAGCATTTTTGTATGGGACCGATGCTCCGCATATGTGATGACTTGTCAAACACCAGAAAACATCTGAAAGTCATGGAAACACCCTAGAAACAGATAAGGAAGGGCAGGGGCAGCATGCATAAGCCAAAATGGAGGCAAGAGCCTGGCGGTCACTCCCCTAACAATTTACTTGGCACAGACCCTAATTAGCAAGGCACACCTTAGCTAAGCACCACACTAGCTGCAACCAAGGACAATCACAGCCTGCGGGTGACACCGCTGCCTCTTCTCCTGGGTTACATGCTGGCATTGCTGTCCAACCCTCACCCCCTCCCCCGCACAACCCTGCATCCACAGGGCGCACAAAAGTTTTCCTGCGCAGCGTTCAGCTGCCCTCATGCCACATGCTCACTTCATAGCCACACTACCCTCATGTCTATTTATAAGTGCATACTGGATGAGGAGGAACCGGAGGCACACACTGCAGAGGGTAGGCAGGGCCAGGCAGCGACCCTCTTTGAAAGTGTGGGCAATAGCCCACAATGCTGTTGAGAATTGATGATAGATTGACGTACAATCATCATTCCAATCCCGTGCCACCTCCGTCACAAAATTGTCAGAAGCCGCAAACATGGGCATAAAGGGGAATCAGGTGCCAGCACTTCTACACATCTCCACAATGCAGCAGCACATACTAACACCAAAGATTGGTTTGAAGCAGGAGGTGCTGCAAAAGTAACCACAGGTATACAGTGACCCTGTGAAAGTCTCATGAAATCACTAACGCTTCCTGTGAATGCTCCAATCCTGCATCTCGGATAACTGTGGTAATTTGTAGCACGAGAGATAATACATGCCGACCAACGCAGATCCCCAGACTCCAAGCAGGAGGAGGAGGTGGCATAATAAGCCCGAGAAACCATGACTGAGGTAGGATCCGCAATACTCTGTGTGGGAAGCACGTGAGCGGGCCCTGGGTCAGGCTCGGTACCAGCCTCCACCTTGTGTGACCCAAGGTGCCGCGAATTACATAGCAATGGAAAATCCATGTGTCCACACACTATTCATTCTGTGTAGGTGTCAGCTCAACACCGCAAGGGAAAGTCTTTGAGTTCCTTGGGCTTGCCTATGCTGTCAGTGCACAAAGATGGTATTACACAGGAAGAAATCAGAGTGCCCAAACATGGCAGAGTTTCACCCCGCCAAGGACCTCGGCCTCAGCCCACATTTCTGCCCTAGTCAGTCAGTGTATTTGTACCAGATAGGTAAAACACCATGATGGGAAGTCTTTGTTCACCCACAGTATAGGCAGACTCCTGTAACATTTCTGTAGCAAGAGTATAGGCGGACCCCAGTTACATTTCTGTAGCAAAAGTATAGGCGTACCCCAGTAACATTTCTGTAGTAGAAGTGTAGTGGAAACCCAATATATCTATATTCTGGACTGTGGGCCTTTGGTAATGGACAATGAACCTGTTTTTATTCTGTATACTAAATGCCAGTACTTTTCCATTACTGTTACAAATATAGATATGACTTCTTTCATTTATCCAATGTATCTACTTCCTCTTATGAAACTTCTGTTCTCAAAACACTGACAAGATATATATAGTATAAACACGTTACATTTTTCATCTGTTTTTGTAAGTTTAGGAGAAGTAAAGATCAGACATAGTTAACCGCAGTCTGCAACAGCTACCACAATAATAACCCAAGCAGGTTTACTGGAAATGTATGCAAATAACATGGGAGGTTTGTGCAATTTATAGTTCATGATGTAACATCCAATCATATCGAAGGAACCACACGTGGGTCCAAGACAACCCACTCATTTCATCCACCACCTGATGGCCAATCACAGATGACCGGAGGATGGAAGAATTGCAAGATGCTTATCCAATAATTAAACAATACGTTGTATCTATGTAATCTTTGACCTGCCCAGATGGGCGGATATGTTAAACTCTTTTAAAGAGGCTACGCGCCCAACAATAAAGTAGAATTGAGGAAGCTTATACATGCTGAACCTTTGTCAGTGTGAAAACTTCTTATGCGCATATAATCAATTCAGAATTAATATGGAAGGGTGTAAACATTCCAAATTGATCAAGTCAGTGGACACAAAAGGAATTCCACGACAGCTGGTGGCCCGTACGGGAAGTGGTCGATATGTTCCATAGAGTTCGGACAGAAGACACGGACATATGCGACCTTGGACTTGGTGGACCCAAAAAATCATCAGAACACGGTAAGATAAATTAATTATCTATACCTGTGTGGCTGAGTTCAGGCTCGCCTATGTGCCGTGTCAAGGCCGAACGATTTGGAACCGCACGACAGGTATTTTTAAGTCTCGATCACTCGATAAGAACCTGTGATAAGATATAAAAGGAATGTTTACATGCCTGTTGTCTTGAGAGTACTGGTCAGTTGGCAAGGTCAGTGAGTTGCCCTAAGAAGAGGATGACCCTATACAGGTGCCCTTTGCTCGGGTCAGGTTTGGTGTCGAAAACCTTAGAGTAAGGGACCTGTCGGGGTAGTTTGACTAAGGTGTCCCTGCTCGGGTCAGGTTTGGTGTCAAAAACCTTAGAGTCAGGGAACTGTCAAACGTCTGGACAGGCACCGCTGCTCCGGTAGAGTCTGGTAAGAGACCTAGGAGAGAGGGGGCTGCCAGACAGCATCCCGAGGGTCAGTTTAGACTAAATCAGCCGTACTGGTGCTCCGTCTATTTGTCTGTCTAGTTGTGTGGGTATACCACCCATGTCTTGCCCAAATTGCCAAAAAGGATTGTTATTGACGATAAGTACCCTCGGATGGGAGATCTGTAGTCAGAATAATCCCTACCCCACCCACCGGTGTGGTTATGGTCCACTGCTTGAGGGTGACAATCCACAAAAATTTGTTTATCGTTTGAACGTTCATGAGTAGATCCCTCCATCTGAGGGTAGATTAATAAACTGTGTAGCGACAGAAATGCTAGAGACTCTAGGGCGGGACATACTGTACCCATGCCTCTGAAGAGACTTCTATAATCATGAATCTGGCTGCCATGATTGAAATTGAAAGGCAACAAACATTGTACCAAGGTCAATTCTTACACCCTCCAGAAAAGTGTGGAAAGGGTGGAGAGTCGAGTTATCATCGATTAATCAAGCAATCTTTCTGTGTGTTTAAAACATCCTACCTGTCCGTTATATAAAGCTAGTGTGCTTGTCTGTTGTGTAGAGCTAATCCTGCTGAGTTGTTATATAGAAATAGTTTGTTTGTCTGTCATATAGAATTAGTATCAGTCCTGCTCAACTGTAAGAAGGGATTGTCGGCAGTGAGAACGCATTGGCTGGGTTATAGCCAAGATTAATACACCGTACGCAGCAGCGCGCTGTGGGTTTGGACTTTATAGGTTAGATTGCATTATTGGATCCCTTCTAGTAAGGCAGACTGCTAAACTGTGTTGCCTTTGAATTGTTAAACGTTAAAAGTATAGGCTTGTGCCCGTAAGTGAAAGTATAATTGTTTAGGGAAAGGAAAAAAAAAGGCTGCTAACTTCATTTAAAAAGAGGAAGTGTGTAACACTGAATAGAAGCGAAGCAATTCATGTGCTGTGACAATAACTACTGTTCGGATGTTTTGTTATGTAATCTAATCCTTGTTATACGTCCGTCATACAAATGTAAAAAGTTATATGCCACTCACATCCTGAGGGGGCTCTTAAGAATACAAACTGTAACAAACTGCATAGCCCACCATGCCCACAAGAAAATACATCTATGTTTGCCAAGTCCCCAATTCAATTGTAACCACATACAATGTTAGGTGGTCACCGCTGTGAACAGTTACAACATATTAGTTATACATTAGACGTTAGAATTTCCCTAAATGTCAGTAAGAGGAAGAGAAGGTGGGCTGAAATGGCGTCTGTATCAACACATGCCAAAGACACCAGCGTTCAATATAACAGTTCAGTAAATAGGGAGATAGAATAATATCTCAGTCACTCAGCAACCTGGGACAAAACTGTTGTAAAAGTAAAATTAGCCATATTCTACCTTATAATCCTCCTAGGAGCCCGCACATTCTAGTTTTATAATCCTGTCTCGGTGCCCGTCCATTCTGTGTTAGAGAAGGGAGGGGCTGTCACGGGAGTGAGAGATTTTAAAAAGAGGAAGTTACTGATGCTGCAGTCCTAGGGAAGTTAAATTTAGATAGTTTAAACTGGTTTGAATAGTTAAATTTGGGTCATTCCACATCAATTGGACCAATTTTCAAAATCGTCCCCACTCGACCGTCTCCGATTTTGCTGAAAATTTACTCAGATATATGTATATGTTTGAAACGAGGTTCTGTGAAGTTTTAGCTCCAGATCTTGAATACCTGTGGCACTGTCGCCTTTACACTGGAGGTCCCACTGAGCTCGCGGCTTCAGCTACAAGGATTTTGCAAACTTTGGCACATAGGCATTATAGAAATATACTGGCTATGATGCTGAAATTGGACATACTAGCTCAACTTTTGCTGGTGAACACAAAAAAATTAGTACCGGCTATCACAAAAGAATATATCGGCCACAATTTTGTGTCAAAGTAGCTTGAAAATCACGCCGCATGACATTTACACCAAACTTTGGCCAAGTATAGCTCAAGACCAAAAACCACTTGTAACCGGTGCTTTGCTCTGTACACCAAACAGCTACATGGCTTTGCACTGCTGCAATATCACGGTCAAAGCATATGTATTTGTGAAGATATTCACACCCACATATGATGAAAAATGTTAAATGATCAAATCTGACCTATTTTTAAGGTCAAATATCTAAAAAAGGGTACCCCTGAAATCTATTTATTTTGATATCAGTCGAAAGAGCAAATTTTTTTCTACTGGAATCATTTCTTTTCTTTTTGGAGTCTTTTAGGCTAAGGTAAGAAAAATGACTTTAAACATGGTGCTATTTACGCGCGTAATGCATTGTTTTTGCATTTGATTTTCAGATTCTTATCACATTCTTAGCTTGATTACAGAGTCATATTGTTGCTAATACGACAATACAGCTTCTTGGAGCCAATTATGTTGCAAATTCAGCAACAGTTCCAGACCACTTAGACTGAACATTATGGCTTGGGAACCAACAAAAGAGACCCAATATTAGGCTTGGGATCCTAGGCTAAGACACCCACCCTCAGGCTTCGGAACCTGTGATAAAGAGACCGCCCGTGGCTGGCCTTGCACGGCTATCGGGCGTGGCCCCTAGGCGATGGGGCTGCCAATTCTCAAAAGATTTGGCATTATTACAATTCTTAATAGGATTATAATACCAATTCTTAGGGAATTGGTAGTGGTATAACCACCATGGACCAACGCAAGGGTTTGAATAGTGCATTTATCATTCATTGCGTATGTTTAAAAACGCCATGTTCAGTGGCATTTTTCTTTTCTTAAACTGAAAGACTCCAAAAAATAAAATGATGATCCTTGTAGAGAAAAATTTGCTCTTTCGACTGATATCAAAATAAATAGATTTGAGGGGTACCCTTTTTTAGATATTTGACCTTAAAAATAGGTCAGATTTGATCATTTAACATTTTTCATCATATGTGGGTGTGAATATCTTCACAAATACATATGCTTTGACCGTGATATTGCAGCAGTGCAAAGCCATATAGCTGTTTGGTGTACTGGTCAAAGCACAAATTACCAATGGTTTTTGGTTTTGAGATATATTTAACCAAAGTATGGCTTAAGTTTGCAAAATCCTCGTAGCTGAAGCCGCGCGCTCATTGGGACCTCCAGTGAAAGGGCAACAGTGTCCCAGGTATTTGATATCTGGCCCTAGAACTTTACAGAACCTCGTTTCAAACATACATGTACATCCTTATAAATTTTCAGCAAAATCGGAGATGGCCGAGTGGGGACCACTGGTCCACTTGGCATGGAATGACCCATTTAATAAACGTTAAAATCAAGTACAGGGAGTAAGGTGTATAGGAAGTAAGTTGCTGCAGAGAAGCCGAAGAATGGGAAACAAGCAGGTAACGATAAGGCCAGGTATCCACAGGAGAAAACGGGGCAGATTGACCCGTAATTTGTAAAATGTAAATTGTGCGATGCATAAGACTTTATCTTTATTTGGTTGTGACGTGTATCCGAAGACTGCCAACGTTGAATGAGAAAATAAGGAAGTAGGTATACAGCCACACTCAGAGGGGTGGAGCTAGATGATGCATCCCTTGTATAAGGGAGGGTGGTAAGAATCATAGCTAGCCAGGAAGAAAAAGTTTTGTTTTCTCCTGTCTCAAACTCAGCTTTCCACGGTTCCTGACACCCACAAGACAGGAATAGGGAAATTGAATATACCCACCATGATAATATATACGAGACCCAGATACACACCCCTGGGTCAAACATAAAAAAAAAAAGGGGGGGGTGAAGGGTCAGCCACACATGTTAGGTGCTGTGTGCTGATGCTTTGGAAAAACTGCCGACCGGCCACAATTTCACTGTTAATTTCCCTTGTAGAAGGCCTGGAGGCCTCCCAAGACTAACCAAGTTCTGCAAGAAAGGTTGTTCTCCTGGCCAGGCCATACCTGTACCTACACCCGTTGCCAAATTCCGCACCTTTCTGGACCTTGTTTCATACTGCCGCCCATATGACAGTATTGACACAAAAGCACAGAGGACAACCACGGCCACTGAGATACTACTCCATGAGGTTAGATTCTGTGACTCGAGGAGCTCCCTCATGTGTTTGTGCGGTGGCAGCAGTACAGGCAATGGCTGACAAATCTTCTAAGTTGGTATTGGACTACCCCCTAGTGGTCCACACCCCAAATGACATCCAGAACATACTCATGCAAGTGCAACCCAAGCACTTATCTCTAGCCTATTAGATCCGGCTACAATGTGCTCTTTCCATGCCTCCCCCAATATTTCTTCCCAATGTTGTAATACCTTGAACCCGGCTACTCTTCTTTAAATCAGGTATTCCAGTTCAAACGGGGGACGGGAGGCATAGGTGATCTGAGTATGGCAGATCAGCTATTTTTTTAAATTGTTTAAAATTCTGTGCAACAAGATTCTGACATTATTGTAGTGATGTACACACTGTTAATGATGCATGTTTTGAGTTTTCTTTTGTAGATGGTATCAGGGTGAGGATTGATGACTCCGAACCAGATATGCAGAGGTCACACAACAAGATGTCCTAAACGCAGAAGATCTGCCTCCGCATGTCTCAGGGCAAGAAGCGGAACCGGAGGCCCTCACTGAGGCGTGTGGAGTGGTAGAAGGTAAGACGGCAACTCTTTACACTGACTCCTGGAATGCATTTGGCATAGCTCATGATTATGGCCCAATATGGAAGGCCAGACAGCTTGTTATCTCAGTAGGACAGCCAATTAAGAATGGTGCAGCGGTGCAGAGTCTCATGGAAACCCTACTACTACTACCTGGCAATGGAGAATTCACACCGATTTCTACAATGGAGAAGCGAGAGATGACACCCTCGCCGACAACACAGCAAAGGCAGCGGCCCTCATGCCGTGGAAGAAAGAAGAATAGATACTGACAGCATTAGTCAGTGGCAAAGACTTTGGACTTTGATAAAAACTTTGGACTTTGATAAAGACTTTGGACTTTGATAAAGACTTTGGACTTTGATATGTCAATGACTTTACAATTGCAAGTCAACGAGGAAGGAAAGCAAATGGGCTAAAAGACGGGAGCAACAGAACAGGACGGCGTATGGCGAACAATCAACAGAACTTGCCTACAGAGGTCCCTGTCCCCCAAGATGACCCAACTGGTACACAGAATCAAAAGCAGCGATGACGTCGACACTGAACAAGAATGGGTGACACCTAGGTTCTCTGTAGCTGCTGCATCATTTGTCCAGTTAACATGATCTTTGCCATATGCGAATCAGGACAGACGTAAGGTGGCCATATAACACTTGCCTGGACCACTCTACCCATTTCAGAGATTGCCAATTTGACCACATTCAGCTCACACCTGTTGGGGAGTATGAATATGTGCTTGTTGTTGCTCGAGCCTTTTTTAGGTTGGAGTCCCACCCTGATACTAAGGTAAATGAGCAGATAACCACACAGAAGCTTATGAATGAGGTAATCTGCAGATACAGGGTACCGGAAGTGAATGAGGTAAACGAAGGTACACACTTCATAGGTAAAATAATTTGACATCATGTCTGGAAAGTAATTGGACAGGGGAGTGTGCCTTAGTAAAGCCCTTATGCTCCTCCACATCCTGTCAGACAGCATTGAAGATAATGAGGTTACCCCCCATAGTTACTCTATCTTGATCCAACTCTGCTGTGTTCTGTAGTTATCCTGTCATGTTGGTCTACCCTTGTTTTCTGCATAGGTACGACGGCTCTTTCCAGTCTTGTCACTAGGTAGTGTAGGGTCAGGGTAGGCGGCCTGGACGTGTTCACCATCAGGACTATCTCCAGGAGGGACATCGGTGTGGGTAAAGATCAGGGAGTCCCAATCCGTGCGTACCTGTGCATACTACTAGTATTGTAATAGCACATTAGAGTGAGAAGAGAGGCTCCTGGTGATAGTTTTGACCTACACGTGTACGTTGACGTCATAAGACAGCCAAGGGGGGTACCTGACGAGTTTTTAAAAATTTTCCTGATCATTATGGTAAATAAAATGTTGACCAGATTAATTATGTTTATTATAATTAGAAGCGATTTATAAGTTATACTAGAGATGCCTTATAGGGACTAGTCGACCAAGAGGACCTACCTCGACTATGACTTTTCAAAATAGAATGGCACTAGGTACGATTTTAGCCAAAAAAAGGGAGTGTCTGTAAGATGATAGGGTTGATTTGTACCTACATTCCAGACAACACGTGACCCGCAGGTAAAGACGCAGTTGCCATTAAGAAGCTGACCGCACTAACTAAAAAGAGCTAACCTTAGTCTGTTTCCTCAGTTAGGCACATACCTAACAGCAGAATAGGAAAAATAAGTTTTAAAACATTGTGTATTTAGAACACTGTGATAGATTTTCGCTAAGATTTTGCTTTATTTTATCTGCAGTGCACTCTGCTCATGCCACGCAACATGCCGGTGTTACAACGCCCCTGGTCCTGTTACCTTGCCGCGTCTGGAAAAGGGAAGTGGAAATAATCACCTTGTAGTTTTTTCCTTCCAGACTGATAGATACGATCATGCACTTACTAATGAGACAGGGGTTCAGTCATATTGATCAGTAATTAGATAGTTCTGATTTTGCACTCTTGTCGATGAATCAAGGTAGCGTCTACACAAGTTATGCAGTGTTTACCTGAAATAGTAAAAGCCGCACCTCTCCTAACCTAATGTCTCGAGATCCTAGGTGATAGCCTAGACCTCCACATGTACCAAAGACCCGATTGCCATGAACCCACAATCTTTGAATTAGAACCCACACCTAGGTATCAGAGGGGCATTTGCAGCCTAGGCGACAGTTGTGAAAGACTGCCACTCTACTGAGTTTTCAAAACATTCTACACAAGAGTTTATCCTGATAAGGAAGTTATTAATTATATTTGTCACCTTTAAAGTCATCCTAATTTCTGTTTGTTGTTGCATACAGTGTATTCCGACCCTGATTACTGCCTGGTCCACCTGTCTCACTATGATGTCTAACAAAAAGCCCACTGTCAGCGCAAACGTCGTCATCATGGATCCAGAATATGATGCTGTTGAACCATCCTATACCCCCATGGCAGTGGTAGCCCCAGTCATCTACAACACAATGCGAGTCTAGGGACAGCGGTGGGGGATTGGGGTGGGACGGAGTAGGGTGAGTTTAGTGAAACAGATAGTTTCAAGGGGGGTCTGTAGTGGAAACCCAATATATCTATATTCTGGACTGTGGGCCTTTGGTAATGGACAATGAACCTGTTTTTATTCTGTATACTAAATGCCAGTACTTTTCCATTACTGTTACAAATATAGATATGACTTCTTTCATGTATCCAATGTATCTACTTCCTCTTATGAAACTTCTGTTCTCAAAACGCTGACAAGATATATATAGTATAAACACGTTACATTTTCCATCTGTTTTTGTAAGTTTAGGATAAGTAAAGATCAGACATAGTTAACCGCAGTCTGCAACAGCTACCACAATAATAACCCAAGCAGGTTTACTGGAAACATATGCAAATAACATGGGAGGTTTGTGCAATTTATAGTTCATGATGTAACATCCAATCATATCGAAGGAACCACACGTGGGTCCAAGACAACCCACTCATTTCATCCACCACCTGATGGCCAATCACAGATGACCGGAGGATGGAAGAATTGCAAGATGCTTATCCAATAATTAAACAATACGTTGTATCTATGTAATCTTTGACCTGCCCAGATGGGCGGATATGTTAAACTCTTTTAAAGAGGCTACGCGCCCAACAATAAAGTAGAATTGAGGAAGCTTATACATGCTGAACCTGTGTCAGTGTGAAAACTTCTTATGCGCATATAATCAATTCAGAATTAAAGGGTGTAAACATTCCAAATTGATCAAGTCAGTGGACACAAAAGGAATTCCAAGACAGGAGTATAGGCAGACCCCAGTAATATTTCAGTAGCAAAAGTATAGGCGAACCCCTGAAACATTGGTGTACCAAGAGTATAGGTGGACCCCTGTAACATTTCTGTAGCAAAAGTATAGCCGGACCCCAGTAACATCTCTGTTGCAAAAGTATAGGCAGACCCCAGTAACATTTATGTAGTAAAAGTATAGGCGGACCCCAGTAACATTCCTATAGCAGAAGTATAGGCAGACCCCTGTAACATTTCTGTAGCAAGAGTGTAGGCGAACCCCTGAAACATTGGTGTACCAAAAGTATAGGCAGACCCCAGTAACATTTCTGTAGCAAAAGTACAGGCAGACCCCAGTAACATTTCTGTAGCAAGAGTATAAGCAGACCCCAGTAACATTTCTGTAGCAAAAGTATAGGCAGACCGCTGTAACATTTCTGTAGCAAAAGTATAGGCAGACCCCAGTAACATTTCTGTAGCAAAGGTATAAGCAGACCCCAGTAACATTTCTGTAGCAAAGGTATAAGCAGACCCCTGTAACATTTCTGCAGCAGAAGTATAGGCGGACCCCAGTAACATTTCTGTAGCAGAAGTATAGGCGGACCCCAGCACCATTTCTGTAGTAAAAGTATAGGCGGACCCCAGTAACATTTCTGTAGAAAAGGTATAGGCAGACCCCAGTAACATTTCTGTAGCAGAAGTATAGGCGGACCCCAGTAACATTTCTGTAGTAAAAGTATAGGCAGACCCCAGTAACATTTCTGTAGCAAGAGTATAGGCAGACCCCTGTAACATTTCTGTAGCAAGAGTATAAGCAGACCCCAGTAACATTTCTGTAGCAAAGGTATAGACAGACCCCTGTAACATTTCTGTAGCAAGAGTATAGGCAAACCTCTGAAACGTTGGTGTACCATGAGTACAAGTGCACCCCTGAAAAATTGCTCAACCGCGAAGGCAGGTGAAACCCATAAACATTTTTTTAAGATACAGCTTGCTATTGCTTAATTTGTAACAGAACCTGGAGGCAGCCCTGTGAAAAAAAATAGATTTCTGTTAAAGTATCAATACCTTTGAAACTTTGAAAAATTGTAAAAAAAATTCTAAACAGCCTTTTGGGCCACAGAAAAATTGGCAGTTCAGCGTGATGACATGCTGTTTTAGAAGAAGGAGTAGGATGAGTAATCATATCCGAGAATGATTGACAAAGCTAATTCCCCCTTTTTTTCTGGTGATAGAGAATGCTTTTTTCTCCGGTTGCAGCAAAAAGAATCATTAGGTTCCGCTGCTTTCCGCCGGTGGAGAATAGAAGTTTGGGGAAATCCAGCCTTTGTTCATCTTTATGAGTGTAAGCATGTTGGCACTGGCAGCTAACAGGCGGGTACGCTTATCCGTGATGATTCCCCGAGCCGCACTAAACACCCTCCCTGACAAGACGCTAGCGGCAGGGCAGGCCAGAACCTCCAGGGTGTACAGTGCAAGTTCGTGCCACGTGTCCAGCTTTGACACCCAATAGTTGTATGGAGCAGAGGCATCACGGAGGAAGGTGGTACGATCGGCTACGTACTACCTCACCATCCTTTTACAGTGCTCCCTCTGACTCAGCCTTGACTGGGGAGTGGTGACACAGTCTTGCTGGGGAGCCATAAAGCTGGCAAAGGCCTTGGAGAGTGTTCCCCTGCCTGCGCTGGACATGCTGCCTGATCCCCGCGGCACCCCTGCTACTTGGCCCTTGGAACTGCATCTTCTGCCACTGGGAACTTTAGCATCACTTTTTCCACCAGGGCCCTGTGGTATTGCATCACTCTCGTACCCCTGAGAGTGGAAAGGTTCTCCCTATACCGTGGGTCGAGAAGCGTGTATATCCAGTAATCCGTGTTGGCCACAATGCATCTAACATGAGGGTCACGGGAAAGGCAGCCAAACATTATGTCAGCCATGTGTGCCAGGGTACCAGTACACAACACATCGCTGTCCATACTAGGAAGATGACTTTCAGGATCCTCCTCCTCTACCGTCCATACACGCTGAACAGATGAGAGGCAAGAAGCATGGGTACCCTCTGCAGTGTGCCCAGCTGTCTCTTTCCCCTCCTCCTCCTGCTCCTCCCCCTCCTCCAAAACGCGCTGAGATATAGACATGAGGGTGGTCTGGCTTTCAAGCGACATACTCTCATCCCCCATCTCCTGTTCCAACCACAAAGCGTTGGCCTTTATGCTTTGCAGCGAACTTCTCAGCAGGCAAAGCAGCGGGATGGTAACGCTAATGATGGCCGCATCGCTGCTCACCATCTGGGTAGACTCCTTAAAGTTTCCGAGGACCTGGCAGATATCTGTCATCCATGCCCACTCCTCAGTAAAGAATTGCAGAGGCTGATTACCACTGATTACCACTCCGCCGCCCATGTTGCAGCTGGTATTCCACTATTGCTCTACGCTGCTCTTACAGCCTGGCCAACATGTGCAGCGTAGAATTTCAGTGTGTAGGCATGTCACACAGCAGTTGGTGCTCTGGCAGCTGAAACCGATGTTGCAGGGTCCTCAGGGTGGCAGCGTCCGTGGTGGACTTGCAGAAATGTGCGCAGACGCGGTGCACCTTGCCGAGCAGGTCAGAAAAGTGGGGGTAGTTTTTCAGAAACCGCTGAACCACCAGATTGAGGACGTTGGCCAGGCATGGCACATGTGTGACGCTGCCAAGCTGCAGAGCCACCACCAGGTTATGGCCGTTGTCACACACGACCATGTGCGGTTGGAGGCTCAGCGGCGAAAGCCAGAGGTCGGTATGCTGTGTCAGACCCTGCAACAGCTCGGGAGCCGTGCCGTGTGCCTCTTGTCACCTAAGCGGAGTTGTTTCAACACGGCTTGCTGATGCTTGCCCACTTCTGTGCTGCCGTGCCGCGCGCTACCGACTACTGGCGACGTGCTCACACTTCTTAATTGAGAGGTAGAGGTGGCAGAGGAGGAGGAGGGGGAGGGTTTGGAGGAGGTGGCATAAAACGCCACAGATACCAGCACTGAGGAAGGATCCGCTATTCTGGGTGTGGGTAGGACATGAGCGGTCCCAGGCTCTGACTAGGTCCCAGCCTCCACCAAATTCATCCAATGTGCCATCAGGGAGATATAGTGGCCATGCCCGCCAGTACTTGTCCACGTGTCCGTGGTTAAGTGGACCTTTCCAGTAACCGCGTTGGTGAGGACACGATTTATGTTGCGGAAAACGTGCTGGTGTAGGGCTGGGACGGCACACCAGGAAAAATAGTGGCAACTGGGGACCGAATAGCGCGGGAACACCGCCACCATCATGTTTTTGAAAGCCTACGTTTCCACAAGCCTGTACGGCAGCATCTCCAGGCTGATTAATTTGGCAATGTGCACGTTTAAAGCTTGTGTGCAGGTGGGTGGCGGCGTATTTGTGTTTTCACTCCAACACTTGTGTTAGCAACAGATGAATGCTGCACCGAGAGACGTTGCTGGATGGAGTGGAGGTGAGGGTGTGGGTGCAGGCCGGGAGGCGCTTGTGCCTGTATTCTGAGAGGGGGATTGGATCTGTGTGGCAGGTTGGGGCACAGGGGAAGAGGCAGTGGTATGCGGTGGCTTGATTCACTGCACAGAGAGACTTGTAGATAGCGGAGGCTTTATGCTGTGACTTGAAAAAATTAACCCGCTGTCTTGCACTGATACCTAGGGGTAATTTACCACTCGCAGAGACTTGTAGATAATAGAGGCTGTGTGGAGTGAGAGAAGACTCTAAATAAAGTGGATAGTGCTGGTAACTGCAGCTATCTTAACCCCACCAAGCAAAGGGTATTGTGAGACGCTCTGACAAGCGGCAGAGCGGAAATACTTTGCAGTGGCCCAGGAAATATTACAGTACTGTTTAGCGGTGAGACCTATGTCTAATGCATTGCAGACAGAGAACGGTATAACTGAAGTCGTTCGCAGTAGGCTAGGAAATATTAGAGAACAGTTTCACGGTGAGAGCTGATTGTACGTCTCTGCAGCCTGAGAAAGCTATTACTGACAGGCTGGGAACTAGCCTAGGCCCTTGATGCGTAATACAAAAATTGATGCACTACTACTCCCAGCAAGCCACAACTGTAATGCACACGGTCAGATGTAGCCCTAAGAAGGAGCTCTGGGGTTCTTGCACGGAAGATCAGGTTCAGGACTGTATAGTGTATATATCTTTCCCTATAAAAGTGGCTGTGCCCCAACACTCTGTGTCTAATGCACTGCAGACAGAGAACGGTATAACTGAAGTTGTTCGCAATAGGCTAGGAAATATTAGAGAACAGTTTCACGGTGAGAGCTGGTTGTACGGCACTGCAGTCTAAGAACGCTATTACTGACAGGCTGGGAACAGGCCTAGGCTCTTGATGCGTAACACAAAAATTGATGCACTACTACTCCCAGCAAGCCACAACTATAATGCACACGGTCAGATGTAGCCCTAAGAAGGAGCTTTGGGGTTCTTGCACGAAGGATCAGATTCAGGACTGTATAGTGTATATAACTTTCCCTATAAAAGTGGCTGTGCCCCAACACTCTGTGTCTAATGCACTGCAGACAGAGAACGGTATAACTGAAGTCGTTCGCAGTAGGCTAGGAAAAATTAGAAAGCAGTTTCATGGTGAGAGCTGGTTGTACGGCACTGCAGCCTAAGAACGCTATTACTGACAGGCTGGGAACTGACCTAGGCCCTTGATGCGCAATACAAAAATTGAAGCAGTACTACTCCCAGCAAGCCACAACCATAATGCACTCGGTCAGATGTAGCCCTAAGAAGGGGCTTTGGGGTTCTTGCATGGAGGATCAGATTCAGGACTGTATAGTGTATATAACTTTTCCTATCAAAGTGGCTGTGCCCCAACACTCTGTGCCTAATGCACTGCAGACATCGAACAGTATATCTGAAGTCGTTCACAGTAGGCTAGGAAATATTAGAGAGCAGTTTCACGGTGAGAGCTGGTTGTACGGCACTGCAGCCTGAGAATGCTATTACTGACAGGCTGGGAACTGGCCTAGGCCCTTGATGTATAATACAAAAATTGATGCACTACTACTCCCAGCAAGCCACAACTATAATTCACACGGTCAGATGTAGCCCTAAGAAGGAGCTTTGGGGTTCTTGCACGGAGGATCAGGACTGTATAGTGTATAACTTTCCCTATAAAAGTGTCTGTACCCCAACATGCTGTGTCTAATGCACTGCAGACAGAGAACGGTATAAATGAAGTTGTTCGTAGTAGGCTAGAAAATATTAGAGAGCAGTTTCACGGTGAGAGCTGGTTGTATGGCACTGCAGTCTGAGAACGCTATTACTGACAGGCTGGGAACAGGCCTAGATGCGTAATACAAAAATTGATGCACTACTACTCCCAGCAAGCCACAAGTATAATGCACACGGTCAGATGTAGCCCTAAGAAGGACCGTTGGGGGTCTTGAAGACAGGATCCTACTCTAACACTTTCCCTATATTAGCAGCAGCTCTTTCCCTAACCTCTGCATAATACACTGCAAACTGAGACCGCTATAGCTGAAATGGCCTGCACAGCCCGAGATGAAAAGAAAAATTGGTGCACTACTGCTCCCAGCCAGCAACAACAGTAATGCACACTATGAAGAGTGAGTAGCCCTAAGAAGGACCGTTGGGGTTCTTGAAGACTGGATCCTACTCTAACACTTTCCCTATATCAGCAGCAGCACTTTCCCTAACCTCTGCTAGCATGAGTCTGAGGTGAGCCGCGGGTGGGACCAGTTTAAGTACTCAGCGGTGTGAGGGCTGACGCCTTAAAAATGGACTAAAAAGACTCCATTTTGTCTGTTTGCTTGTCTGTTATAATACTAAGCTACATATATATATATATATATATATATATATATATATATATATATATATATATATATATATATATATATATATATATTTGTATGATTTCTAATTTTCACTGTATGGTTTCTAACCTTCCTTTAGAAAGAGGATAAAATTCACCTTGACTAATGTAGCTGGAAAAATTAATTGGGACCACCACAAAGTTTTCTATACTCTTATCTTAAGAAATGTCCTGCCAAAACTCACTAACGAGTGTCAGAGGATGTATCTCAAGGCTGCACATCTGGGGAAATAAAACCACTTTTGATAAGAAACTGATGTATTAAGAAACCAATATTAATTGTATCTTTAATTGTATTTGGCATAAAGCCACTCGCTTTGTAAAATCCTATAAAGATTGAGTACATTGTACAAAAAAAACAGAATGCTACACAGATACCACCATCTGTGTGTCCTTGCGTTCTCATGACCGGTCATATCACTTTAATTTGGAGCCCAGCAGCATATTAGCATTCCTTTGAATGTCTCTAACAGCGGTCACCTGATCGGCCCAGCCACTCACTACTGTGGGGTGGGATAGGGCTGGCATGTCACAGCAGGAAGTGGCATTGCCTTCCCCGCATGTCTATTGGCTAGAAAATGACACTAAACATGCGGGGAAGGAAATGCCATTGACTCGAGTACCGCGTGGTGTACGTCTCGAGTAACAAGCATCTCGAGTAACCTAATGCTCGAACGAGCATCAAGCTCGGACAAGTTTGCTCGCTCATCTCTAGTGATGACGTCAATAAGGGGGCGTGAATTTTACTCGTATGTTCCAGTGAGAACGTAACAATCAGTAAAGATATCCAATGAAGGGTGGCCCATAGTAATGTTATAATATAGATGGAATTGTAGGGAATGGCTTGACACCATCACTACAGGAACTTTAAGACGCTGGATGAGTTCCAAATATGAATATATAAATATACAGTAAATCAATCCTGAATACATGAAAGTGGCTGAAAAAACACCTTTTCTGTTTAGAGGTTATGTGTAGTTAACTTACTAAAATAATTTTACTAAAAATGCATTAAACTCAAGTGAGTAAAAATATTCCTAAAAGTATGTATATATATACATATATAAATAATTAACTTCACACATATATAATAACAAAATCATCCTACAGAATCTAACATAGTTTGTAAGGCTGAATGAAGACAATGTCCATCTAGTCCAGCCTATTTATCCTCCTGTGTTGTTGATCCAGAGGAAGGCAACAAACCCCAAGAGCAGACGCCAATTAGCCCTTTTGGGGAAAAAATTCCTTCCAGGCTCCCTAGTGGCAATCAGACTATTCCCTGGATCAACCCCTGATAGTTCCTACCTGCCTGTATACCCGGATTAACAATTAACCTAAGATTTATATCCTGTAATATCCTTCCGCTGCAGAAAGACATCAAGTCCCCTTATAAATTCCTCTATGGATTTTGCCATCACCACATCCTCAGGCAGAGAGTTCCACAGTCTAACAGCTCTTACAGTAAAGAACCCCTTTCTATGTTGGTGATAAAACCTTTCCTCTAAACGTAGCGGATGCCCTCTCGTTACCGTCGCTGTCCTGTGTATAAACAGATCATGGGAGAGATCCTTGTATTTGATAGGTCGTTGATAGATATTAGAGATGAGCAAACCTACTCGGCCATGCCCCTTTTTCGCCCGAGCGCCGGGATTTTCGAGTACTTCCATACTCGGGCGAAAAGATTTGGGGGGCGCCGTGGGGGGAGAGGGAGAGAGAGAGGGCTCCCCCCTGTTCCCCGCTGCTACCCCCCTCTCCACCACGCCTCCCCCCGCCACCCCGAATCTTTTCACCCGAGTACAGAAGTACTTGAAAATCGCGGTGCTCGATCAAGTAATTACTCGAAACGAGTAGGTTCGCTCATCTCTATTAGATATATTGAACAGAATAGGGCCTAAGACTGAGCCCTGTGGCACTCCACTAGCGACGGTGGCCCAGAGTACAAACCATTTATTAGCACCCTCTGCTTTCTATCTCTGAGCCAATTCTTTACCCAACTACACGTTTTCACCCAATCCGAGCTGTCTCATTTTATACATCAGCCTATTATGCGGCACGGTGTCAAATGCTTTAGGTCCAGCCTAGAGCTTACTTCATGGTAGAAGCTGATCAGATTGGTCTTACACAATCAACCCTTCATGAATCCATGCTGGCGAGGAGTTATACCGTTGTTCTCTTTGAAGTATTCTTCAATGGCGTCTCTCAGAAACCCCTCAAATATTTTTCCAGTTACTGAAGTGAGACTTACCGGCCTGTAGTTACCAGGCTCACTTTTGGACTCCTTTTTGTAAATTGGAACCACGTTGGCAATGCGCCAATCCAGTGGTACAACCTCGGTCTTGATAGTATCCGTAAATATTAGATATAGCGGCCTAGCTATCTCTTCACTTATTTCCCTTAGTACCCTTGGGTGTATTCCATCTGGGCCTAGCGATTTATCGATTTTAATCTTCTTTAACTGGTTTCGCACTTCATCCTGCGTTAGGTATGAGATATTTTGTGAGGGGTTCATTATGGTTCCCTGCATCTCGTGCGGTAATTCTTTTTCGTTCGTGAATACGCTTGAAAAGAAACTATTTAATAGGTTTGCCTTTTCTCCATCATCTTCAATGATTTCTCCTGCATTATTTGTTAAAGGGCCAGTGCTGTCAGTGCAAATCCTTTTGCTGTTAATATAGTTGAAAAATAGTTTTGGGTTGTTTTCACTCTCTTTGGGTTATTTTTGATGATGTCCCAATTAATGTTACCGACAGTAGTTCTAAGCTGATCAAATTTTGCTTTATTAAAAGTTTAGTTTATTTGTCACTCCCGGAAAAGGCTTCTTATTCAATGACAGCTGGAAGTTAATTATATTGTGGTCACTATTTCCCAAGTACCCCTCAACCTGTACCCCCATTATTCGGTCCGGTTTGTTAGTTAGTACTAAGTCCAGAGTGGCCCTCCCTCCATTTGGCTCCTGCACAAGTTGGATAAGGTAGTTATCTTTAATTGTTCTTAAGAATTCATCACCCCTATGAGATGTGAAGGTTTCGTTTTCCCATGTTATATCCGAATAATTAAAGTTCCCCATGATAATTACTTCATTGCGCTTTGACACCTCTTCTATCTGCCTTAATAGTAAGGTTTCAGTTTCTTCTTTTGCTTTTGGTGGTCTATGGAAAACCCCTATCAGGATTTAGTTTTGGTTCTTTTTCTACCTGTATTTCTACCCACAGAGATTTCACATGTTAATTTCCTGCACCTTTATCTTCCTGTAGCCTCGGCAATAAGTACGATTTAACATACAGACATACCCCTCCCCCTTTCTGGTTTCCACGGTCTCTTCTGAAGAGGTTGTAACCCTGTAAATTCACTGCCCAATCGCACTTATCATCATGCCATGTTTCCGTTTTTCCGACTATATCATAGTTTTCATCGGTCAAGCTCACCCAATTTACCGATCAGACTTCTTGCATTCGTGGTCATACAATTTATACAGTTTTTTTTGTTCTTTAAAGTCATTTTGTTACTAATGGTACTATTAGCTGATCTGACAGTCCTAACCCCTCCTCCAGATCGACCCCCGTTCTCATTGCTTAGACCCAGATCACTAGCTACGCTGACTACCCCCTTATTTCGTTTTGCGCTCCCCCCAGTCCCTAGTTTAAACACTCCTCCAGCCTTCTTGCCATCTTCTCACCCAGCACAGCTGCACCCTCCCCATTGCAATGTAGCCCGTCCCTACGGTAGAACTGTAGCCAAAAGCAAAGTCAGCCCAGTTCTTCAGGAACTCAAATCCCTCCTTCTTACACCAACTATGGAGCCACTTGTTTACCTCCCTAAGATCCTGCTGCCTTTCTAGTGTGGCTTTAGATGCAGGCAGTGTTTCCAAAAAAACTTCCCTGGAGGTCCTCACCCTAAGCTTGAACCCTAAGTCCCTGAAATCATTTTTTGAGGGCCCTCCATTGACCACTAATTTGTTCATTGGTGCCAACGTGTACTATGACCGCTGGATTCTTACCAGCCCCTCACAGTAATCTGTCAATCTGATCCGCGATGTGTCGAACTCGAGCGCCAGGAAGACAACACACCGTTCAACCTTCCCGGTCTTTATGGCAGATTGCCCTATCTGTCCCCCTTATAATTGAGTCCCCCACCACTAGGACCTGTCTAGCCTGCCCTGTGCTCCCTGTCCCCATATCACTGGAGCAGTCATCTTCCTGGCGTTCAGAGGGCATGTCGTGCTACAGCGGTGATGGCTCTGTAATGGCATCCCCCTCATCTGCCAACTTTGCAAACTTGTTGGGGTTGTGCCTGTTCGGGATTAGCCTCCCTGGTTCTCTTCCCTCTACTCCTCCTTCTATTTGTCATCCAGCTTACTGCCTGCTCCCCCTGCTCTTCCGTACTACCATCCGCCCCTGCCTCTATCCCAGCGAGTGTCTGCTTAGTGAGCACCAAACTTCTTTTCATGATGTCTCTTAGTGTTGCCAGTTGCCCATTTAGATCCAGAATTTGGACTTCTAAATGTGCAACGTGCACGCATCTTGCGCAGCAGTATACACCCTCGATCGGCTGATCAAGGACCGCATACATTGCACAAGTAGCACACTGGATGACATTGCCAGGCATGGAGCTCATCCCAATGGGGATCTACAATTAAATTACGGTAGTAGTGAAGATAGACTTGCTCACACTCTGCTCTCACGCTGGCGCCTATGCGCAACCGCTCACACTCTGCCGCCTAAGCACAACCACTCACACGCTGCCGCCTATGCGCAACCGCTCACACGCTGCTGCCTATGCGCAACCGCTCACACGCTGCCGCCTATGCGCAACCGCTCACACGCTGCCGCCTATGCGCAACCGCTCACACGCTGCCGCCTATGCGCAACCGCTCAAACGCTGCCGCCTATGCGCAACCGCTCACACATGTTTTTTTTTAACTAACGCTCACACTCTCACTCAATCCCCTAATCCTGCTGCATTTACACGTAGCATATAGACACTTATGCACTCACACTCTAATACCCCCTCCCTTAGTCACAGACACACACCTAGACCCACAGGCACACACACACTAAGACACACACTTAGACCCACAAGCACACACACTAATACACACAGATTATACTTATCAGCTCTGTTGGCAGCTCCTCTGCAGCTCATGCAGTCTCACCAGCAGGACCTCTCCCCCAACAGGTGCGCTCTCTGTCCTCCTGCCACTCCGGGGCCGCTCCTCCGCTTCTGCCTGCTGAACGGCCGCTTCCTTAGACTCATGGCGGCGCTGGCTCCTGCGCCACTCCGGTATCCCCTGCTCCCGTCTTGCTCACCCGCCCCTGCTTCTGGCGCCCATTACTTTGCGTCAGACATCTGACATCTGTACGTCGCTACATTATGACACATGATTCACACCTTTCTGCTCTAGAATCTGTCCGCCGGTGGGACGCAATGCTGCGTTCCACCATCACTGCCGGAAACCAACCGAACCGGAAGGTGCGCCATGGCCCGACGCAGAGACCAACCGGACATGCTGCACATGTACGGGGAGGTATATTTTTAGTTTGTGTATATATATATATATGTGTATTGTTTTTAAAGTGTAGTATGCTTGATAAAGGCTTCCCTAAAGCCAAAACGCATTGCATATATTTGAATACACCAGCTTGGAACCTGCAAACATCTCCTAAATCTGATTGCAATATGCCTTCCGGGATTGAGGGGTGCCGTGGACCAGGCACCCCCACTAAGTGTTACCAGCCATCTATATCCATACCACTGGAGCATCAAGGTCTTTTTCTCTGGCTACCGCAGTACTTATATTTGTTCTCTGGTATTCCTATACCTAGAGCCACCGGTGACACTCTCCCAGCGGGATGTCGACAGGACCAGTGCCACTGGATCATCTACTGGACTTTGTCATCTGATAACTACTCTTTGCCTACCAGGATTCTCGACATATCGGGACACCAGGAGGGTCCCGCTGCATCTGGGTGAGTCCTATTCATTTAAGGTTTTTTCCACACTTTTATTCCTTATCATTGGAGGGCTATATTCAGATTTCCTTTTTTCTAATAAAATTCTAAGAGAGATTCAATTCATTTTACCTCCCCATAAACCTGACATTAAGCTACTCGTATACAGAAATCAACTTTTTGAACACCACCATAAAAATTTTAAACAACTCAATACAGACATCCCTATACCGAAAACCATTTGATTGATCCACATACCTCAGATGGGACAGTTCCCATCCTAAGTCCATCGTCTACATCCAGGCCATCGGATATAACCGAATCTGCTCCAACCCGACAGACAGAGAGGAACATTTACATAATCTCAAAAAGACATTTTTAAATCAGGGCTATCATCCCACCTCAATTGATGACCAAATCACTAGAGCCACCAGGATACCCAGAAATCAACTACTCAAATACAAGAAGGAAAAAAACAAACGAGTGCCTCTAGTAGTGAACTACAATTCAAAGCTAGAGGTACTAAGGAAGACTGCAAAGAAACTCCATCATACCCTACGCAAGGATGACGTCTGAGCAACCATATCCCCAGATCCTCCCATTCCATGTTACTGGCAACCTCCAACTTTCAGGAACTTTATAATCAGGAGTGCATTGCCCTCTGACACACAAAAAGAAACTTATTCCTGTAAGATAAGGAGCTGCAAGACCTGCTCACATGTACAGACAATGGACAGGATATGGATCCCCAACACACAACAGGACTATATTATCCCTGGGACATTCACGTGTTCTACCTCCAATGTTGTGTACCTGATCCCGTGCAGTGAATGTCCTGTTGGGGGGCTTTATACCGGGGAAAGAAGACAAAAATTAAGAACCCGGATCAGATCTTATTGCCACTCAATTAGAGAGGGAATGATGGAATTACCTGTGGCAAAATATTTTTGTGGTCACGGACATCTATAGAGCAGATCAGAGTTATCATACTGAAGGGCAACTTCAAATTGCAGTGTCACAGAAGTTTGGGAGTATAAATTTATGGCCATTTTTGATACCATCAAGAATGGAATGAACCTTGGAGTGGGAGTCTTGCATCAGTTAAGAAAGGTCTGAAGGAGGTCAAGAAGGATGTCCACTTGGCGTGGTCTCTCTTCCCAATCATTGTTTTTTCCTTTATACTTCATAAAAATTCATACATTAATTTAAAGGAATGCTGCCATCCAATAGGTGGTGCTACAGATGTATTGTGACATCTCCCTTATGAGCAGGTCTGAAGGAGCAACACTCATAAAACTCACATTCCTTAGCAGAGGACTGATTAAGTATTTACCTCTGCTCATCTTGTCTGGTATTGTTTTAAATCCAAATCAGTCTCAAATTTCTGCGTGTGAACAATTGTATTTAGGTCAAAAGGGATGTCACCTCTGCATCTATATATATACTAGCGTACCCGTCGCGCGTTGCTGCGAAGACAGACATACATACATACTTCGTTTTTATATATCTAGATGACGGCAGCAGTGACCACTGAGGTTTTGTAGGCCGCTGCTTCCCCCTTGCAGGCTGAATAAAATAGCCGTTGTGTGAGAATCGCTGGGGGAGGGGGGGAGACATTCTTACTGCTGGGAGAATTGCTGGGGGGGGAGGAGGAGACATTCTTACTGCTGGGAGAATTGCTGGGGGGGGAGGGGGAGACATTCTTACTGCTGGGAGAATTGCTGGGGGGGGATGGGAGACATTCTGACTGCTGGGAGAATCGCTGGGGGGGGATCGGAGACATTCTGACTGCTGGGAGAATCACTGGGGGGGGATGGGAGACATTCTGACTGCTGGGAGAATCGCTGGGGGGGGGGGGTGGGAGACATTCTGACTGCTGGGAGAATCGCTGGCGGGGGAGCGGAGGCATGACTGCTGGGAGAATCGTTGGGGGGAGGGGGGGCATGGTGACTGCCAAGAAAATCTCTGTGGGGGAAGAGGGGCATGATGACTGCCAGGAGAACCGCTGGGGGGGAGCCATTATGACTGCTGGGGGAACCACTTGGGGGGAGGGGGGCATTATTATTGCTGGCGGACAGCTGGGGGTGGCATTGTGACTGCTGGTGGACCACTGGGGGGGGGGTATTATGACTGCTGGGGGAACCGCTGGGGGGGGGGGCGGGCATTTTTACTGCTGGGGGACCGCTGGGGTATGTCACTCTTATTACTAATGGGGGGAGTGTCACTATTATTACTGCTGTGGGATGTCACTATTATCGCTGGGGTGAAGGTGTCACTATTACCGCTGGGGTATGTGTACATGTGGCAGAAATGGGCAGGGCTCTTTCAGAATAGACCGGGTGCAGATTTTGACTGCTTTTTAGATGCGGAAATGCTGCAGAATTTTCCAAAGAAATCTCCGCTGAGGACATTCTGCAGTATTTCCGCGTCCAAAAAGCAGTCAGAATCTGCACCCGGTCTATTCTGAAACAGCCTTGTCCTTTTTAGAACGACGGGGGTAAAATCATACGTTGTGATAAGCCCCGCCCCCTGACGTGTTGGTGCGATACATAAGTGGGTTTTGGGTTGTAGTTTGGGCACTCGGTCCCTAAAAGGTTCGCCATCACTGGCCTAGTACATGTTTGCCCACTTCCAACTCCAATGGAGACTGACTGTAAATGGCTGGCGTGCTCTAGTATTTATGGTTTCAAGCTGTACGTGTCATTGCATACAGTCTATCTATCTATCTATCTATCTATCTATCTATCTATCTATCTATCTATCTATCTATCTATCTATCAGGGTTATTGCATACAGTCTATCTATCTATCTATCTATCAGGGATATTGCATACAGTCTATCTATTTATCTATCTATCTATGACATCAGGAAATGAGAGAATTAGATTTTGTAGGCCGCTGCTTCCCCCTTGCGGGCTGAATAAAATAGCCGTTGGGTGGAACATACAATTTATCCGGCTGCTGTGGCTTCTTAGGAAGATATCCTAGTACTTGTTTACCCACTTCCAACTCCAATGGTAATTGGCTGGCGTGCTCTAGTGGTTCCAAGCTGTACGTGTCATAATAGAGCCTTAATGACATCACAGTGCAGCTTTATAGAACATGTTGGGGCATGTTCAAGGGCGTCCGATGTTGATGACATCAGTGATGACATCACAATAGCAGGTGGCTTACTTATTCGATCTACGTGGGGGGGGGGCGTAACTTTCGACGACGCTCGCGCGCCATTTATCGTAGGATATTTGTACTATGCCTATAATCTTCCCAGGAGTGTACTTAACAACTTCCCAAAGTTTCATGGCGATCGGATGAATGGTGTAGTAGCGCATAAAGGACAAACAGACACGCAGACACGCAGACACGCAGACACGCACGCAGACAGACATACATTCAATTTTATATATATAGATAATTGAATGTATGCGTGTATGTCTGTCTGTCTGTCTGTGTGTGTGTTTGTCCTTTATGCGCTACTACACCATTCATCCGATCGCCATGAAACTTTGGGAAGTTGTTGAGTACACTCCTGGGAAGATTATAGGCATAGTACAACTATCCTACGATAAATGGCGTGCGTGCGAGCGTCGTCGACAGTTACGCCCCCCCCCCCCCCCCCCCACGTAGATCGTTCGATTTCCATCACTGCCACTAATTCTCTCACTTCCCAATGTCGTAGAAACATGAAATTTGGCACGAATATTGATTATGTCATAATTAGGAAAAGCTAATGGGTCCCAACTCGATTATTCAATTGTAAGCGCCAAAGAATTAGCGTCCAAATTTTACGTACGGAATCTAATTTTCTCGCTTCCCAATGTCATAGAAACGTGAAATTTGGCACGGGCATTGAATATGTCATAAATAGGAAACGCTAATCGGTCCAACTCGATTATTCAATTCTATGCGCCAAAGAATTAGCGTCCAAATTTTACGTACGGAATCGAATTCTTTCACTTCCCAATGTAATAGAAACGTGAAATTTGGCAGGAGCATTGATTATGTCATAAATAGGAAAAGCTAATGGGTCCCAACTCAATTATGCAATTCTATGCGCAAAAGAATTAGCGTCCAAATTTTACGTACGGAATCTAATTTTCTCGCTTCCCAATGTAATAGAAACTCGAAATTTGGCACGGGCATTGATTATGTCATAAATAGGAAAAGTTAATGGGTCCCAACTCGATTATTCAATTCTAGGCGCAAAACAATTGGCGTCCAAATTTTACGTAGGGAATCTAATTTTCTCGCTTCCCAATGTCATAGAAACTTGAAATTTGGCAGGAGCATTGATTATGTCAAAAATAGGAAAAGTTAATGGGTCCCAACTCGATTATTCAATTTTAAGCGCAAAACAATTGGCGTCCAAATTTTACGTACGGAATTGAATTTTCTCGCTTCCCGATGTAATAGAAACTTGAAATTTGGCACGAGCATTGATTATGTCATAAATAGGAAAAGTTAATGGGAAGTTGTTGAGTACACTCCTGGGAAGATTACTGGCATAGTACATCTATCCTACGATAGGTGGGGTGCGTGCGAGCATCGTCGACAGTTATGCCCCCCCAGACAAAGATCGTTTAATTTCCATCTCAAGCACAAAAGCAAAAGCCATTACGAGCAACGGGATGCATGTTCAACTACAAAATGATGCATCCGCCGAACGTATCACCAGACAATTCCTGGATATTGAGAATGCTGAGGTAAAATAAAAGCTGTGCTGTGATTGGTTGCTATATATTATACCGCTGAGGTAAAATGAATGCTGCACTGTGATTCGTTGCTATTTTTTATATTGCTGAGGCAGAATAAAAGTTGCGCTGTGATTGGTTGTTATTTCTCTTACTGCTGACGTAACATGAAAGCTGCACTATGATTGGTTGTTATTGTCACCGTAGCAATGAAATCCTTTTTCAACTTTAATGAAACTTGTCACCGAAAGGACCAAAAATAATAAAACTTAGCTTTTATTGATTTTTAAATAATAAAAAGGCGTCCTTATATTTTCTCATATGTGCTAGAAGTCACACAATAATTAAAAACAGTAGGGCTTAGATATATAGATGAACACTGCTCTGTCCCAACAATCTAGGTGCATTAGCCGGGAATCGAACCCGGGCCTCCCGCGTGGCAGGCAAGAATTCTACCACTTCTACCACTTTTGTATTCCCTGATGTCTTTTTCTATCCAGGGTTACTCAGATTTCTATTTGTCAATGACTTGCACCACCAGATGTTTATTAAAGTGTGGTGAAGCACTCACTGTCAATGACCTTGAACACTTTTAATTCTCTATCACAGGGTAGGCCTGATGTCCTCTGATTAGTCACGGTACAGTGATGTCTGTTAATTTACAGTCAGTAATATTGTACCTGACACACATTTACTAGTACTGTCGTCCCATTTATAACAGTTGCTCATTAATATTGCTTGGGTCGTATTTGTTCTTATTATTTCTAGAACAATATCGCGGTGATTGATTTATATAGAAATCACCCCGATATGTCACCATTAGGTGTTAAGTCCGGAGTATGTTTTTGTATAATGCAGACCCAAGCTTATATTGGCTTGATACTCTATGGTATTCCCTTATGCCTATGACTGATCGCATGAGCCATTCATTTCTTATGGCTCATGTGATTATATACCAAGGTTAATTGCAACCAGACGACAGCTTCAGTGATTATCAAGGATAGAGATAAGTTGTTCCAAATAATAGTGTGTTTTCAATATGTTCTCTCTCCTACTTATACATAGGCTCTATTCCGGAGAGATGATGCTCCCACTTGTATAAGTGATTATTACAGGTAGAACGTATATAAGATGAATAAAGACAGTGGCTGCATTAAATGGAACAGCTGCAGTATTCATCTATGAGCTACTCATCCTTCAGGATTTAAATAGCTGCAATAAAATGCTCTGTCCCAACAATCTAGGTGTATTGGCCGGGAATCGAACCCAGGCCTCCCGCGTGGCAGGTGAGAATTCTACCGCTTCTACCACTTTTGTATTCCCTGATGTCTTTTTCTATCCAGGGTTACTCAGATTTCTATTTGTCAATATGTTCTCTCTCCTACTTATACATAGGCTCTATTCCGGAGAGATGATGCTCCCACTTGTATAAGTGATTATTACAGGTAAAACATATATAAGATGAATAAAGACAGTGGCTGCATTAAATGGAACAGCTGCAGTATTCATCTATGAGCTACTCATCCTTCAGGATTTAAATAGCTGCAATAAAATGCACATAGATAGTTTGGTGGTAGCCCAGAATGAATTCTAGGCTATCACCTATATCCAATGCCCTTTTGGATAAATCTCTGTCTCTGTATATGCAGTCTGTTGTGATGCACCAACAGCTGCTGACTAGAGTAATAATGATAGACTCTGTCTGTTATAGTTGTAGTTGTATATGTCTACGTGGGTTGCATTATGATGAACATACAACCCCCACATAGATTAGTTCTTATGGAGAGAATCGGCCCATGGAACCTATCCCTCCCTCTCCATCTACGCGTTTCCACAACCTTGGAGATGGTTGCTTCCTCAGGATGGAGCTAACCTAACATGACCAGCCTCTCAAGCTGTCAGGATGTAAAATGAGCAGAGATCTCTGCTCATTTTACATCCTGACAGCTTGAGAGGCTGGTCATGTTAGGTTAGCTCCATCCTGAGGAAGCAACCATCTCCAAGGTTGTGGAAACGCGTAGATGGAGAGGGAGGGATAGGTTCCATGGGCCGATTCTCTCCATAAGAACTAATCTATGTGGGGGTTGTATGTTCATCATAATGCAACCCACGTAGACATATACAACTACAACTATAACAGACAGAGTCTATCATTATTACTCTAGTCAGCAGCTGTTGGTGCATCACAACAGACTGCATATACAGAGACAGAGATTTATCCAAAAGGGCATTGGATATAGGTGATAGCCTAGAATTCATTCTGGGCTACCACCAAACTATCTATGTGCATTTTATTGCAGCTATTTAAATCCTGAAGGATGAGTAGCTCATAGATGAATACTGCAGCTGTTCCATTTAATGCAGCCACTGTCTTTATTCATCTTATATATGTTTTACCTGTAATAATCACTTATACAAGTGGGAGCATCATCTCTCCGGAATAGAGCCTATGTATAAGTAGGAGAGAGAACATATTGACAAATAGAAATCTGAGTAACCCTGGATAGAAAAAGACATCAGGGAATACAAAAGTGGTAGAAGCGGTAGAATTCTCACCTGCCACGCGGGAGGCCTGGGTTCGATTCCCGGCCAATACACCTAGATTGTTGGGACAGAGCATTTTATTGCAGCTATTTAAATCCTGAAGGATGAGTAGCTCATAGATGAATACTGCAGCTGTTCCATTTAATGCAGCCACTGTCTTTATTCATCTTATATACGTTCTACCTGTAATAATCACTTATACAAGTGGGAGCATCATCTCTCCGGAATAGAGCCTATGTATAAGTAGGAGAGAGAACATATTGAAAACACACTATTATTTGGAACAACTTATCTCTATCCTTGATAATCACTGAAGCTGTCGTCTGGTTGCAATTAACCTTGGTATATAATCACATGAGCCATAAGAAATGAATGGCTCATGCGATCAGTCATAGGCATAAGGGAATACCATAGAGTATCAAGCCAATATAAGCTTGGGTCTGCATTATACAAAAACATACTCCGGACTTAACACCTAATGGTGACATATCGGGGTGATTTCTATATAAATCAATCACCGCGATATTGTTCTAGAAATAATAAGAACAAATACGACCCAAGCAATATTAATGAGCAACTGTTATAAATGGGACGACAGTACTAGTAAATGTGTGTCAGGTACAATATTACTGACTGTAAATTAACAGACATCACTGTACCGTGACTAATCAGAGGACATCAGGCCTACCCTGTGATAGAGAATTAAAAGTGTTCAAGGTCATTGACAGTGAGTGCTTCACCACACTTTAATAAACATCTGGTGGTGCAAGTCATTGACAAATAGAAATCTGAGTAACCCTGGATAGAAAAAGACATCAGGGAATACAAAAGTGGTAGAAGTGGTAGAATTCTTGCCTGCCACGCGGGAGGCCCGGGTTCGATTCCCGGCTAATGCACCTAGATTGTTGGGACAGAGCAGTGTTCATCTATATATCTAAGCCCTACTGTTTTTAATTATTGTGTGACTTCTAGCACATATGAGAAAATATAAGGACGCCTTTTTATTATTTAAAAATCAATAAAAGCTAAGTTTTATTATTTTTGGTCCTTTCGGTGACAAGTTTCATGATTGGTTGTTATATTTTATACTGCTAAGGTAACATATAAGCTACGCTGTGATTGGGTGTTATATATTATAAAGCTGAGGTAACATGAAAGCTGCGCTGTGATTGGTTGTTATATATTATACCACTGAGGTAACCTAAAAAAGCTGCGCTGTGATTGGTTGTTATCTAGATATATAAAAACGAATGTATGTCTGTCTGTCTTCGCAGCAACGCGCGACGGGTAAGCTAGTATTATATATATATCTTCCAATCCGCATGAGGAAAGGTCCATAGAAGATCCAAAAGCTTGCTGTAACATCTTGTATTTTTGTTAGCCATTAAGAGGTATCATATCTACAAGATTACTGAGAACAATCACACTCTGCTATACTGGCTAACACGTTACCAAACCTTTTTTTCTCCATTTTAACCCCTTAGTGACAGAGCTTTTTTGCTCTTTTCCATTTTTGTTTTTTCCTACTCCCTTTTTTAAAAATCGTGGTTCCTTTATTTATCCATCTACGTCGCTATATGACGGCTTATTTTTTGCGGGATGAGTTGTATTTTTCAATGGCACTATTTATTGTACCATATAATTTACTGAAAAACTTTTTAAAAATTCTAAGCGAAGAGAAATGGGGGAAAAAAACGACATTCCACCATCTTTCGGTGCATCCTGTTTCTACAGCGCACAAACTGCAACAAAAACAATCTGATATTTTTATTCTATGGGTCAGTATGATTACTATGATACCAAAGTTATATAGTATTTTTTTTGCTGTAGTACTTGTATTTTTTTTAAAGATATTTAATTTATTTCAAGTATTTTCTGCGGTCATTTTGTGCGCACATTAACTTTTTGACGTATTTGAGCAAGGGCTCATTTTTTGCGGGATGTCCTGTAGTTTCCGATAGTATCAACTTGGAATACATACGACTTTTTGATTGCTTTTTATTGTTTTTTTTCTGGGAGACAGGGTAACTAAAAAAGTGAATTTATGGCATTCTTTACTTTTTTTTCGGACGACGTTCACCGTGCGGGAAAAATAATGCATTACTTTGATAGATCGGACTTTTATGGACGCGGCGATACAAAATACTTATTTTTATTTTATGATTTGGATTTTTTAATAATAGATATGGCAAAAGCGGGGTGATTTAAACTTTTATACCTTTTTTTTTTTTTACAATTAAAAAAACGTTATTGATTTTTTTTTTTTTTTACTTTATTTTGAAGTCCCCCTGATGCTTTGATTGCTCCTGCAGTATGACGTAATGCTATAGCATTACATCATACTGCTTTTTCACAGGCAGTCTATCAAGCCAGCCCACGGGGATGGCTTGATAGGCAGTCTGTTAAGGCAGCCCTGGTGCCTTTCTAAAGGCCCCCGGCTGCCATGACACCTGCACGGCTCCCCCGATCTCACCACGGGGGGGGCTGTTTGGGGGATTTAAATGCCGCTGTCATTCTGACAGCGGCATTGAAAGGGTTAATAGCCGTGCTCGGCCAAATGGCCGAGCGCGGCTATTGCCCGCGGGTGTCAGCTGCAATTAACAGCTGACGCCCGCGCTGTATGGAGGGAGATAGCGGTGCTAACTCCCTCCATACATGTCCTGCAACAGCAGGACGTAGTTTTACGATAGCCCCGTCACTAAGGGGTTAAAGGTTATTACGTGTCATCAATTTCCTGTGTGTGGAAATGCTAATTTTTCCTGATATATATTAGAGCGAATTTTAAATTTAAAGGGGTTGTCTGGCCATGACATGTGCATATTTACACTTCTGTTTGGCTATTACAAGGCACTTTGTAATATAGTGTGCGCTTTGTGAATGAGTTATACAGAAGGTATATACTTACCTGAATGGGTGCCCCCCCAGGTTTAAAAATCCGTCGTCCTTGGATACGACAAATCCAGCTGGCTCTCCTCTGAATTTGTCATGCAGGCGCAGTAGCACTTGTCGGTTTCTCAGAGCTTGCGTCCTGTCTGTCGCGCATGCGCAGTCCAGTCAATTCCTGGTTGTGGCTTCATTGTTGTCTGCCTGCTCGCACAGTCCAAAGCTGAAGTTGATCCACAGCAGTGTCCACTAGCCACCTCTCCTCAGCTGAAGGGTAAGTGGGGGGGGGGGGGGATGTAGCGTGGGGTGTCAGTATTACTACTTGGGCAACTATTGGCGGTCACTATTACTACTGGGGCAACTATTGGAGATCACTATTACTGCTGGGGCAACTATTGAGGATCACTATTGCTGCTGGGGCAATTGTTGGTGGGTCAGTATTACTGCTGGGACAGCTATCAGGGGTCACTATTACTACTGGGGCAATTATCAAGGGTCCCTATTAGCACTGGGACAACCTGTTGAGGGTCACTATTACTGCTGGGGAAACTATGGATAGTCACTATTAGTGCTGGGCAACTATTGGGGGTCACTATTACTGCTGAGGGGAAGTATTTGGGTTAATATTACTGCTATGTTAACTATAGGGGGGTCACTATCACTGCTGGGGCAACTATCTGGGGTCATTATTACTACTAGGGCAACTATTAGGGTTACTAAAAGAGGAGTCTGTATTACTACTGGGGCAACTACTGGGGGTCACTTTTACTGCTGGGGCAACTGTTTGGGGGTCACTATTTCTGCTGGGGCAACTATTGGGGGTCACTATTGCTGCTGGGGCAATTGTTGGGGTCTGTATTACTGCTGGGACAGCTATCAGGGGTCACTATTACTACTGGGGCAACTATCAAGGGTCACTATTACTACTGGGGCAACTATTGATAGTTTCCTCAGCAGTAATAGTGACCCCCAATAGTTGCCCCAGCAGTAATAGTGACCCTCAACAGTCACTGTTACTGCTAGGGCAACTATCGCAGGTCACTATTACTGCTGGGGCAACTATTGGGGGTCTGAATTACTGCTGCAGCAATTATTAGGGATCACTTTCCTGCTGGGGCACCTATTGGCAACTGTAAGAGCAGTGAGACTGTGGAACTCTCTGTCTGAGGATGTGGTGATGGCAAAATCCATAGAGGAGTTTAAAAGGGGACTTGATGTCTTTCTAGAGCGGAAGGATATTACAGGATATAAATCTTAGGTTAATTGTTAATCCGGGTATACAGGCAGGTAGGAACTATTAGGGATTGATCCAGGGATTAGTCTAATGGCAATTAGGGAGTCGGGACAGAATTTTCCCCCAAATGGGCTAATTGGCTCCTGCCTCTTGTTTTTTTTTTTTGCCTTCATTCGGCCTTACATACTATGTAACTATAACTGCTGGGGCATAGGTGGGGGTAACTATTACTGTTAGGGCAACTATTGGGGGGGTCTGTATTACTGGTGGGGCAACTATTGGGGGTCCATATTACTACTGGGGTAACTATTAGGGTTCTGTATTACTACGTGGCAAATATTGGGGGTCTGTATTACTACTAGGGGAACTATTGGGGGTCTGTATTACTACTGGGGCAACTTTCATGTCTGCTGCATTGCTGTATCTAATCGGATCATGGAATATGTCTGCTGAGCTGCAGTATCTAAGCCAATCCTGTGTGATACGTCTGCTCAGCTGACGTATCACATGGTTGGATTAGAAACATCTACTGAGCAGATGTATCTAAGCAGATCCTGTGTGATGCAACAGCTCAGCAGACGCATCTAAGCCGATCCTGTGTGATACGTCTGCTGAGCTGTTGTATCTAAGAAAATCCTGTGTGATACATATGCTCAGCTGAAATATCACATGATTGGCTTAGATACATCTGCTCAGCAGGTGTATCACTCCAGATCTGCTTAAACACATCTACTCAGCAGATGTATTACACAGGATCGGCTTAGATACCGCGTTTCAGCAGATGTATCACAGAGGATTGGCTTAGATACGTCTGCTGCATTGCAGTATCTAAGTAGATCCTGTGTCATATGTCTGCTGAGCAGATGTATCTAAGCAGATTCTGTGTGAAACGTCTGCTCAGCAGATGTATGTAAGCAGATCCGATATGATAAATCTGCAGATCCTCTGGCTCAACAAGGGGGAGTGGAAACAGGCTGAACTAGATGGATATTGGCTCCCTTCAGCCTAACACACTATATTGCTATATTAGATGTAAATTTTTACTCTTGTTTGCAGTGATCTATATGGCATAGTGGGAATACGGATATATTTTCTAATCGATCATGTGATACGTCAGCTGAGCAGATGTATCACGCAGAATCTCCTTAGATACATCTGCGCAGCAGATCTGCTGAGCTGCTAACCCCAAGCAGATCCTGAGTGATACATCTCCCGAGCATATGTATCTAAGCATATCCTTTGTGATACATCTGCTCATCTTACTTATTACATGATCAGATTACATTTTTATAAATGATCTGGAATGGGGAATTGATGTGAAACTAATCAAATTTGCAGATGACACAAAGGAGAGATAGCTATCACTAGGGAAGAGAGAGAGGATTCAAAAAGATCTGGAAAAGCTTGAACAGTGGGCGGTGACTACCAGAATGGTATTTAAAAAGGAGAAATGCAAAGTCCTATATCTGGGCAAGAATAAAAAAAAAAAACACATACAGAATAGGAGGAACTGCGCTAAGCAGCAGCACATGTGAAAAACACTTGGTATACTTATGGATCATAGGGCTTATTCAGATGACCATATATCAGCTGTGTATTCACTCCGGCTGATATGCGGCGTCCCTCTCTGCAGGGGAAGGAGACTGGAAGAGCCGGGAGCAGTGCCCTGCCTCCTCTCGTTGCAAATAGTGCGGAGGGGCGAAGAGGGGGTGGAGAAGAGGCAGAGAGGGGGCGGGAGCTTAGAGCACTGATCCCGGCTCTTCCAACCTCCTCCCCCTGCAGAGAGAGACGCTGTATATCGGCCGGAGTGATATCTGAATAAGCCCAAAAACTGAACATGAGTCAACAATGTGATGCAGCAGCCACAAACACAATTCTGGGATGTATTAAGAGAAGCATAGTGTCTAGATCACGTGAGGTAATTATCCACTTTACTCTTCTTTAGTCAGACCTCATCTGGAATACTGTGTCCAGTTCTGCGCACCCCACTTTAAAAAAAGGCATAGAAAAACTGGAGCAAGTTCAGAGAAGACAAAATATTTGGGTCAGAAGCGGCGCTCCAATGGTGTATGGAAAAAATAGAAAACAGAACTAGTGTGGAAAGACACTCACCGCAACTGATCCGGTTCTATGGTTAAGAGACCGGTCAGTTCGTTGGTCCACAGGGGCCTTTCAAGCCAAATTTGGGGCAGTATACGTTGACGGTCCTAGAACATCCCCTAAGGGAGAGCAGCAGCGAGCGACTCCAAAACAACCGTGTTGAGGAGGAGAGAAATATATATTCAGAATGGGAAAAACTCACTTTATGCGCTCCGTCAAACTGTGTTAGAATAGAGAAATCTTACTTGTTGAGGGGTGCCTGGACTCCTGGCACCCCCAATATCCAAGGAAGCAGAAAAACTCCAGTGGAGCAGGCGTATTCTTCATAGGTCGGTTTATTACATATAAAACAAGTGGATTGGCGCTGCAACGCGTTTCGGTTTCTGTCAAGCCTTTTTCAAGCATAAAGGACAATTGGCAAGTGGTCTCTATTTATAACAAACATACACTGAAGGAAAAGGAGGAAGGGGAGGGGGAAAAGGAAACAATCACCCTATGCAACCTCTAAATAATAATTACATTGCAATAGATGGTATCATATCCCCATCTTAATGACACTCTGTTGCTATTATTTGTATGATATGTATAAAATAAAACATATCGAGCGGTGCCCGCAAGGTAGCGCGGCGCCGTTCAATGACGTAATCTGGAGTCCAGGGAAAAAGGGGGAAGTGCTATGATGCCGCACCGGGGGATGGAACATTCCCTGAAATCAATCAGGTAAGCATTAAGTATCCCAGGTTACAAGAAGGGGGGGCGGGGTCTTGTCGCGTTACCTCTGGGAGACCTCCCACCACGTCATTAGAAAGGTCACGTGGTGCTGCGTCGGACGTAACGACGTCCGCACATATAGTTACAAGAAGGGGGCGGGGTCATGTCGCATCTCTTCTGAGAAGTCTCCTAGCACGTCATAGGATGGTCACGTGGTACTACGCTGAACGTAATGATGATCACATACGGGGGCGTCACGCCTCGCAGTTATGCGATTTCCTCCCGTGGCATAGTTACATGGAGCTACGCAATGCGTAGTGACGTCCAAATTCGAGGACGTTGTGTCACATGATTGCACCAACGGGGTGCCGCAGAGAAGAAGGTGTTTCTATATTATATCATGTGGTTAACTACGGTAACCCCTTTGGATCAAAATTGAATACAAGAAGACTATCAGTTGGAAACGGTATCTTGCCAAATAGCTATGGAAAGAGGATCCAGTACTAAATATTAATATCTATTGTATCCCTTAATAGGGTACAAGATATGAAAAAAGAAGAAAAATAAATAAATAAATTAAAAAAAATAAAAAAAAGATGGGGATATGATACCATCTATTGCAATGTAATTATTATTTAGAGGTTGCATAGGGTGATTGTTTCCTTTTCCCCCTCCCCTTCCTCCTTTTCCTTCAGTGTATGTTTGTTATAAATAGAGACCACTTGCCAATTGTCCTTTATGCTTGAAAAAGGCTTGACAGAAGCCGAAACGCGTTGCAGCGCCAATCCATTTGTTTTATATGTAATAAACCGACCTATGAAGAATACGCCTGCTCCACTGGAGTTTTTCTGCTTCCTTGGATATTGGGGGTGCCAGCAGTCCAGGCACCCCTCAACAAGTAAGATTTCTCTATTCTAACACAGTTTGACGGAGCGCATAAAGTGAGTTTTTCCCATAAAGTTCAGAGAAGAGTTACCAAGTTGGTGAGCGGTCTGCAAATCATATCCTATAAGGAACGGTTAACCCCTTAATGACGTAGCTCTTTTTTTTAAATTTTCGTTTTTTCCTCCCCCTTCAGAAAAATCGTAACTCCATTATTTATCCATTGACTACGCTGTATGAGGGCTTGTTTTTTGCGGGACAAGTTGTGTTTTTAAATTGTTCCATTTACTATACCATATAATGTACTGAAAAAATTTTTTTTAATTCTAAGTGGAGTAAAATGAAAAAAAAATAACATTATGCCATCTTTCAGTGCGTCTTGTTTTTACGGCGCACAAACTGCAACGAAAATTACATGATATCTTCATTATTTATTCTATGGCTCAGTGTGATTACAACGATACCAAAGTTGTATAGTTGTTTTTTTTTTTGTACTACTCTTTTTTCCAAAGACATTTAATTATTTTCAATTATTTTCTGCAGCCATCTTCTACACACAAAAACTTTTTTATTTTGCCGTCAATGTAGTTGTGTGAGGGCTCATTTTTTGCAGGATGTCCTGTAGTTTACTTTAGTACCAATTTGGAATACATACGACTTTTATAATGCACTAATTTGATAGATCGGACTTTTACGGAAGTGGTGATACCAAATATGTATTTTTATTTTTTGATTTCAATTTTTTAATTATAGATATGGCAAAAGGAGGTTGATTAAAACTTTTATAACTTTTTTTTTTACTAAATAAATAATTTTAATAAAACTTTATTGTTCTTATTTTCATTTTTCTCTTAAGTCCCTCTGGGGGACTACAAAATGCAATGCTTTGACCGCTCCTGCAGTATGACATAATGTTATAGCGTCATACTGCGATTTGAAAGGCAGTCTATCAAGCCACCCCATTGGGATGGCTTGATAGGCAGTCTGCTAAGGCAGCCCTGTGGCCTTTCAGAAGGCTCCCAGCTGCCATGACACCTCCTGCATGGCTCCCTCGATCTCACCGCGTTGGGGGGGGGCGCGTGCGGGACCCCTGAACATCTGGGGGATTTAAATGCTGCAGTCGGAATTGACAGCGGCGTTTAAAGGGTTAATAGTCGCAATCGGCCGCACGGCCGATTTGCCGCTATTGCCCACGAGTGTCAGCTGTAATAAACAGCTGACGCCCACGCTGTATGTGAACGCCCCACGACCTCTCTTCATACATACCACAATGCTCCAGGACGTACTCTTATTTCCTTGGTTGTTAAGGGGTTAAAGGATCTGGGAATGTTTAGCTTGCAAAAAAAGAAGGCTGAGAGGAGACTTAATAGCTGTTTAAATATATCTGAAGGGCTGTCACAGTGCAAAGGAGTCGGCCCTATTCTCATCTGCTCAAGGAAAGACTAGAAGCAATGGGATAAAATTGAAAGGAAGAATACACAAATTAGATATCAGAAAAAACTTTCTGACAGTGAGGGTGATCAATTAGTGGAGCAGGTTACCACGAGTGGCGGTGAGTTCTCTTTTAATGGAAGTGTTCAAACAAATGTTGGACAAATATCTGTCTGGGATGATTTAGTAAAACCTGCACTGAGCAGGGGGTTGGATTGGATGATGCTGGAGGTCCTTTCCAATTCTACAATTCTATGATTCTAGGTCGAACAATAAATATGTTGCAAATACGATTGAATAAGCACCACAATAATATAACAAAGGGTTTCATAAATCCCAGCGTTTCCAGACGTTTCTTAAACTGTCACAAAAAAGAACCCTTCTGCCTGAGAGTCACACCTTTAGTGAGTATTAAACCTGGGTTATTTTCTCTCCTGAAGAGTAGAGAGATGTACTGGATTTTTAAACTAAAAACACTTTCCCCAGGGTCTAAATGAGGTCTTAGAGAGAATCTGTATGATTTTTAAGTTGTAATTTGCACACATATATATATGTATATTTGCACATATATATATATATATTTTTTATTATTATTTACCATGGCAGGGTATTAATAAATGATGATGGTTTAATGGCTTGTTTCTGAGATGATTTATGGGATTTTTTATGAATGTCTATGAATTCTCTATGAGTTTTATGGGGTTTCTATGGTCTGTTTTAATATGAATTGGAAGAGCTTTATAATGACCTTTACCACATATAATATTTTATGTTGTGGGTAACTTTATGAATTTTATATAACTGCAAGTGAATTTTATATAATGGTCAGTGATTTTTATTTATCCCTGCATATGTTTGTTTTTTTTGTGAATTACAACCATCCCTAAATGAATTGCAGCCTACTTGCACCCATACAGTCCAAGTAATCAGCAAACTGTAGAAGAAGTGCCCCTAGTGACCGTATGTTTCCCCTAACACCAATTAAGCCAAACTCAATTACTGTGGCGAGATGGAGCGCACTATGAGTTCCACTGCCGGCTGGTGGAGTGTGGCGTGTGTTCTACATACCTATTCCAGCTGACAGCATGAACGCCTGGGTGTGATGACGTCACACCGTGACGTCTGGTAGAGCATAGAGTGCATTCCACCCACTACTCACAGTTAGAGGAAGAGGACATATGTGTGATGACATCATGCTGCGACTTGCCCGCAGGAGTCCCCGCCCCCTCCTCTCACCGAGCAACAGCAAAGAGCTGAACTACTTTTTTATAAATTTATATAAATCTGAATGTCTGTACCCATATGTCTTTGGCTTGAGAAAGGTGCCTGTGTGCACCAAACGCGTTGTTATTCCTGTGACTAATAAAAAGTTACGATTTATGACACTTGGGTCAGAGGGCTCTGTCGTCACTGCATCATCTGCATGCATTATCACTACAAAGACGGAGCTTCTGTGACACATACCCCCCTCCTCCAAAGTAAGTGATATTAATATCAATATGACATCAGATATACAATCTTTCTACATATTCACAATCATCCTGGGAGCCCAGGTTGTTTAACCACTTTATCTTTTCTTATGTTTTAATCATTTTTTTGTAATTCTGATCAAATAATTGATTTGGATCAGCTGGTAGAGAGATCCCCAAATATTTGATTTCATCTTTGCGCCAGTCCAGTCAAATTATGGATTTTATTTGAGAAGTTTCATTCTTTGGGAGGGTTATTCTTCCCAACTTTTTTAATTCTTTAAGGGCGGTTGGTAGTACAATCCTAGGATTTGCTACTTACATTAGTAGTTTGTTGGCAAATACAGCTAATATTGGGGTTCTTCCTTAGTGCATTTGCTAATGACTCCATTGTGAGGATATATAGAAACGGGGACAAGGGGGCTCCCTGTCTCGAGCTGTTTTTGACTTCTAGTGGTGATGAAAGGGTTCCATTTATTTGAATGCTTGCCATCGGGCGGTTGTATGAAACCATAACCCAGTTTCTAAATTGGGGGCCCATGCTTATCTTTCACAGGGTCACCTCTAGGAACCCATAGTGCACCCTATCAACCGCTTCTTCCGCATCAATTGACAGTAAACTCAGGGGTCCACAGAGATGCGAGTCTGCAAAATCAGCGATATCGATTTAATATTGTTGTCCCTTGCTTCTTAACCTGGGATGAAGCCTACTTGCTCTCTATGGATCAAGGATGGGATGATGTGTGCTAAATGAAAGGCTCATATCTTGGAGCATAATTGTGTGTCTATATGGAGTAGGGATATGGGACAAAAATTGCAGCATAAAGGATCTTTTCCCGGCTTCTGCAAAACCATTATGATAGCTTGCAGGGCATGAGGGGGAAAAGGGCAGGCCATAGATATGGTGTTGAAAGATTTGAGTAGCTATGAGGTTAGTAGATTACTACAGAGTTTTAAAAATCAGGGCGTAAAGCCACCTGGTCCAGGACTTTTGTCAAATTTCAAGTTTTTAAAAGATACTAAGATCTGCTTGGTAAAATCGCTGTTACCATGCAGCGTCTGCCGGGGGCGCAGGTGGCTGGTCGGCACGGTGCGCGCGCTCGTGGGTCCGGGCGGCGACGTGCACGCGCGTCTGTGAGTGCAGCTCTATGTACAAGCCCCTGGTTATGGGATTCTGCTGGGAGGTAGTCGCCTCCCTCTCTCTGCCCCTGGGCAGAGGCTTCTGTTTATAGGGCTGGCAGTGAGGCCTATTCACTGCCAGTTATTGGTTTCTGTTCAGTGTGCTAGCATCCTGCCTCTGTCAGTCTCCTGTTTGTCAGCTTTTGCTTTATCTGCCTGGTTTATCTGCTGAGGTCAGCGTGTATTTCCTGTTGTTTTTTTTCATCTGCCCTTCCTGTCGGTATTCTACCCTGCTCCATCTTGGTACGCCAGTTCCCCCTCTCGGTCCCTAGTGAGAGCAGGGACCATCGCCCAAATGCCCGCCTGGGGTTAGCCAGGAGTGGAGGCAAGTAGGCAGAGACAGGGGTTGCGGGTAAGTTCTAGGGCAACCCGAGCTGGCGTATGATCGGGTAGGATACCGTAACATAATAACTGGCCCTTAAAATTACCCTGTGGGCTTTTTTTTGGTTCTCCAATGAAGACTATGAGTGTCCTTGCTAGTCAGTTGCAGGATCTAGTGGGCGTGATCCAAGACCTGTCCGGTCGTATGGTGGCCCAGGAGCAGTGGGGCGTTGGCGCAGGTTCCTGCCGCCACGTCTATCCCTGAGCCCAAGTGTCCTCTCCCTGAAGTGTAGACTATATTTCTGGATGCGGCCCGGATCCTCCGGCTCAGAGTCCCAGAAGGTGGGATTGATTATGTCCATACAGCAGGGTCCCCCCCAGACATGGGCCTACTCCTTTACCTGAGGGTTCAGCTTGCCTGAAGTCTGTTGATTCGGTTTTTCAGGAATTAGGAGGTGAAACCTCCTGCAATGAAGGTGCTCGCAAAGATGTGTTTTTTGGGGGTCTTTCTGATGCTGTCAAGGATCTAATTATTCCCATCCCGCTCCCGCCACACTTAATGAGGCAATGGAATTGGCAGTAAAGGCTGACACGAGACTGAAATCTAGAGAAAAGAAATGTCAGGCCTGTAAAACTAGGTGGTTCTGCAGACCAGCTCCCACTTCTCCCAAGCCTACTCCTGGAGCCGAGCCTATGGAAGTGGGCCAGCTAAGTCCCGGGGAACGGCAACGGTTCCGGATGACTCACCATCTTTGCCTCTGCGGTGGGGAAGCCAGACATCGGGTAGCAACCTGTCCACAGAAGCGACAGCAACATCAGTCTGAACCGGCGGAAAAACTACAGATTCTAGGCGATTGTCAGGAGGATCACCTAGGATCACAGGTATTCTCTAAGTTGTTGGTGCCTCGTCAGGTTGGCTTCCAGAATTTTATTCGGTCCGGTCAAGCCTTTATTGATTCGGGTACTACCACCAATCTGATTAATTTTAATTTTGTCAGACCTCTGATGACCGAATTTTCCATGCTGAAGCCACCCATACACTTCATCAGTATTGATTCGACCCCTCTCCTAGCAGGTGTTGTCCAATGTAGGACTCCCATTCTACAGTTCACTGTGGGTACTCTCCATTCTGAGAATCTGTCTATGCTGGTTATGGAAAAGATGTCTGTTTATGTGGTACCTGGTATGTCCTGGTTGGCACTGCACAACCCCCAATTTGATTGGTCCACCCGGGAATTGATACATTGGGGGTCGTCCTGTCATAATCACTTAACTGTTATAGCTGTGTGCTCAGCAGATACCGTACTGGTCCCGGAGTATTTGTCGGATTTTGAGGATGTATTCTCCAAAAAACTGAGACTTTGCCTCTCCATAGAGAGTGGGACTGTGGTATTGATCTGATTCCCGACAGTCCCATCCCTAAGGTAGCCATTTGTCGGGGCGTGAGCACGAAGCCCTTAAGTCCTATACCTCGGAGTCTATGGCCAAGCGACATATCCGGCCGTCCAGGTCCTCTGCCGGGGCAGGTCTTTTCTTGTTGAGAAGGATGGGACATTGAGGCCCTGTGTGGATTATTGGGCTTTGAATAAAATCTCAGTGAAGAACCAGTGCTCCTTGCCCCTGATTCTGGACTTGTTGAATCAGGTGGTAGGGGCCCACTGGTTTTCCAAACTGGACTTAAGGGGGGCTTACAATTTCCCGTTAGGAAATTTTGAATGTCTGGTCATGCCCTTCGGACTCTAACGCCCCAGCTGTGTTCCAGGGTTTTATGAACGCGGTCTTCCACGTCTTCCTCAGGGTATTTATGGTCATATATCTTGATGACATTCTAGTGTATTCTCCAGACTGGGATTCACATGTGCAGCACCTGGGGTTAGTTCTGACCCGTTTGCGCGAGTATCAACTATTTGTGAAGTTGGAGAAATGTACATTTGGTACTAAACAAGTATCTTTCCTGAGTTATGTGATTGCACCCAGGGAGATTCAGACGGAGTCTGATAAAGTAGCAGCAATCGCCCAATGTGTCAGACCAGATAACTTTAAGGCTCTCTAGCGGTTTTTGGGTTTCGCAAACTTTTACCGTAAATTCATTAAGAATTACTTAGTCAGATCGGTCAAGGGTTGAGCGATAACCAAGAAGAGGGCCGACTTGGTAAAATGGTTGCCTGCAACCCTAGAGGCTTTTAGTCGTCTAAAAAGAGAGGTTACGACTGCCTCGGTGCTAGTACAGTCAGATGCGCGATGACCCTTTTTCATTGAGGTAGATGCGTCTGAGGTGGGGGCAGGAGCTCTATTGTATCAGGAAGTCAGTGGGAGATCCGGGTATAGTCCATTTGTGTTCTTTTCTTTCTGTTTATAAGGCTGGCAGTGAGGTCTATTCACTGCCAGTTATTGGTTTCTGTTCAGTGTGCTAGCATCCTGCCTCTGTCAGTCTCCTGTTTGTCAGCTTTTGCTTTATCTGCCTGGTTAACCCGTTTGCGTCGGTCTGCGTGTATTTCCTGTTGGTTTTCTTCATCTGCCCTTCCTGTCGGTATTCTACCCTGTTCCATCTTGGTATGCCAGTGCCCCCTCTCGGTCCCAAGTGAGAGCAGGAACCGCCGCCCAGTTGCCCACCTGGGGTTAGCCAGGAGTGGAGGCAAGTAGGCAGGGACAGGGGTTTCGGGTAAGTTCTAGGGCAACCCAGGCTGGCATATCATCGGGTAGGATACCGTAACAATCGCGTTCTAATTCAGTAGCTATCTTGTGTGGTATGGGATCAGGGCATATACCTCTAAGTAAGATGTAATATTTTTAGGTCCTTGCGGCTTTTGTTTCCATTAATATCCTATAGGTTCTTGTTAGAGATGCTCGATAAGGGCATTTACTCGAGAGAGCATCGCTTTTTTCGAGTAACTGCTGGCTCATCCTTGAAATTTTGGGGAGGCCATGGAGTGAGCAGGGGGTTGTGGAGGGGGTCGGGGGGAGAGAGAGAGATGTCTCTCACTCTCCCCCTGGCCGCCCCCCACAATGTTCACGGACGAGCCAGCAGTTACTCGAAAAAAGCTATGCAAAAAAGTAAATCTCCTTACTAAGCATGCTCGCTGATCTCTACTTCTGGTAGTATGTTTGGAACATTTCTAAAAATGTATGCATATGAATGGAGTTTATTTATTAAAAAAAACAAAAAAAAAAAGAACAAAAATTGTAATATATTGACCCATAGAACAAAGTTCATATATCATTTTTACTGTACTGTGAATGCTGTAAAAACTAAACCCACCAAAAATAGTGCAATTGCTTTTTTTTTTTTTTTTTTTTAATAAACACTGAGCTCTGTTACTGGCTGCAGCCCATATGATATCCCATAAACCAAGTAGGACTGTAGCTTATAAAAAGAAATAGGAGCGGGGAACCAAGCAAAACACAGCAGGAGAGGTGAGTATATGATAATTTGATATGTCAATGGGGAAGGTGTTGTACCAAGATGATACAACTCGGACAACCAATATAAATTTACATCACATATCTGATGTCACCGAAAGGACCACTAGCATAAAATATAACTTTTATTATAAATCAATTAAAAAATGGCGTGTCAATGTAATGAATCCTATATGTGACAATTGTCACACACTAATTAAAAACATTAGAGGTGATTTTGTTATATGAATGCCCATAAGTTGGCAATATGAATATACTTTGATACACCTCTCAACTGATACAAGAAAAAGTATCTTTGCTACTGCTATCAATATCCTACTCCACACCCAAATACAGTAACTTGGAATAGATAACATGTATAAAAACCTTTAGGGGGGTTACTGGACAGCCACGTATTAGTGGAGGTTGGTGGCAATAAGTGGCTGTGTACTAGACGATCATAGAGGTTCCTACCACGTTTATAGGTAATTAGAGATTTTCATGTAGACAATCCAATAAATCATTGTCCTTTAGGAGAATACCCCAATATGTTTGAAGAATTTGTCTCACCTCACTAGATCGATCATTGTACGTTCCAATTACACCAATTTTCTTATCCCCCTTTTTTTAGGTCAAGCTTTCAGAAGGTCTTCCTGTTTCAAGTTATTAGCAAATTGGGATGCTAAAGTTACATCATCATCCAGGTAACCTCGATTTCTGAAACAATGAGACATCTGTTCAGCCTTTTTCTGAAAGTCCTCGTCCTGGGAACAATTTCTCCTAGTTATAATCATTTGTCCCTTGGGAATCCCTTTCTTAAGGGATAGGGGATGATGACTGCTAAAATGCAGTAATGTATTTGTTGCAATTGCTTTATGGAAAATGGTAGTTTCAAGGGTCCTAGTCTCTGACTTCTGCATACGAAGGTCTAAAAATGTTATCGTCACTTGATCGATTTCTGCCGTGAAAAATAAGCCAAGGCTATTGTTGTTCAGGTGTCTCACAAAGCTGTAAAACTCCTCAGAAGAACCCGTACAGAGGATTAGGATGTCATCTATAAACCTTATCCAGAGGTCTATAGATGTGAAACTCTTGTCCGCCTCACAAAATACCGATGTTACCTCCCACCAGCCCAGGTACAGATTGGCATAACTGGGGGCACAAGGGCTCCGCATAGCCATACCCCTGAGCTGGTGGAATTACTTCCCCCTCCAATAGGAAATAATTTTTATGGAGGACAAACGAGAGAAGTTGTAACAAAAAGTTGTTATGGGTTTTTAGATGGATACTTCTCTGATTCAGATAGAAGTCGACCGCTCACAAACCACATTCATGAGGTATCAAGCTATATAAAGCTTCCACGTCTAAGCTCGCCAATTTGGTGTCAGATGATATAGACAAACCTTTAAGTTTTATCAATATATTAGTGGTATCTATCTTTAGTGTAGGCAGGTAATGCCTCTACGAACAGTCGCAACAAGATGTCCAAATATTTAATATTTATTTAATTTCCTGGTTAAGACTGTCAATCCCAGACACTATGGCCTGCCCTTGAGCGGTGACAGCCCTTTGTGCACCTTGGGCAGGCCATAGAATGTCGCTATCTGAGAGTTTTAAGGATATAGAAACAGAAATTCATTATCCCCTATTAGATGATTTTCTTTAGCTGGTAACAAGATGTTCCGCAGTTTGTTGGAAAACTTGTCAGTTGGATCTCATAGGATTTCATAGCTGGACCTATCATTCAAAATACATAAGCACATTTCGATATATGTCTCAATTCATCACAACAATATTGCCCCCCTTATCGGAGGGCTTTATTATAATTGTTGCGTCCTTCTCAATGGATATTAGGGCTCTCTTCTCCCCTGCTGTCAAATTTTGGTGTCTAAAGGTTTTGTCCTGTAATAGCCTGAACAATTCCTCATTCACCATACCCTAAAATAAGTCAATAAAGGGAGATTCCCCAGAGGGCGGAAGACTGGTGTTCTTAGGCTTCAAATCCGTAAACGGTCTCTTACTAGGATCTCTGATACTTTCCTGTTCCGCTTCTTCCAATGTATTAATTGCCTCCAAGTCATTTGGAACAGGGCTCAGCTCTAAACATTTTTTCCTATTCTGGATTGAAATTTTTTTTTTCCAGCGTAATTTACGTAGGAACAATGAAATGTCCCTAGTCCAGCTAAAGGAATCAAACTTATTTGTGGGGACAGACCTTTTTTAAGCACTGTCTGTTCGTCAACTGATAGACCTCTTGATGACAGGTTAATAATTTGAAATTCCACTCCAATTGGTGGTGGTGACGGGGTCACTGCCAAATCATGAGCACTCGATGGTATTGTGTCACCAGTATGTTGAGTAATTATTGGGAGGTTGCTGTTAGGCCTCCACGATTCCTGGTCATATATTGTGAAATCGGTTGACCTAAAAAATGTTCCTCATTGGAACGTCCTCTTTCCCTACCTCGTGTTCTAATACGATTGCCACCTCTTTCCCTGGCTCTACTTGGATAGGTGCCTTTTCTAGACAATTTGTTTCTGAACTTAGTTCAGACTCAGTGTATGATCTAACTTTATAGGCTTTATTCTCAGTAAAATTACATAAGTCTCTATTGTATTAGAAGTGCTTACGTTCTTTTAAGAACCCAGTATATTTCTCAATTGTGAGCTTGATGGTATGTTCTTTTATCTCAAACTCTACCTCACTTGAGAACTTTTGTGCATCTTTTATTACGTCCTCCAAGTTCTTACTATTTCTCTCCAAATTTAATTTTTTCTCTTCCAATATTAGGTTCATAAGTTTAAATGAACTCTGTGTTTTCCTTTTCCCATTTTTCCATAAAGGAACCATTTCTCAATTTTGGGGGTGGCAATATATGGACCCGAAGGCCACGGGGCACAATTTTACTCTCAAGATACTTTGTTAGCCCCTGAACCTCCCACGATGATCTTATAAATTCTTTATACACCTTAGTGAGATTTTTGAAAGCTAGATTTATAGAAGTGGTTTGAGTATGCATGTCCAGATCTCTATCAGAAAAAAAAAACTGGTTTTGGCTTCTACCAGCCAGGGGGCTGTATCAATACCCCCGTTAGGAAACCTGCCATAATAATTTGGAATCACTGTCACCGTGGCAATAAAGTCGTATCTACAAGAGGAGATGTCACTGAAAGGACCACTAACAGAAAATATAACTTTTATTATAATCAATTAAAAAAAATAAATAAATAAATTTAAAAAAAATCGCATGTCAACGTAATGAATCCTATATGTGACAATTGTCATACACTAATTAAAAACATTAGAGGTAGAGATGAGCGAACATACTCGGTAAGGCCGATTTTGCAATCGAGCACCGCGATTTTCGAGTACTTCCGTACTCGGGTGAAAAGTACTCGGGGGCGCTGTGGGTGAGCGGGGGGTTGCAAAGAGGAGTGGGGGGGAGAGGGAGAGAGAGCGCTCCCACCTGTTCCGTGCTGCTACCCCCCGTTCCACCACGCCACGCCCCCCCCCCCCTCAAATCTTTTCACCCGAGTAGTGAAGTACTCGAAAATTGCGGTGCTCGATTGCGAAATCGGCCTTACCGAGTACGTTCGCTCATCTTTAATTAGAGGTGATTTTGTTATGTGAATGCCCATAAGTTGGCAATATGAATATTCTTTGAAACACCTCTGAACTGATACAACTGAAAAAGTATCTTTGCTACAGATATCAATATCCTACTCCACACCCGAATACAGTAACTTGGAATGGATATTATAATTCTAAGACAACTATATCATTAGCATATAGTCTAGGAGTTATGAGCTCATGTGACACCAAAAGGAGCCCATTATATTGACACTATACAAAGTAATATGGGCTAATGTTATAAATTAGCTCCACTGTGGTAGCTCCTGATATATAGCAACCGCAGTAATAACTGTTGATACTATATAAAATATTGTGGGCCCATGCTATACATTAGCTCCACCGTGATAGCTCCTGATACAAAGCAGCCAAAGTAGGGATAAAACATTCCCAAAATTATCAATAATGGTTGCTCCTGGTGTCACTATAGAGTTTTAGTATAGCAGTATATAGACACGGCTGGTTAGGAGTGATGATACTTCCACAGCTCAAGAAACAGTCAAATGTGTATAATCACACCTCAAATGCTAGTCCTTATACTTGTATGATCATGTTGCTCATATAAGCCCCAGTATTTGTTAGTAAATGTACTGGCTAGTATACCCAGTATCATAAATGCACCACTAACTCATATATGTGCATGTTAGGGCATCCGGGTGGGTCTGGAATAAAACCAGATCTAATGGAGATGGACAGGTAGCTAGTACTTATAGATAATATTCATGATATTCAGCCCAATTAACAATGTCATTTATAGACCTCTATCTTCAATTGGCATAAGGCATTTATTGATAATTCTTCCTATAGTGCCAGAGAATAACTAAGAGGAGCCAGGTAAATTATTCTAACTCCTTCACCCCCAGAAGGGGTGATATGGTTGTTTCATCAGGATGGAGCACTAGAGGTACAAGTATATTGCAGACCTGGGCTTTTATATCAGTTTCCCCGCCCCCTCTGGTGAGGGCTCATTCTGTGTGCTCTAATAGGCATCCAGTAACAGTATCCCCAACTCTCCATGAAAAACATATAATTACCTATAAACGTGGTAGGAACCTCTATGATCGTCTAGTACACAGCCACTTATCGTCACCAACCTCCACTAATACGTGGCTGTCCAGTAACCCCCCTAAAGGTTTTTATACATGTTCGGGCTGCAAAGCTTGTAAATTCATGAGATGGGAATCTTCCTTCAGGAGTCATGTTACTGGTACCGTATACTCGATTAGAGACTTCATTAACTGTAAAACTAGTGGAGTGATCTACTTGGCATCTTGTTCGTGTCCTCGCGAGTATGTCGGCAAAACAACTCAACAATTACGTAGGAGAGTTTTGGCCCACATTGGGAACATTAACCGGGGAGAACAAGCAAGTATAGCCAACCATATTAGAGACAAGCATGACAATAACCCTAACGCACTTCGATTTCAAGGTATTGAGGTTATTAAGCGCAATGGTAGGAGAGGTAACCGGGATCGGAGACTACTCCAGAAGGAGAGTGCATGGATCTTCAGGCTGGAGTCCTCTGCCCCCAAGGGCCTGAATGAATGCTTGTCTTTTACATCCTTTATTTAATATCTGGTATTGATCAGGACATCTGTTGACTGGTACACTTTTCTCTCCTTATAAGTACCTATGTGGTACAAATGGGATGTTATTTGCCACATGTGCATTACCTGAGTCCTAGTCTATAGAGTGAACTACATACTAGTAGCATTTGCCGTGTGGGTACCAAATAGATACCTTATCACATTGTCTGTAATTCTAACTAGAACGTGAGTGATTCAAAAAATTTTAAACCTAATATTACATATAACATTAAATAGTATCATCATTTTGGGGTGTTCTCACCCCTTACATGGTATGTAATATAACTGGGTTGGTCAATAATTAATTAGATCATTATTATGCTTAATTATCTAATATACATACAAATCCCTACTAGCATTGATGTTGGTTTTATATTATGTAGAACTATCTCCATGGATACTATACAATTATGACTGTTTGGTAGTATTTACTATCATTCTGTGAGGCAATGGATGTTCTGTGCTTTTAGTTATTTCCGTAGTGCTGGCATAATGCCGGGCTGTCCGGTTTATTACTGCGCCCTGGCAACGCTGCAGTAGGTTGCCATGGATACACGATGCTCTTAAGTCACCGGCCTCCTCAGCCGGATGTACGTGTCTCACGTTGTCGGTGTGTACTTGTGTGCCTGCGCTCCTCGCCTGACATTGCGAGACCGCTGCTATGGGGACACTGTTACTGGATGCCTATTGGAGCAGACGAGACGAGCCTGCACCAGAGGGAGCGGGGAAATGGATATAAAAGCCCAGGTCTGCATTATACTTATCATCTCTGTCCATTCTATGTGTGACAGCCGTAAGGGCTGGTCTATATGTACCTCTAGTGCTCCATCCTGATGAAACAACCATATCATCTGGGTTGTAGAAACGCATAGATTGGGGGGGGGGAGTTAGAATAATTTACCTGGCTCCTCTTAGTTATTCTCGGGCAGTATAGGAAGAATTATAAATAAATGCCTTACGCCAAATTGAAGATAGAGGTCTATAAATGAAAAAAAAACAAACTTTATTTGACATACTAACATTTAGTGGTCTGGTTTAGAAAACCCAACTTCTAACACTCTATTAAAGGGGTTGTCTCGCGGCGAAAGCGGAAAAAAAATTTTTTCACTTACCCCCGCATTCTGCCCTATTAAAAAGAAAGCATAGGTTAGTTTTTAAAAAGCACATTGCATTTACCTGCATCAGAGTTCTGCAGCTTCTTCTATTCTTCTTTTAAAGATGGCGCCGCTGGTCTTCTCCCACGGTGGACCGCGGGTCTTCTCCCATGGTGCACCGTGGATTTTCTTCTCCTTCCTTGCGTTCCATTGCCGATTCCAGCCTCCTGATTGTCTGGAATCGGCACACGTGACGGGGCGGAGCTACAATGACGACGCCGTGTGCAGCTCTCCGGCACGAGCAGCCCCATTCACCAGGCAGAAGACCGCACAGCGCAAGCGCGTCTAAAAAAGCAAGAAGCCAGCGAAATTAGACGTAGCCATGCAGACGGGGACGCCAGCAACGGAGCAGGTAAGTGAATAACTTCTGTATGGCTCATATTTAATGCACGATGTATATTACAAAGTGCATTAATATGGCCATACAGAAGTGTATAACCCCACTTGCTTTCGTGAGACAACCCCTTTAAGGTATTCTAAATAGGAATAATCTATACTTCTATCTCTTCATACTGTCCTTAGCCCAACATTATCTAGATTTCTCTAAAGACTTATCAAAAGGCCTAAAGTATAACAAATGTGAAATTGGGGCAATGGTTTTTCGGGTTTGAGAATTGCTTTTCTTCGTGCAGCAGTAATATATTGTCAGAAATTCAGTTACCTATTCCAAAACTATGAGCAAATATGGTAACTATTCTTTCTACAATATAAGTAAAGCGTAAAGACCCATGTATACAGAACGATCATTCAAAAAAAATATTTAAACAAGGAAAAATAAATCAGTGTAAACACTGCGATCAAATCATGATTTGTCCACCTATTCATTTCATGCATGAAAATAAATCATTGTCTTCTTCCCTAATCATTTGGTTTAAATACCGAGCGTGCAGTCGTTCTCATTCACTTGTACAGTGAATCAATGTGTGAATGACCAAACAATTTATCGGCCTGTATAAACAAGCAGCACGAGCGAACTCTGACCTCGTTTGCTTCAGCAATAAATTGTTAAGTGTAAAAGAACCTCAAGACCTAACTATGTGAAAACGAAGTGGATGATCTAAAATTAAACATTGTATGAATGGAAACAGTTTCATGATACAATCCGTATTAATAAAGATATTTTTGGTATAATTTACCGTAAAATCTCTTTCTCGTCACGTTCATTGGGGGACACAGCCTAGACCATGGGATATAGCCACTGCCCTAGGAGGCGAAACTAAGCAGAAAGTGTTAGCTCCTCCCCCTGGCTATATCCCCCCTGCAGGCACTCAGCTAATCAGTCTGTCTGCAAGTAGTAGGAACGCCAGTGGGAGTACGATTATACACAATACATTTTATACATACCAAAATACAATGTTTTGGCATAATTTTCTGCCAAATAATGACCGAAGAACAGAAAGCTCCAGCAACCACTCTTAACAAACAAGGGGTGGGTGCTGTGTCCCCCAATGCATGTGACAAGAAAGAGATTTTACGGTAAGTTATACCAAAAATATCTGTTTCTCGTCCGTATCATTGGGGGCCACAGCCTAGACCATGGGACGTCCACAAACAGTCCCGAACAAAATACACATTGGGTGGGCTATTTACAAGTTTGACCGTGTGGTCAATGGGCCGCCGCCTGCAAAATCTTCCGGCCGAGAGCGGCGTCTGATGATGCAGATATGTGGATTTTGAAAACGTGTGTAAGGAGGTCCAGGTGGCTGCCTTACATACCTGAAGCGCCGAGGCTCCGTGACGGACTGCCCAGGAGGCCCCTACCGCCCGTGTGGAGTGGGCTGTAACCCGAAATGGTGGCGCGCGTCCTGAGGTGCGATACGCCTCTGTTATCAAGGACCTTATCCACTTGGATATGGTGACTTTTGAGGCTGCCGAGCCCCTCCGGAATCACAAAGAGTGTGTCAGTTTTATGGAACTCTTTGGTTCTTTTTACATAAATTTTCAGCGCCCTCACCAAGTCCAAGCGGAGCAGTGTCTTTTCCTTCGTGTGTACTAGTGTTGGGCAGAAGGAAGGCAAGACAATATCCTCGTCGATGTGGAAATCCGAGACTACTTTCGGTAGGAATTCTGGCGACGGCCTCAGTACCACTTTATCCTGATGGAAAGTCATATAGGGGGTCTGTATAGACAGGGCCGCCAGTTCTGATACCCTACGAATGGAGGTAATAGCGACCAGGAATATCACCTTCCAGGTCAGTAGCCACATAGGAATCTCACTCAGCGGTTCAAACGGTTGGCCTGTCATAGCCTCCAATACGAGATTAAGATCCCACACTTGGACCGGTGGTTTCAACGGGGGTGTCGTATGGGCGACTCCCTGTAGGAATGTTTGCACAGCCATTCTGCTTGCGATTGATCTCTGAAACCGCACCGTCAGTGCTGATACCTGCCCCCTTAGCGAGCCTAACCTTAATCCTACTTCGAGACCCGATTGTAGGAATGCCAGGATTCTGGCCACCGAAAATTGCATCGGCTGGACGCGTCGCTCTTCACACCAGGTAAAGAAGCGTTTCCAGACTCTGTAATAAATGGCCGACGAGGCCGGTTTCCTGGCCCGTATCACTGTTTGAATCACTGTCTCAGAAAAACCTTTTCTTCTTAACACCTCGGTCTCAACGGCCAGGCCGTTAAATGTAGAGACCTTGAATCCGGATGTAGTAAAGGCCCTTGGGATAGCAGGTCTCTTCGATCCGGCAGCTGCCATGGTGCATCGGTCAACATTTTCATGATGCTCGCGTACCAGCTTCTTCTTGGCCAATCTGGCGCTATTAATATTGCTGGTCGTCCTTCCTGTTTGATTTTCCCTAATATTCTTGGTATGAGAGGGATTGGAGGAAATATGTACAGGAGTTTGTATCCCCCCCACAGGATGGTCAGTGCGTCTGTTGCCGCCGCTTGCGGATACCGTGCTCGGGCCACAAACGGAAGGATTTTGTAATTTAATCTGGACGCCATGAGGTCCACGTCTGGAGTGCCCCATTTCTGGCATATCGTCCGGAATACTTCTGGGTGTAACCCCCATTCGCCGGGATGAACGGTTTCCCGACTTAGATAATCTGCCACCCAGTCGTCTACGCCCGGAATGTAGACTGCTGATATTGAGTTTAGGTGATTCTCCGCCCACGTCAGTATACGAGCAAACTCGTTTATTACTGACGTGCTCCGTGTGCCCCCTTGGTGGTTGACGTAGGCTACGGCTGTGGTGTTGTCCGTCTGAATACGCACATCCTTCTTCTTGAGACTGGACCCGAAGTGCCGATGAGTCAGGTATATGGCTCGTAATTCCAGAATGTTGATGTGTAACATCGTCTCTCTCTGAGACCATAATCCCTGAATGGACCGGCCCTCCAGTGTTCCGTTCCACCCCAGCCCGAGCAGCTGGCGTCTGTCGTCAATACTACCCCTCGTTTTGGGCCCAATGACCGTCCCACCTGAAGCCTCCCAGGCTTCAACCACCACTTCAGCGCATCCTGGATTGAGGGGTTACCCGGATTCGTTCCTCCAGGGTCAATACGGACCTGTTCCAGCGGAACAATATCAGGTGTTGAAACATCCTTGATCAAAACTGAGGAAAGGGGACTGCCTCGAAGGCCGCTACCATTTGGCCCAGAACACTCATGCAGTGCCTGATGGTCAATGGTCTCTTCTGCATTAGAGAGCGGACACCGTGTAGAAGCTTGTCTACCTTTATTTGAGGTAGTAGAACGCGGTGCTGGCTGGTGTCGAATATCATGTCTAAGAACTCCAGGTGTTGTGCTGGTATTAGGCATGATTTGTCGCCGTTTATTATCCAGCCAAATTCTTCCAATGTTTCCTGTTGCTGTCCCGTGATGGTGCTTTTACCAGAACATCGTCCAGGTATGGTATGGCCGCTATACCCTTTGCGTAGAGTAGTGCCATCACTGCTGCTAGTACTTTCATGAATACTCTTGGGGAAGTTGAAAGGCCGAATGGCAGAGCCGTGAATTGGAAAGGTCTTCCCTGCGTCTCGAAGCGAAGGAATTTCTGGTGTGCTTCACGAATAGGGATATGGAGGTATGCGTCCTTGATGTCTACTGAGGACAAAAATTCCCCCGGCTCCATGGAGGCTTTCACGGATTTGATAGACTCCATCCGGAAATGCCTCGTTTTGATGAACTGATTCAGTCTCCTTAAATCCAGTACTGGTCTGACGCTGCCGTCTTTTTTGGGTACTAGAAAAAGATTTGAATAGAAACATTGCTTCTCTTACGCACCTGGCACCGGTTTCACTACCCCCTGCGCCAGAAGGTTTTCCACTGCTAATTGTAGATTGGCTACTCCTTCCGGGGTGGCAGGTACTCTGGACTTGCAAAACAAATCTTGCAGTAGAGTCACGAACTTGATCGCGTACCGGGAGGCTACGATCTCCCGCACCCACGCGTCGTTCACGCGACTCCACCATGTCTCCCGAAATTGGGAGAGTCTGCCCCCACCCAGGTGATTCTGGGTGGGGGCAGAGACTCATGCTGCATTCTTTGATCCCGACGCCTTTGATGTTCCTGGTCGGGACCGACACGCCTGTCTCGATTTGAAGGTTGGACCTTTCCCTGGGTCAGTCGGGGCCTTCCTAAATTGGGACCACTGCCCTGCCCCAGGGCGGGACGTGAAACGGCGAAAGGACCGAAAGAACGGCTTTCTCTTTAATGGGGCCTTTTCCTTTCTCGGTGGTATTTGTGGTAATGACGTGCTTTTGCCGCCTGTGGCGTCCTTTATCAAGTCATCTAACTTAGACCCAAAGAGCCTATAACCCTCGAAGGGTAATTTTGTTAAGACCATTTTCGATGCTGAATCGGCCGACCAGCGTTTCAGCCAAAGGGTTCGCCTTGCTGCGACAGACGCGGCAGATACTCGAGCCACGAACTTAGCTGCATCTAGTTGTGCTGCGCACACGAATTTGTTTGCTTGTATAATGTTGGCTGTCGCTTCAAGTAGTTCACTAGGTGGAGCGCCTGCCAAAATGTCCTTCCGCAGCTGTTTGGCCCAGGCTACCGAGGCTTTACTTACCCATGCGGCCGTGAAGATCGGCAGCAGGGCGGTGCCTACGGACTGAAAATGATTTTGCCAATGTATCAAGTTTTGTGTCTTGAGGATTTGTCAGAGTTGCTACCTCGGCTGTTGGTAATGCCGTGCCTCTGGCTAGCCGCGACACCGGTGGATCGACCACTGGGGGGTACTGCCCACCCCTTTTTCAGATTCCCTGGGAAGGGGTATGTGACCTCCCAAGTTTTTCCGGGTTGCCTAAATTTTTTATCAGGATTCTGCCATTCTTTCTTCGCGGAAGTCCTGATGGTCCAGAAAGACCTGTCGCGGTCTCTTCTGACGTCTAAATGATACTGTGGATGGCATTGCTTCTGCTGGTTCCTCTGTCACTTGGAGGATTTCTTTTACAGTTATTACTAGACTGTCCATTAGGTTCACCAATCGCGAAACCTGCTAGTCATCCAGATCAGAAGCAGACGAGACTGCAGAGCGTTCGTCGTCTTCTGATCAACTACTCTTGCCCGCTGTTTGGGCCGTATCCTGCGAGGCTCGGGAGCATGATGCCCAGGGAGAGTCATGGCGGGCTCAGGCCAGTCTTGCAGAGTACCGGGACCGCGAAAAATGCCTGGATCTGTGATATGTTCGGATGGATTCCCTGGACCCATGAGAGTCCCTGGACCGCCTCGACTTGGAGGGTCTAGAAGACCTTCTGGTATGGCGAGACTCACAGGAGGTGTCTTCGCTACTGCGGGACCTCCTCCCTTTGCGTGAACTCCCGCGCGCATATTCCGAAGAGGAAACTTCAGAGCTGGATTCTAACCGGCGTAAAATTGCCGCTGAAGATGTGGCCAGGCCGGAAACGGCAGCGGCCAAGGACCAAGCCCATTGGGGTTCGGCCCCTGGCTCCACAGGGGCCACGGGGGGCACCGGGGTCCTTGGAACTTAACGCTGCATGCTGTGCATGCGTAATGCTTCACCCTCCCCTTGGCCGGGCTGGAACCCTCTGATCTGGGGTCAGACATGGCACAAATAAAAGCCTCAGGAGAGAGGGAATGCTACGTACTGCCACAGCAGTACCTGCAGGGGGGACGGACGGACGGACGGACGGGGGGGGGGGGGGGGAGAGACGCCACGAAGTGCTGCCTTGGCAGGGCTTACCCGGTCTAGCAGCTGGTTTAAGCGGTTCCCCTGATCCAGCTGGAGCCTCTGGTCCTGAAGCTTGAGGGCCGTCAGGCGTCGACGTGGGTCCACCACACAGGAACAGTAGCGTTGGTGGACTGGCAGGCGTGTGGTAGGTACTGCCACGGGTGCTGCTATAGCTGCCAGTGCCCGTTACAGAAGGTGGTGCTGCTGCTGTTCGGGTGCTCACTCTGCGGTAATAGGGCAGCCTGCAGGGCTGTGTCAGGGCTGGTTGCTGTGTGCTGCTGTGAACTGAGCACACTGCTGCCTGGCTGCTCCTTTTGACTTCACCGCGGCCGGAGGGGGCGTGGCTTGCCCCGGAAGTCCGCCCGCGACCCAGAGTGATAGTTTCCGGCCTAGCCTCGGTGCCCTGCCCCCAGAGCGCTGCGCCCGGAAGTGGCCTGCCCAGCCAGTGCCCAAGTGTCCTGCCGGTATGCTGTGCCCGTATGCCTGCTACTGGAAGAGCCGCTGCTGCCCTTTCTGCTGCATAAGGTACTTGCCATACCACGCGTCCGTCCGGGGAGCCACAGCCTGACCACACGTAGACTTGTCTCCAGCAGGGCTTCCCCCTATGCGTCACTGGTCCAAGTGCGCCACTCCAGGGAGGGGGAGCCCTATGGCTGGCGGGTAACCGACGCCAATGCGCATTGCAGGGTTGGGCCCCTTTTTCTTCCCTGGGTGAGACACCGCAGAAGTGGTGGAGACACCCTCTGCTTGCGTCTCCCCCGGGAGGACGGTAGAGCCAGGAAAAAGCCCCGACTCCCCGGATTCCCGCGTATAGCCACGTCTGCCTCCTGCAGACACTAAGCTAAAGACTGATTAGCTGAGTGCCTGCAGAGGGGATATAGCCAGGGGGAGGAGCTAACACTTTCTGCTTAGTGTCGCCTCCTAGGGCAGTGGCTATATCCCATGGTCTAGGCTGTGGCCCCCAATGATACGGACGAGAAAGTATGTTACAAATGTACTTTGAAATTATTTTCCTTTATCTACATGTATGGTGTTAATATTTCAAAGTATGAATAATTTAAAGTGAATTTTCTAATACAATGCAAAAAAAAAATGTAACTCATTATAGGGACCAAGTTTGTGAGAATTCAAATCTAGCATGCACAAGCAGTGGCTCAAAAACTATTCCCTTAAAAAAAAAAAAGTTAATTAACTCTTTTTGTAACCTTTCCAACAGGAAGAGTTTAAAAACTCCATCAGCAAGTGACTGCATTTACTATAAACATCACTATTTATATACATTTTCCATTCTAAAAGAGGTACAGTAACGTTATCTAAGAACACCTTACAATTCTCTAGCTAGTATTATATCTTACAATGTGAATATGTTTGAAGTCCAACTTAGTCAGTGTGTATCCACTAACAATTTAGAGAATTATCCTATATTCAAGATCTACAGGATTTGTAGTGTAGTGCTTAAAGAGTCCCTGCAATGTTACTCTCCCCTGATCTGTGGAGACACACAATTGCACTTGTTCTACAAAACCCAACATACTCAGTAATGCCCTTTTTATACAAGCAGATTTCCGTGCAGAATATTTAGACATACGGGTCATTGTTCACTTCTCGTTCAGTGATTCCCGTTCCTAAGTGGAACACTGAGCAGGGGAATGTTTAAAAATGTATTAAGTAAGCAAGCTGACGATTTTTATACTGGCTGAAACTGAGCGACAAAAAGGAAGTGCAGGATGGCTTGCGTTTAGCTGTAACAATTATCGAGAACAACCGTTACGTTTAGATAGGCCTTAAGTATCATACGGTTGCCTTAGCAGTTGTACCACCCTGTGTGCAGTTGCATTTCTACTTCTCTTCTGTTAGATTCAGTGGAAGAGTAACACGGGAGTGACATTTTAACATTTGGGTTAGAAGTCTATAAAAGAGTTGTTTGTTTTTTTTAAATTATACAAAATACACTAGTAAATACATCTAAAGGCCGCCTGCACACGAGCGGGTCGGATCCGGCAGCGAGAATTCTCGCCGCGGGACCCGACCCGAGAGCCGGCAGGGACGAGCGCGTACTCTCCCGCACCTGGCGGCCCCAGCTCTTTCATGTGCCGGCTGCGGCACAGCCGGCGCATGCGCAGACCGGAGCCGGCGGCCGGGTAAGTGCGTGCCCCGCACAAAAATAGGACATGCCGCGGTTTGTTTGCCGTGCGAGATTTCGCGCGGCCAAACCGCGGCCGTGTGCATAGAAGTGCGTATTGTAATGCACTCCTATGCAGACTTTCAGCGGCGGAAATCCCGCAGCGGGATTTCCGCCCATGTGCAGGCGGCCAAAGTCTCTACTTGAAGAGTCTGTCACCAACTTTCCATCCTTCTCTGAGAGTAGCAGGAGCTAGTAATAGGCACGTTGATTACAGTGATACGTCTGTGGATCTGTGCAGTAAATTTTGAAGAAACTTAATTAGTGGTAACACATACTCAAAAGGACTACTTTTAGTCCTGGATATTCATAATCTGCAGGCTAGCCACACCCACCTGACCCTCTAGCCACTGATTGACAGCACTCTGCTTGTTACTGGGCTTAGAGTCAACTGCCAGTCATTGGCTGGAGGGTGGGGTGGGTTGGCTGTGGCTAGTCTGCAGCTCAGGAATATGCAGGACTAGTTCTGGGTCTGGATGCTAATGAAATGCATGTTTCTCCAAAATTACTGCACTGCAGACATATCACTGTAACCAGTGCAACAGATGCTACTCTACAGTGCGCTCCGTGAGGGCTGCAAAAAAGAAAAGAAAAAAAAAGTATGAATAAGAATTGAATCGTACAGCAAATTCCTAATTTAGGATTGGTTTAACCCCTTAATGCCACGGGGCGTAACTGTACATGCTCGAAGAGAAGTACTTAGTGCAACAGGACGTCCAGTTACACCCTGTAGATAGCACAAGATCAGAAGAGATCCTGTGCTATCTGACAGCGGGAGCCGGCTATCACCGATAGCCAGCCTCCTGCTGCAACAGCGGGGGTACATATGTGACATTATTGGTACAGATAAAAATTACAGCTTGTTACGCAAAAAACAAGCCCTTGCAGAGCTTCGTCAATGTAAAAAAAAAAATAGAAAAAAAAGTTATGGGACTTTCAATGCAGCGATTTAGAAAAACAAACCTCAAAAAAAAAAAAAAAAGTAGGATGGGGGGAGGGGGTTTATTGCAGAAAAGTGGAAAAACCTAAACAAGGGAAAAAAATGTTTGGTATCATTGTAATCGTACCATACTGCGGAAAAACTTTATTGCGGCATTTATGCTGAATAATTAACACTCTGAAAAAATATATATATAATAATGGCAGAACTGATGTTTCCTCTCCCTGCAATCATAAAAAAAAATATGAAAGTTTTACAATATAGTCTATGCACCCAAAAAATGGCACCAATAAAAACTACAGTTCCCCATGCAAAACACAAGCCCTCATATGGTCATGCCGATGGAAAAATAAAAGTTATAACTTTTGAAAAGTGGAGAAAATCCCCCAAAAGTCCTCAACACCAAAATAGGCCATGTCTTTAAGGGGTTAAAAGGGCAAACTTCATGATGGTAAATTAGTAAAAAAACAAAAGAATTTAATAGAAGACAAGAGCTTTGAACAAATGTGTACTATATGCATATTTCTTATAAAAGGTGCTGAGAATACTACCGTAGCACTGACCAATGAATTACTTTATTAGTGCATCATATAGTTATTATACATAGACTTTACAATTATATACATTCACAACATAATACAGCTAGAAATTCCACTGCATATGATGCAACTCAAAAAATACATTGCTCTTAGGTCACTTTGTATATACTGTATACAGAGAGAAAAAGTGCTGCTACTTCATAATTCTCAAAAGACTTTCGTGACCTCATCTGATGACTTGTTCAGCTCCATCCTCACAGATTTTTCACCTAAAAACAAGAAATTAATCAGAAGCAAAACAAGATTTAGAGAGGACAAAACACACACACACACACACACACACACACACACACACACACAGTAACAGTTTGCAAAGCTGAAAAAAAGACCAAGTCTATTCAGTTCCGCCTATTCTCAAATGCCAATTCTAGAGGAAGGCAAAACACACAAGTTTGAAGTCAATTCTTCTAATTTTAGGTAATGTCTTAACTCCAAATATGGCAAGCAGATTAAGTCTCTGGATCACCAACGGATCTCCAGCAATATGATCAGCTTCAGGAAAGGAATCCCCGGCCCCCTATGACCCTTTTTATTGAATTAACCATGACAGCTTTCTATGGAAGACGAGTTACCGTGTCTCTATTCTTATTTTGCATTAGTTGAAGGCCAAACAGCAAGTAAAGTGATTCTTCGGTCCCAGGACAAAAATTGTCCAGGAACCAGAGGGGGTAGGGTAGTTTTATTATCTGGTGTAATCCTTTTCTCCAATTCATCTGTTCTTAAAGAGCCATAAAGGCCTGTGTAAAAACGCAACAATTCGCTCAAAATTTGTTAAAGCGGATGAAAATGAGCAATAATATAGTTACAAAGGCGAGCAGTTGTGCACTATTCATTCAATTGTTGTTAATAGCTGGTTTTCAGCCAACATAAAAACCATTTCTTGGCTCTTACAATAAGTACACTGTTAAGAAAATCTTTTGGTTTACTTAATATTTACTCTGCCAGGAGGAGAACAATGGAATCCTGCAGGCCAGATAACCATTGTTTAAACACAAGCCCAGCTGAGCAAATAACTCCTGGAGGAAGATGCAGATGATTAAAGCCATTATCTGAACGTATAATTATATGCAATATTGTCCGCCGTTCATTCAGTTGTTTAAGAGATTAGCTTTGCGCGTAAAAGGGTTTTAAGGCTTCTCTTCATACGTTTAACATGGCCGCATAGTGAATGATGCTTCCCAACTGCCTAGCACCAATTACCATTTTTTTTGTGATGAGCCCACATATATGTGAAAACAAGCCTTAATTTTTTCTAATACTAACATGGAGCCCATATTCTTTTGTACTTTATAAAAACAAACTTTTTGTGTTAATTTCATGTTTGGCATCTTTCCTCTAGTCTGCTTATATACGATGATCTACTCTTACATTTGTGGAATGTTCATATATGGTCAGCATTACAAGTCCTTCGTCAGCTTTTAACCCTGGACCTCGACACTGGAGGACATCAGTGCTGACAATTCAGCTCATGAGAAAGTTTGCTATATTTGAGAGTCACTTCTGTCTTTCATGGAGATATAGATTACATATAAAAAGAATTCAAATGGATATGGCAGCCATCTTCGATTCAGCCCAAGAAACTTCAAATGGAAAGGGGGTCCATGGGATACATGATTAAAAGGTAGAATTTAATCAGAAAGTGATAGGTGTAATCATTTTTTTAATATTTCCAATATTTGCAACCATTTTCAAGTTATGGCTGTTGTCATACTGAGTCTTAAAGTTATGTTGAATTTTGTGGTTTAAAAAATAAATAAATAAATTTAAAAAAAACACTAATGCCATTAACAATACAGGACAGAATTAAGAGCCACATCACTATAGAAATAGAACTTGTGAAAGCCTAGGCTACCTAATGTGAACTTCCGTTAGCAAACATCAGGATAATCACAATTCTGTCCTAGATAGTTAACAGCATCTTCTGGTACCTGAAAAAAAACTCATGATTAGGGTTTTTCATATCAAATAATTCAACTTAAAGGGGTCGTCCCGCGAAAGCAAGTGGGGTTAAGCACTTCTGTATGGCCATATAAATGCACTTTGTAATATACATCGTGCATTAAATATTGGCCATACAGAAGTTATACACTTACCCCCTCCGGTGTTGGCGTCCCCGTCTCCATGGCGCCAACCGAAGCCTTCTTCTGCCTGGATTAGACGCGCTTGCGCCGTCTGCTTCTTCTGTCCCGCTGAAGGGGCCGCTCCGGCGTGCTCTCGCCACACAGGTCTTCTGCGCATGTGCAGAAGACCTCTGCGGCGCGAGCACGCCGAAGCGGGACAGAAGAGGGCAGACTGCGCAAGCGCGTCTAATCCAGGCAGAAGAAGGCTTCGGTCGGCACCATGGAGACGGGGACGCCAACACCAGAGGGGGTAAGTGTATAACCTCTGTATGGCCAATATTTAATGCACGATATATATTACAAAGTGCATTTATATGGCCATACAGAAATGCTTAACCCCACTTGCTTTCCCGGCACAACCCCTTTAATACTCAACATGACATCAGCGAAAGCCTGAAACAGGCATCAGATTTTTCTGATGAAATTCTACCCTTGGGAATCTCTCAGGTAAATGTAATAGATCCAACAAATTCTTACCAGCTCTTGCTGACAACTATATCTTCCAAAAAGTCAAAGAGAAAACAAGGGGATCAGCTATCTTGTACCTAATTCTTACCAACTGGGAGGGAATGGTTGAGGAAGTAAGGGTGACTGGGACCCTAGGAGGCAGTGATCGTGCTATCCTTGAATTTTGGATAAAAAGGGGAGGAAGACCTGAGAAAACTCAGACCTCAAGGTTGAATTTCAAAAAGGCAGATTTTAATGAACTCAGAAAGAGGGTAGGAAGAATCCAATGGCTGGATGTTCCCTCCTCCCGTGCGACATTCCACCTCGGCCGTGGACAGGGTGCCTTAGTTAGACCTCATCTGGAATACTGTATCCAGTTCTGGGCACACCACTTAGACAAACTGGAACAAGTTCAATCTTTTTTTAGAGAAGAGTTACCAAGATGGTGAGTGGTCTGCCAATCATGTCCTATGAGGAACAGTTAAAGGATGTGGTAATGTTTAGCTTGTAAAAAAGAAGACCGAGAGGAGACTTAACCCTTTCCAATCCACTGTCTGATGTCTAAAGACATTATGATGTAAGGCTGTACAGCTCCGATGTTGGAAGAAGTCTGTCGGGGTTCTCTTACTGTATATTGCCAGCCTCTCTGCTGTCGGAGCCTACCCAACGTGTCACCTAATGCAGTACTGGCTTAAGCCAGCAGATAGCGCCGTTTTACATCGGCAGAAAAAGAGTAAGCCCCCTTGGAAAATCAGGATACATATTGGATTGGAAAGGGTTAATATCAGTCTACAAATATCTCTAGGGCTGTCACAGTGCAGAGGGATCAGCCTTATTCTCATTTGCACAAGGAAAGACAAGAAGCAATGGAATGAAACTGAAAGGGAGGAAGCAAATTAGATAATAGAAAAAACCTCCTGACAGTGAGAGTGATCAATGAGTGGAACAGGTTACCACGGGAGGTGGCAAGTTCTCCTTTAATGGAAGTGTTCAAACAAAGGCTGGACAAATATCCGTCTGGGATGATTTAGTGATCCTGCACTGAGCAGTGGGTTGGACCAGATGACCCTGGAGGTCCCTTCCAACTCTAGCATTCTATGATTCCTTTGATTATGTATCTCATGACCTCCTTTCCATTGAAGCTTCTTGGGATAAAACCTAGATGCCTTCCACCAGCCATTTTAATTTTTCTTTTCCCACAGAGATTGCCTCTGCACGAACTGGATAGTATTATCAAGTTTTATTCAATTTCACCCAGTAGATGTCTCTCTAGACATCTCTGAACAGGGATATTTTAATTACGATCACCATGTGTATGTGGTTGCTTTGTTTTGGGCTACACACATTACATTTACTGGATGTCATATAGTCTAGCAGTAAGTCTCATCACAGAAGCGAGTTTAACGAAAAAGTTTCATCTGAACTTGCAAATGACAGAATTCTGGCCCATTATAATGCAGGCAGTCAGTTTAAATAAAAACAAAAAACAAAATGCAGCATTTCCTATTTTAGTGTGTGCAAAAAAAGCTGGAATGCATTTGCAAGGCATGCGTGTACACTCAGTTTTTTCCCCTCACATACCTACTTACTTCAATGGGCATTTTAAAACAGCATCAATTGTCCACTTTCCGTTTTTCTTAAATGTGTGAAAAACAGATTGCGAATCAGAAGACATTCACACTTTGACCGATCTCACACATGCGTTCACAAAAAGCCACATTCAAAACTGCGGCGCTTTGCCGCAATTCTGCACTGCTTTTTCTAACATTCTACAGCTTTTTAACACACCCCATCATTTTGATATTGGGCCATGATTCACGCCCAATATCGCACTCACCCCTGAGAAGTTAGCCCATAGTGTATGTCAAGAGCTTTTCTCAACGTATCTAATTAAGGCCGGCTTCACACGAGCGTGAAGGGCTCCGCCGCGTAATATTCCGCAGTGAAGCCTGTCACGGCGCCCCCCATAGACCCCATACTTACCAGCGGAAGATAGCGTGAAGACGCTTCCCCGCCCACCGCGTCACATGACGCGCGGCGGTAGGCGGGGAAGCGTTTTTTCACGCTATCTTCCGCTGGTTGCAGCGGGAGATAGCGTGAACGGACGGCTTCCATTGACTGCAATGGAAGCCGTCAGCGCGTACACCCGCGGCAAATAGAACATGCTGCGGGTGAGGACGGGAGATTTCATGGTGCGTAATTCCGCGGTGGAATTGCGCATCGTGAGCATTGTGCTATTAGGTTCAATAGAACCTAATAGCAGGGGGCAACGCAGCGGATTTTTGCCACGGATTTACGCGGCGTAAATCCGTTCGTGGGAAGGAGGCCTAAAAGACGGAAAAATAAAGAAAAAAAAAAAAACAAAAACACATGAAAATGAGCTGTAAAAGCAGCCTAAATATTAAGACAGCAGTCCAGCCTAGCACTCGCACATACCTGAAGCAATTATCCCAACTAATCTATAATAAAAAGTTGGGTTCCCCCATATTCACAATCTGTGCCTTTGAAGCTGTACTTAAAATGTCAATACTTCTGTGCGAGTTTTGTACAAAAATAGGTTTGCAATGGGTCTATTTACATGGGAGATTTTTCTCTGCTGCAAGATGGATAAGTCCCAGCACGTTCAATTTTTGTGCGACTCTCGGATAAGTATGAATCAAATAGAAAAAGAAAGTGCGTTTGGCTCACTTTCTCAAACGGGACCTCCAGCTGCCTGATGCAGATCCTCAATGAAGCTCAAACTTAAAGGAGATGTCTCGAGGAAGCAGTTAATTTTTTTTTTTGCCCAGTCCCCCCCATTAAACATACATTACAAAGCCCCCCTGTAAATGACATTTCTAGCTGGTTCGTACTTACCGTTCCAGCGTTTCAGCAACTTATAAAAGTTTCCTCAAGATGGCCGCCGGCTCTTTCCCCGTCGCTCGCTGCAGCCCGACGTGCGCGCTCCCGAGACGCCGCCAGCTGTGTCTCCATGGCAACCGGACGCATCGCAGCCGCCGACCAGACGCCCCGCAGCCGCCGACCAGACAGCAGGTAACCGGCGCTAGCCCCCGGCTCCCCAGCGCTAGACCCTCAGCCCAGGTGAACGTCACCCCTGGCCTAGCGGCAGCCCCCCCCGGCCTAGCGACAGCCCCCCCGGCGCAGCGGCAGCCCCCCCCCCCGGCCTAGCGACCGCCCCCCCATCACAGCGGCAGCCCCCCCCCGGCGCAGCGACAGCTCCCCCGGCGCAGCGACAGCCCCCCCGGCGCAGCCCGGCGCAGCGGCAGCCCCCCGACCCATCACTTACCTGGGAGGCTTCTCGGGGCTGCTGGGCTGGGCTTCTCCGCTGGGCAGCTCCAGTTTCTGCACCTTCCTCTAACAGAGGATGGTGCAGAATGGCCGCTTCAGCGCGCTCCCGAGCAGTGACAGCTCGTCTGCGCATGCGCAGAAGAGCTGTAGCGGGGAGCACACTGAAGCGGCTCGTGCTGAATGGAGAAGACCGGACTGCGCAAGCGCGTCTAAAAAAGCAAGCTGCCAGCGAATTTAGACGGAACCATGGAGACGAGGACGCTAGCAACGGAGCAGGTAAGTGGAATAACTTCTGTATGGCTCATATTTAATGCACAATGTACATTACAAAGTGCATTAATATGGCCATACGGAAGTGTATACCCCCACTTGGTTTCGCGAGACCACCCCTTTAAGCCCCCAGCTTTAACAGGGCAAGCAATGCGCAAAAGGTTTCAGTAAAAAACAGGTTCACGTCGGGACCAGAGGATTTACTTTCCTTAAGAAGTGCAGATCTTTTTTCTTATATACTTTGTCTGTTTGGATACGGATCCCCACAAGGAAACGGTGATAGAATCTGCTGGCTCTCCTTGTCTCTAGCCTGACAGGATAAAAAGGAACTCTGGAGGAGGATCAATTATTCATTTAAAGCTTACGTGGACATGGGGTGTTAGTGGGTCCCTATATAGGGTCCTACTAAACACCGGGTAAGTCTAAACCTTACTTATTTAGCCAAAGAGGCAACGTTTTACTGGATTTCTCTCTGCGAGCGCTGTCCTTATACTTTTTGTCATATTTTGTTACTTGTTAAAGAAGATCACCCCACGGAAAGCTGACTTACTGAAAATTTCTCACATGAGTAGTACATGTAAATATGCGGCATTACGCACAGGATATTTATCATGCACATAATGTGAAAAAAATAAATACGCTCCTTGCAATCATTGGATTGTCATATGAACAAACCCTTAAAAGGGAACCTGCCATGTTTGAGACCCATAAACTACATTATGAAACTCAACTGTGAGGGATCGGCAAGTCGAGGGAGCAGTGTTTCATGCTCACCAGGCACCCTAGTTCCAGAGCTGTGGAATCTCATAATGTAGTTTATGGATGGAAAAGATAATACTAAAATCCTCATAGGGGATTTCTATAGGCCACCAAGTATAACAGAAGGCACTGGTTATTATGGCGACTTGAACTAGAAGAAAACCAATGTGGCTTAATAAAGATGTAAAGGGGGCAATAAACAGCAAAAAGAAAGTGTTTAAATTACCGTTTTCCCCTGATAATAAGCCCTACCCCTATTTTCATCAGGACATGGCCTATTTTGGCGTTGAGAATGCAACGATATTTGGGGATTTTCATCTTCACTTTTCAAAATACATAACGTTTTTATTTTTCCGTCAACATGGCCGTATGAGGCCTTTTTTGCGAGGCGAACTGTAGTTTTTATTGGTGCCATTTTTGGGTGCATAGATCAGCATAAAGCTTTCAAAAAATGTTTATGATTGCAGAGAAAGAAAACATCAATTCTGCCATTGTTTTTTGTACAGTGTTAATCATGCAGCATAAAAGGACACAGTTTTACCATGTGTCAGTACGATTACAACGATACAATTTTTTTTTTCCTGCAATAAAAACCCTTTTTTGAAAAAGGGTTGCTTTGTAAGTTGCTGCATTAAAAGTTCTATAAATTTATTTTTCCATAGACGGAGCTCTGTGAGGGCTTATTTTTTGCATAATGAGCTGTAGTTTCTATGGGTACCAGTTTGGGGTACATAAGACTTATTGCTTTTTTTGGGAAGCAAAATGAAAAAAAAAAAGCATTGCGCTTTTTTTTTAAAACTTTTTGCCGTTCAGGTTAAAAAGAGTGTTCAATTTGTTGTGATACGATGATCCAGTTGGGCTCTCAGTGGTTATAATCGCAAGAGTCCGACATCACACATCCACCCCCGCTGCTGCATCCTCTGTGAACCCTTTTCATGCCGTGATCTATATAGTTCGCAGCGTGTAAGGGGTAACAGCAGCAGGGGGTCGCTGTCCCGATGCACTCCCACTGTTGCACTGGAAGGCCAGCTATCAGTGACAGCTGGCTCCACTGATCTTTTCTGATCTTGCGCTATCCACAGGGCGTAACTGTACGTCCTGTTGCGCCAAATACATCCCTGCCAGGTTAATAATGTAGAAAGAATTGTGGAAGTTGATGACCAGAAGGAAAATCTATTAAATTGCTTTTTCTCCAGTGTATTCACAGACTAATATGAAATGTCATATGAGATGCAGTGATAAAGTAAACTCTCCACTAAATGTCACCAGTCTAACCCAGGAAGAAGTGCAGAGCGGTCTTAAAAAAATGAAAAATAGACGAAAATCGCAGAGTCCCGATAGCATACACCCCCGAGTTGTAAGGGAATTAAGTAAATGTGATACACAGACCCTTGTTTTATATATTTAAGCACTTAATAGCAATTGGGTCTCTGCCATTGGATTGGAACATAGCCAACATGGTGCAGATGTTCAAAAAGGGCTCAAAAAGTGAATCTGGAAACTACAGGCCAGCAAGTCTTACTTCTATTGTGGGTAAAATCTTTGGCTGGTTTTTAATAAATGCCATCCTGAAGTACCTTAACCCCTTAACGACCAGCCCATAGTGTTTTTACGTCCTGCCCAAGTGGGCTTTATTCTCTGAGGACGTAAAAACATGCGTCCTACAGAGAATAAAGCCCCGTGGGCTATGGACGTGACAGCTCCATGCTGTCGATGCCCGCAGGTAACCGGCAGCATGGAGCTGTCATCCCGGGGTGCGGGCAGTCCCCCCCGGCATTGCGATCGGCGCTATCCAATAGATAGCACCGATCGCAAAAGATGTTTTTAAAAAAAAAGTTAAAAGATTCAGCTGCCCTGATGGTTCGTATCCATCAGGGCAGCTGAAATTACTCACCCGGCTTCCCTGATGACTGCCGCGGAGAATGGCTCCTCCGGGACCCAGCAAGGCTCTTCTGCGCATGCGCGCCAGATGAATGACGTCACGTGCATGTGCAGAAGCCTGGGAACCCCAGGGAGTTTAAAATCTCCTGGCTCCTGAAGGCAGCTGGGAACCAGATGTCGTCCCCGGGGACCGCGGCGAGCGGTCCCCGGGCCCGCAATCGCCGCTATGCAGTGGATAGCGGCGATCGCGAAAAAGTTGTAAAAAAGTAAAAATAAAGTTAATTTCACCTCCCCTCACCCCCGGTCCTCAGCGGCGTCACGGTCTTCCGGGACCTGAGTCCCATTCTGCGCATGCGCGCCCGATGATTGACATCGGGTGCGTGCACAGAGGGGCTCAGGACCCAGGAAATTTAAAATCCCTCTGCTTCTGGCTTCCATGTGTAGCCAGGTGCAGAGGGATGTCACTGCATAGATGATCACTGTTATCCAATGGATAGCAGTGATCATTTAAAGTAAAAAAAAGTGTAAAGAAGTAATTTTAAAAAAGTGTAAAAAAGTTTTTTTTAAAGTTTGAAAAAGTAAAAAAAAAAAAAAAAAAAAGGTTAGAACGCTTACATTTCATCTCCCCTCACGGATCATATCCATGAGGGAGGATGAAATTACGTACCCAAGGCCCCCTGGATTTATCCGCAGACCTTACCCCAGCTTCTGCGCACGCGGCCGTCGCCAAAGCGGCAGACGCATGCGCAAAAGCCGTGGATTGCCAGGATAACTTAAAATCTCCCTGTTCCTGGCTATAAAACTTAGCCAAGAGCCTGGAAATTTCACGGGGGGCCCGCGGTGAGCGGTTCCTGATCACGTGTTCGCCGTTATCCAATGGATAATGGCGATCACGTAAAAGTTTTAAAAAAAGTTAGTTTCATCTCCCCTCATCGATGCGATCGGTGAGAGGAGATAAAACTTTTTACCGGAGGCCTCCGTATTTGCACCCCGACGCGATCCTCATCCGTGAACTTACCCAGATTCTGCACATGCGACCGCCGGCAAAATACCGGACACATGCGCAGGAGTCGGGGAGTCCAGGAAACTTAAAATCTCCTTGCTCCCAGCGACCCAGCGGTCGCCGAGAGCCTGGAGCAGTGACAGGTGGCCTCGTTGAGCGGTCACGTGATAAAAAAGTAGCGATCTACCTTTGGCCGGTCTCACATGACCGGATAGGAATTACGGATTCCGCATGAGTCTGATCCGCGCTAATACGCAGATCAATCGCATTGGATTACACAATTCCGCTCACATCAGTGGGTTGGAATTGCGTAATCCACTTGCAGAAAAGAGAACGCAGCAGGTTCTATTTTACCGCGGCTATCCGCAGCATAGAGCCTATTGTGCTCCATGGTCGTGGATATACCCGCAGCCCATATGCAACTATGTTGTATACAGGCTGCGGGTACCCGCGTCATCGCTAAGCGACGGTGCGGGAAATACAACAAAAAAAAATTTGTACTACGAATAACCGCCTGTGTGAGTACGCAGTTATGCGCAGTACATTACGTGGCCGTACGCAGGGTCACAGCCGGGCTCACAGATTGGATCCGCTGTGGGCCTCCGCAAGCAGATTCCACCTACAGCTGCGTGAGCCCGGCGTTATTCAGACCGCTACCTGTGATACGTATTTTACAAGAAGCCCCAGGAACGCTTGCCTTCCTGCAGTTCCAGGAGCAGCTTGTTAAGCGTCTTCTGTGTGAGACCGCCGCACCTCCGCAAGCTTATGAAGACTCACGGAACACCACTTTTTACATCCCATACCCGCCACTGAGGTCAAGAAATGACCCCCAAAAAGCATGAGAGGAGGGGGGGATACTGGTTTTATTGCCCCATGTGCCCATTCCAACCAGCCTCCGTAATAACCCCTGTCTTCGGAAATACCACACAGTTCACATTATTACTTTTATCTAAGATTTAGGGAACGCCGAAAAGGGTGACAGGGGGGGGGGGGGGGGGGGGAGGTATTTTTAGGGAGTCTATTTTTATTCTGTGCAAATGAGCAATGGGGCCTGGAATTTATTCAGTTGTGCGCTGCAATCCAACGAGTGTTCCTTCCATTATTGGCCTTGCCATGGGTCCTGTAAGTAGATTAGGGCCACAAGGGGTATGTTTCTTAACTCGGGACAAACGGGGGTATCCATTTTGGGGTGAAGGTCTTCATTCCTATGTACACTGTACAAAAAAAAACTGTTTTTAAATTGAAAAAAATTGCCCAAAAAATTGAAAATCGTTATTTTTTCCTTCTGCTTTGCTTAGATTTATTCAAATACTGTGAGGTCAAAATATGCAGTACACCCCTAAATGAATTTGTTAGGGGGGTCTAGTTTTCAAAATGGGGTCATTTGGGGGGGGTTCTTTATAGTTTTGGCCGCTCAATGGCTCTATAAGTGGGCGATGGGACGTGGAATTTATTCCGTTGTACCCTGAAATCCAACGGGTGTTCCTTTCATTATAGGCCTAGCCATGTGTCCTGTAAGTAGATTAGGGCCACAATGGGTACGATTCTGAACACGGGACAAACAGGGGTATCCATTTTGGGGTGAACGTCTTCATTTATATGTGTGGTGTTAAAAAAAAAAAAGCGGTTTTTAAAATGACAATTGCCAAAAAATGAAAATCACATTTTTTTTCCTTTTGCTTTGCTTGAATTCATTCAAACACCGTGGGGTCAAAATGGGCAGTACACCCCTAGAGAAATTTGTTAAGGGGTCTAGTTTTCAGAATGGGGTCATTTGTGGTAGTTTTCTATGGTTTAGGGCGCTCAAGAACTCTACATGTGTGCTATGGGGCCTAAAACGCCTTCAAGCAAAATTTCTGTTCTGAAAGACACTGACTACTCCTTTCATTTTGGGCCCCGTTGTGCACTCAGATATAAGATTAGGGCCACATTGGGTATATTTTTTAACACAGGACAAACAGGGGGATCCATTTTGGGGTGTAAATCCTCATTTTCATGTAAACTATAGAAAAAAAATATATGTCTTTAAAATGACATATTTGCAAAAATACGACATTTTAATTTTTCTCCTCTAAATTGAATTGCTGAAAAAAAACTGTGGGGTCAAAATACTTATGACCCCCCTCAGTGGATACATTAAGGGGTGTAGTTTTTAAAATGGGGTCATTTGTGTGTGTGTGGGGGGGGCATCTATTATTCTGACACCTATGAGCCTTTGCTCTCTTGGCTTGGTGCAGGAAAAAAAAAAAAAAAAGTGTTCCTCAAAATGCTGAAAAGTAATGTTAAATTTGTACGTCTCCTAAATGGTTAAAAACATAAAAGTTTTTCAAATGTGCATTCAGAATAAAGTAAATAGATGGGGGGGGGGGGGGGGCGTGGCGAGCCAGCAGCGGGTACAGTCGCAGCCACCAGAGCTGCAGACCGCACGCTAGAAAAAGCGGACTTAGACCCGTTATAAGGGCTCCCCCGGGGCCGAGAACAGCACCGCGGGCTCCACCAGACCAGGAGCTTTGTGGCAAGACCTTCCGCGGGGCTCTAGCCGACAGTAAAAAATCGCGGCCTACAAGAACCGGCACATCCCCAGGCTAAATTTGTGGACGCGACCGGCCGGAAGTGAAGGCCGGCCGCGAGAAATAACAGCAAGCTCCTTCCAGGGAGCATCGGAGACGGCAGAGTGGACCCGTGGACTGATCGGGCAGAGAAGACCAGCGCACAGCGATACCCGAAGGGGACCACATCCAGAACTGCAAGCAGAGGAGAGAAGCACAAGGTAACCCCTTCTAAGTGAAGTGCGGAGGCCCCGATATTCCGGAGATCGCGCTTCTGCTGCAGCCTCCACTGACCACACCACCGCTGCCAGCCCACATCCCAGCAGCATACATTCATCAGGGGCGACCCCCCACAGAGCCTGAACAGCTGCTCTCCCCCTCCCCGCAGCCGTTACACAGCACAACCGAAGAGACTTACCGGGGACACTGCTTCCCGTCGGGCCGAATCCCCAGGCACAATACAGCAAGCAGACACAGCAGGGAACAGGTGCCCGGCCCCTGCCTGGGCGTGCAGCAGCAGCCATCTCGCTCTCCCCAAGATAAAAAAAGAACCGTTTGCCATCTTGTTGCAGGCCAGCCGGGGTATACAGCTCAGACAAGATTAAAAGTACAATAGCACCACCTAGTGGACAAAACTGATAACTGCTGTTCCTGAGCATTTATTCATCCCTTCTGAAAAGTGAACCAACACAATAGGCAAATTAATCACAAGGGGTACAACATTGCCCAAGCCCCACACGTGCGCCCACCAAGCGACAAAGGCCCAAGAAAATCGCAGGAAGAAGAGGCAATACTTAAGGGTCTTAGCGCCCTAATTTTTTGGGAGATTAGAGTTCTATTTTCCACTTTTCTCAACCTGTGCAACGAACTGACCTACGGTGCATTTAAATAAGCTCCCAATCTATACATATTAGGGTATTAATGCAGTAAGGGATGGATTGGAGAATGCACCCCTAGTCCCTGCTCCTGCTGGAACCTCGCATCGTGATATGCAATAATAACCTACTCAAACTACTCTAGCACCCTTTGGCATTTTTTATAAATCCTTACACAACAAGGGTGAAAACCAAAGGCAAGACCTCGCAATATCAACAGACCCCTTCTAGAACAACTCTACCAAGAATGTTCACCTTACAATCTCAAACCAAAACTCTCTCCCCAACAACCCCCCAAGCCTCAATAGCAAGAGTTATCCCCACCAAGAATACAGGAGAATCTCAACATGGAAGCCAGCTGCGCTCACTGTAACCAAACCTCCCTTCTAGAGCAGATGACAAAGGTCTTTAAAAACGAACTTTCAGCCGCAGACAAAGATTTTACCGAACAAATCCGAGATCTGGGTCAGAGGACAGACGAATTGGAAAAAACAACAGACGACATAGTGGAAATTATGGAAGCAGATCGCCAACATGTGTCCGACCTCGAAGCTAAAGTTGAACTATTAGAATCCAAATACGAGGATTTAGAGAATAGATCTCGTCGTTTCAACATACGAATTAGAGGCCTGCCTGAAACCATTACAGCTCTAAAGGAAACAATCAACTTATTCTCGGCTATTCTTCCGCAAGTTGACCAGTCATCCTTTAGAATAGATAGGATTCACAGAGCTTTGGCCCGACCACCCAGCCCAGACCTCCCAAGAGACGTAGTTCTTAAACTACATTACTATGAGGTCAGGGACCAACTGCTGCTGGCGGCAAGAAATCTGACCTCACTTCCTGGACTACCCACATCAGTCCAACTATACGCGGATGTGGCCCCAACAACTATGGCTAAGCGAAGAACCTTTAGACCAATTACACAGGCCCTGAGCTCAGCCAATATAAAGTATAAATGGGGGTTCCCATTCGCTCTCCATTTCCAGCACCTCGGGAGGAACTATACAGCTAAATCTATGGAAGAGGCACTGGGGGCCCTAGAGAGGGCTCAAATACCGGTGGACAGATCACAGGAAATCGGCCCCTCCCGTCCTCGTCCAAGAAGGACCTGGAGCAGGCCACGCCCTCTGAGAGGACTGCCAAGACATACACCCCAAGATCGTGACACGGGACTGCCCAATCCCTCATGAAGAGAGGGGGGAAAGAAAAGAAAGAGGATAAGGAAAGGATAGGAAATGCAGTCTATGTTGATGTTTTAGTTTCTTGTTATTCAGGCAATAATCCTATCCTCACCTAATTAATGGAGATTTTTGAACGGAGGTGGGGGAGGGAGGGCTATGGAAGACAAAGAAGATTTCATTGCCTAGCTGGCAATAGGTTTACGAGGCCGGACTGACAATGAAAGTTAAGATGATAACAAAGGCCCAAACAGGAGGTCTGTTTATTACTATGTTGTGGGTTATAAAGTTAAGAAAGCAACAAGATTAGAGATGCGAGTCCAGGAAGGATGGATAATTTCCCTGATCACTCAAAGATAAGCGACTCTCCCTTAAGGAGGGTCGTCTTCAATCTTGAAGAATCTGGTCCTAGGACCTGTATCGACTTAAAAGTTGTTTTTTTCGTGATGCCTCCTCAAGGGGAGACATCAAAGATTTGCATGTTTGTTTGTTTTGTTCTTGTTTTTGGAAATCTAGGTCTTACATTCTATAAAGAAAACCGTAGAAAAACTAACCGCACCAAATTAAGGATTAGGGGGAAGAGAGAAGTAGAGCACCCACCCAAGACTACAAATGGTATGTATAGTCTCCCATAATGTATGGGGATTCAAGTCCCCCAACAAAAGAAAGATGGCTTTCCTGTCATACTTGAAACACAAACCCGATGTGATCTGTATACAGGAAACCCACTTCTCCCATACCTCGGTCCCTAAATACTTCCACCAACACTATTCCAGACACTTCACAGCAACGGCACCAAAAAAAAAAAAAACACAGAGGAGTCCTCACCCTACTACATAATTCTTTTCCGTTCCAAATGGAAGAGACAGATATAGACCAGGAAGGAAGATTTTGTATCTTGGTAGGAAAAATACACACACAACAGATGGTGATAGTTAATGTCTATGCGCCCTCAGAAAATCCAATCCCAACCCTACAGGTGGTCTCTCGGAAGCTTCTCAAATATACGCAGCATAAAATCATATGGGCAGGCGACTTCAACTTCCCTTTCTCGGCAACCCTAGACAGATCAAACAACAACCCAGACAGATTCTCGATCCAACAGAGGAAGGATTGGGGAAACAAACTAGCACTACTGATGCTAGCGGACACCTGGAGAGAAATACACGGCAACAGGAGAGGATACACCTTCTCCTCAGCCAATCAGACATATTCGAGACTGGATTACATCCTAATGTCCACATCCCTCTTACCCACACTGGTAACATCAAGGCACTATACATGCTCATGGTCAGATCATGACTTGGTATTAGCAGTGACACACAGCGACGAGACCCCCAAACCCATCTATAAATGGAGACTAAACGAAGCCCTTATCAGAGATCCTAATATCTCAAACCAAATCCAAAAATAAATTACAGATTTCTTCAGTCTGAATTCTACCCAAGAATCACACCCCCACTGGATATAGCTCGCTCATAAGGCAAGCATTAGAGGACAATTAATCCGATTAGCATCTCAGAGAAAAAAAGAAAAATCACAAATCTTACTTAGCTCTAGAAAGGCGATTGTTCCTGCTTGAAACCTATAATCAAAGTAACCCCACAAGGGCCACGATTAAAGAAATTAGAGACTAAGATTAAACTAAACACCCTACTATCAGACAAAGTTGAGCGAGCACTCCAGTGGACAGGTTATAAATATTACAAATACGCTAACAAACCAGACAGACTACTGGCCACAAAATTGAGAGAGAAACAGAAGACGAACTCGATATTCAAACTATACACCCCTCACAACACGACCACATCCAATCCAGACAAGATATACAAAGCATTTGCCACATATTACGCATCCCTGTATAAGGAACATAAAGGGAACATCGAGGCCGCAGGACCCTCCTTTATAGAATCCCTCCCACTTCCTACCTTAACCCAAAATCAGCGAGACCACCTAAACAGAGATATTACGATAGAAGAGATAAGGGAAGCCATAGACAACCTAAAGTTAGGGAAGGCCCCTGGCCCCGACGGCTACACGGCAATCTATTATAAAAAAATACAAAGAATCCCTGATAGGACCACTACAAAGCCTTTTTCAATCACTGCAGAAGGGCGATACCCCTCCCCAAGAATTTTTAAATTCTAATCTAACAGTTATACCCAAGGCCAAAAAAGATCCTCTCTCCCCCAAAAGCTATAGGCCTATCTCGTTGTTGAACATCGATTATAAAATCTTCACATCTATCCTGGCGGCCCGACTGAACCAATTTCTCCCAAATCTTATACATAAAGACCAGGTCGGATTCATCCCATCAAGACAAGCCCCAGACAACATTAGAAAGGTACTAAATATAATTGACCATTCAAAAGACACAAAAATCCCCATCACCTTATTAGCCCTAGACATAGAAAATGCTTTCGACTCATTGGCCTGGGACTATCTATTCTTTATCCTGCAGCGTATGGGCTTCGAGGGAGCCTTCGTGCGCTCGATGGCAGCATTGTACTCCACTCCCTCCACCTTATTAAAGCTACCTACAAGCAAAGAAACCCCTATCCCAATCAGGAGAGGTACACGGCAAGGCTGTCCCCTCTCACCTGCTTTATTTGCACTGGCGGTCGAACCCCTCGCAATAGCCATTAGGCAAAACCCCAATATAAGAGGAGTGACAGTGGAGGGGGTGGAGTACAAATTAAGCTTATTCGCGGACGACCTGCTACTTACAATGACCCAGACATTAATTTCCCTCCCCAACTTAATGGGATTATTAACGGGACTAAAAATCAATCCAGATAAATGCGACATCACATATTTAAACTCCCCGCCCTCACTAACAAAATTAATAGATTTAAATTTTGGCTTCCAACACCAACATCACTATATCCCCTATCTGGGTATCAACTTAACCACATCCTTAACCACCTTATACAAATGGAACTATCCACCCCTAATACAAAAACTTATGGCAGACCTGACCAAATGGGATGATCCCCTACTATCTTGGATGGGAAGAATCAGCGCAATTAAAATGAACCTACTACCCCGCATACTATATTTATTCAGGACACTACCTATCCCAATCCCCCGCCCGACGATAGCAAATCTACAGAAACGTATCTTTCAATTCATCTGGGCCTCAAAAAAAACCAAGAATCAAAAACACCCTTATGTATAAGCATAAAAACAGGGGAGGTCTTTCTGTCCCCAACCTTTGGAAGTACTACGTGGCGGCACAAACAACCCAAGGGTTAACGACACTGGGGGGAGAAAAAGATCCATTATGGGTAAAGTTAGAATCATCCAGAATATCCCCACAAACTTTCCCTAATCTAATATAGTCTAACAATCCCCTAAACCCAAACCTACATACCAGATGTCCCCTCACCTTCCACACCATGAGAATCTGGAGAAGCACCCGATTTAAATATAAACTCTCCAATAAACCCTCTAGGATGATGCCTATTACACCTAACATAAGATTTCCACGGAGTATGGACTTAATCCATTTTCAGCAGTGGAAGACAAATGAACTGACAAATCTTAACCACTTCTTAATGGGTTCCCAGATAATAACACTAAACCAACTCCAAGCTAACTACAATCTCCCAACAGCAGAAAACTTCCGAGCCAACCAAATATTCCACTTCCTACATTCAATGGACTTACCTAGGGTGATCCCTGAAATGACAACACTTGAAAGATTATGTAAAAACAACTCCTTGAGGAAAGGAACTTTATCTTTACTATACAAAATGTTAAACAAGCCTGATACAGAAAGCAAACTTCCGTTTATGCGAAAGTGGGAAACGGAACTACAAATCCACATGTCAGTGGAAAGATGGCAACATTGTTGTGAAACTATCACTAGAGGTAGCCACCAAGTCTCCTTAATGGAAACGTCCATTAAAATCGTACACCGCACCCACCTAGTCCCAGTAAGAATAAATAAATTTTTCCCCTTGACTTCACCACTCTGCTTTAGGGGATGTACAGAAGTAGGATCCCAAGCCCACATATGGTGGAGTTGCCCGGTGGTAGCCAGACTATGGTCTCAGATACACAGACTATTGCAAAGACTATTTATTGGTCCACTCCCAAAATCTCCAACACTATTCCTACTAGGAGATCGTCCGCCAGGAATAAAATACCAAGCACATAAATTGATCCAGCACATATGCATGGCAACTAGAATACATATAGCAGCTAGGTGGAAACAGCCAACCCTCTCATATAATGAAGTCCAAAACCAGATCTCCCAGATTGCCCTGTATGAAAGACTACATGCTATACAAACTGACACTAACGAAATACAGTGAATTATGGAGACCTTAGATTGAAATGATGGACATCCCAGGCCTTAGACATAACTTGCTCTCAACCTAAATTCCCCCCGATAACCACACAAATCCTAAAAGAGCTAAGCAAAAGAATTACCCAAAGTCGGTAGCGAATGGAAAACAAGATGTGAAGACCTACTTTTCCATGTTCTTTCATGTTTTTATGTTTCCTTTATAATTTTGTAATTGCTGAAGCCTGAATACCTAGAATTCACCGAAAAGGTCAGAAACAGGCGATACAATAGAATTCAGCTTGTTAAAAGAAAGGTTATGTAAGAAATGTACAAAAATGTCTGAAAATAAACCTTTGTCATTCCTTCTATTAATCTCACCGCCCCCTGCGTGGGGAAATAAGAAAGCATAAATGACTACTGTTTTAACTCTCTGAACTTTAATAAAATCTGTTGAAACTAAAGTAAATAGATGGAAATATATATCTTAGCAAAAGTTTGTACAGTATGTTTGCACATATTTGATTTTTTTTCCAAATGTTCCCAATATTGGCACTTTTAATAAATATACACAAATTATATCGGACTATTTTCACCACCTAAATGAAGTACAACATGTGGCGAAAAAACAATGTCAGAATCACTTGGATATGCAAAAGCTTTACGGAGCTATTCTATGTTAAAGTACACGTCAGACTTCCAAAATTTGGCCTGGTCATTAAGGCGCAAACAGGCTTGGTCACTAAGGGGTTAAGAAAAATAGCTGTATAACTATCAGCACGGGTTTATGAGAGATTGCTCCTTTCAAACTAACCTGATCAGCTTCTACAAGAAGGTAAGTTCTGTTAATGTAAGTACCGAGCTGTCATCTGACAGCTGAGCACCCGCTCCCCTTGGCAAAGGAGAGCTGTGCCAGGCTCCTGATGCAGTGTTGTAAAAAAGCGATTGCATCAGAATAAGAACCCCTTAACAACCACCATTAGAAGGCATATGGGTAGGCATTAAGGGGTTAAGAAAGAAATACAAATGACATAAAATGAGCAGATTGACCATGTGGCCTTTTTCTGCCAACAATTTTCTATGTTTCTATGTGCAGTCTGACTGGTGCATTATACAATGCAAGAACTATGTTCTCTTTAAGTGCATTTATTCCCTTTTTGATGCACCCAGTGATCTTATTTGATATCTCGCAGCCGGAATCCGACCTGGCAGTGTGCATACAGGCCAATATGGCTTTTGGAATGTCGCAACACAAAAGCAAATCTTTCAAAAAAATAAAATTGTGTTTGTGTACAAACATAGAAAAAAAAAAAAAAACTTAAAAAAAGGGTAAAAATATGCTGTTGCTAGAATCATGCTAAACCAGAGAATAATGTTATCACAGTAATTTGACACTAAAGGCTGTAAAAATTTAAATTCAAAAAACAAAACTGGCATAATAATTTTATTTCACCCAATCCCCGAAAAAAATTAAATAAGTTATACAATACATTTTATGTACTCAAAAATGATGGCATTAAAAAATACAATTTGTTCCACAAAAGACAGTCCTCATATGGCTATGTCGACAGAAAAATTAAAACTACTGCAGGAATGAGGCAATAGAAAACAAAAAGAGAGAACAAAAAACTGAAAAATTAGTCGTCAGTCATTAAGGTGCAAACACGCTTGGGCACTAAAGGGGTTTAGTCTAATAACTTACAATTCAAAACATTCTACATAACCGATAAAAATCTTGTTTACGAATAAGGACAATAAGTCCTTTTAGACAAGCCAAAGTCTTGACTCAACCTAACACCAATCGATGCGCACACTGATCAGTGGTTTTAATTTTTGTTTACACGTGCCAAGAAATGGCTTACGTGCACAAACATTCGCTAATATGATCATCCGTCCCTAGGGCCGGCTGTACATCTCCCTCTTCTCACGGTGCCACGCACTGCCAGTCAACATTTTTATGCTTGTTAAAGCTGAACAAAAAAGCTTTTGCTTGTTCATCATTTGATTGTTGGTTGCTTTATGCTGTCCTATTGTTGGGCAAAGGAGAGTTCAAAGTAACATTAGGGGCCAATATCAGCGCATATAAAAAGACCTAAAGAGGTAGAAAACATCTTTCTAATTTCTCTGATTCTAAGCAACAATTGCAGAACATGAAACAATCACCTGTAAACAAAAGTAATACAATTACCTGTTTGATACTTTTCTTTAGCTCTTGCCCTTTCATCTGCATCAAAGTACCACACAGTTATTGCATACCTGCGGGAGAGAAAAACAATGCAGAAACGTAAGCCTTGGTTTTGCAGAGCATATGAAGGAGAATGCTCTCAGGAGATTAGAGCACACACACCAGCAGCCATTACAGCGGTATCAGTATTTTGCCAGACCTATTAGCAGAAAATGTCCAATACTAAACATAACCTACAGTGGCCTAAATAACCGGAAGTGCAAAATACAAGAACCGTACAGTGACACAGTTTAATTAGGAACGCAATACAGTTGAAATCTAATTTTTTTCCTGCCTAAGGGCCCATTCACACGAGTGATATTCTAATGCGGGTTTTGTGCGGTGCAAGGCACAAAACTCCAGCAAATATGAAATCCATTTTCTATTTTTGAGGGTTCCAACGGCACACGTCATCCATTGTTTTCAAATGGGACCTTGAAAGAAACTGCATGGCAATTGTATGCTGTGCGATGTTATGTTTCCCATTAAAAATGGGAAACTCCTGCGATCCTTTCACACAGAAAGCGATGTTTTGTTGTTTTTTTTAAAAGGCAAAATGCACGTTGGCAAGCTTCTCAGCCCAATATCACATTCACTCGTGTGAATACAGCCATAACTTTTTTTTTGTTCATTTTCGGTGCACACTCAGAATACTTGAGTTGTAGCCATGGCTTAAAGAAATACAATCACCACAGAGCACCATAAACTGACTGGGCAGACAGTTAAAGATGGACAGACAGTTCCAAGATGTTGACTGGTAGTTCAGTTTCCCGATTGGACCAGGTTCCATAGCGTGCCTTCTCAGCGGGAAAGACTGACGTCTGTGGTGAGTCTACCACTGAAGGAGCAGAAATAAGTGACCAAGGTGGACCCGAGAGGAGTCCATCCACCAACAGAATGCTGTGTTTTCATTGGGATCCTGATTGAGAAAATTCAGACTTGTCGAACTTTGACAGAATGGTCAAACCAATCACAGAAAACAGCAAGAATGGTCCACTGGAGGGGTCTGGTGTGGAATTGACCGAATTAGATCGCGTCCAAGGTGGACAAAAATCAGACCCAGTACTCTCATACAATGACGAATAGTCATCGGCCGCTGGGTTTGCAAGCAGCGAAGCTGCACCTGGAGATGGCTCTACTTTGATGTAAGGAGCAGTGCACTGTTCTAAGCTGTGTCGAAACAGAGCCACAGAAATTCCAGGTGTTGAGACGGCGTGAGTGACGACTTCTGGCGGTTGATGATCAACCCTTAGCCAGCTTGGCCCGAATTAGGTCGTCCAAATATAGGATGGCTACCATACCCCCCCCCCCCCCTTAGAATGGAGGAGAGCCATTACTGCAGCCAGGATCTTTGTAAAGACTCTAGGCAGTTGCCAATCCGAATGGCAGCGCTGATGTCCATCGACAAGAGAAACTGCCCCAGATCAATGGACGCAATGACTGAGTGCAGAGATTCCATGCGGAAGGGACGCACCTTCAAATACCGATTTAACCCCTAAAGTGCTGAGGAGGAACCCGCACGATGACGCAGTGTATTGCCAGCAAAAAGGCACTGGCCTTTACCGGCAACCTCAGGATTCTGGAGCTGAAGAAGCGGTTGGGTGGACGAAGTGCGGAATCTATGGCATAGCGCTCTATTACGACATCCCGAACACAGGCTTCTGAGACTTGGGCTAGCCAAACCTTGCTGAACAGGGAGAGTCGCCCCCCCCCTCCCCCTCCCTTCCTCACACATCTGGCAGAAGACTTTGTGCGTGGGGTCTTAGACGCCATAAAGGTCTGGTCTTGAATGACGGTCTTATTCTCTGTTCTTGTTCCTGAGAGTTCCTTTTGGTATCCGATCTGCGAGGGCTAGAGCGGCAAAAAAAAATGAAATTTAAAAAAAAAAAAAAACACGCCTTCTCTGTGGGATTCTCTGTTGCCTAGAACAGTTTTGAGGCCGGTGCAAATTTTCCACCGTGGCCTCAAATATAATTTCGTCCAGTCTGGTGCCAAATAGACGTGAACCCACAAACGAGAGGTTAGTCAGAGACCTTTCTGTGTGGCTAAAATCTTGGAATAAAGATGCTTCCAAAGTTCAGCGTGTTGCTACTGACGCCACGGATGACGTCTAGGTAAACTTCAGAGAAATCTTCCCACCTGCTCGATCTGGCATGCAATGTCTGCGAGTTGCTCTGTAGAAGGCCAGGAGAGAATGCCTCTATGTAACTGCTTTGCCAGTCAGTGGCGGCCCTACTAACCCAAGTTAAAGCGAACACCGGCCTTAGAGCAGACCCCACTGCCTTGAAAGAGGATCTAGGTAAGGATTCTATTTTTCTGTCAAGGGTGTCCCCGAGAGAAGAGCCATAGGCAGCGTGGTGCGTTTTGCCAAACGGGACACAGGCGACCACAGGTGATGACGACCATTTTTTCACCAATTCCTCGAGAAAAGGGTACATGTCTAGTTGCTTCAGTTTCGTAAATCGTTTGCCAGGGAATCGAATATTCCCAACAAAGACATCATCAAAATCCTTGTGGGGAGGAAACATTTTCAGGGACCATTTAGGCCGCCGAAAGGAAAAAAGACGCCGCTGAAGTGGAGGGCGTCTGGTCGGACAGCCGAAAGGTGTCCCTTACCACTACCATCAGGCAGTCTTGCATGTTGGAGCCCGATGGGGACTGACCATTCACCCTCTGAGCAGCCATTGTCTCTGCAGGATGGTTGTGAGGTCGCTCCAGGGGAACCTGGGTGGGAAGGAAATGTCGGCGATCTGGAGGAATCCCATGAGCCAGAATGTCTTGTTCGCTTCCGTGGTCTAGCGCGAGAGTAATCTCTCTTGATAGTGACTTCTTCGCCGGATACATCCAGAAAAGAGGTAGACACACAGTCCAGCCTGTCTAAAATAGCACTAGATGCCAAGTTAACATCAGAGACCGCCTGTGCTAGGTAGCAGGCCCATTCTGGCTTATCAGAAAGAGAGGGCTAGATGGGCATCTAGTGCTTGTAGTAGGTTGTACGGCCACCTGTCTCTAAGAAATACAGTCTGTACAACATGTCTGCATGCAAATTTTGTCTTACAGCGAGAGCAAGCTTAATACGTGTCCGGACTCTTGAGTTCTGGAGTCTAACATGGTGCTGGGAGTCGCAGGGTTGTATCCTGTCTCTGCAAGCTATATTGCAGGAGGGGTGAAGCAGCAGGGTAGCTAGCTGCCAGGCAGAGCTTACCCGATCTGGAGCTGGTCTGGGGAGCTATAGGTTTTGCTACTTGCTTTCTGAAAAGTGCTACTGCTGTGGAATTATAGGTGTTAGCAAGGTGGTTAAAATGGCTCATGCCTGAAGAGGAGGAGGGCGGGCCTAAGCACTGCTCCAATGAAAAGGCTGGACGGTTTAAGCGCAGTTCTCTAAATAGGGGAGAGAAAGGGAAGGCAGGAGCTAAATTTGGAAGCACCCGAACCTTTTTATTACAGCCCGGCCAACGAAAAAAACATCAGGGAGAGACGAGCGGCAGGTATTTACAGTGCCACCGTAAATACTAGTAAGGTCCCGGCCAGCCGCAGCCGCGCAGGTCCAGGCCCCACCAGAATGCAAGGCCCAAGCTGGGTGCCCGGTCCGAGGACCCGACTACATACCGTCAGGGGCCACAGACATCCAGCCACAGGCCCTGGCAGAGCCAGAGCACTGGTGCAGTCAGAACCGCAGGGGACATATCCCCCAACCCAGGCCCACGCCATACTGCTCTTTATCAAAGTGCTCTAGGTGTACTGAGCGGCTGTGGAGAAAAAGAAAAAAAAACAGACAACATCCGAAAAGAAATCTCTGAAAACTGCACGGCTAGCCCTGACCCCAGTCTCCTCAGCACTGCATCCAGCACTTACTCACTTTCCACGTTAGAACCAATGACAGAGGAAGAAGTCTCCAGAGGCTGCTTCCCTTTGGTCGCCCCACCACCTGCGCTAGCGACCCTCTCCCCTCTAACCTCCTCCGGTCCCTTTCCCCAGCTCTCATTACTCCCCTCACCACTATCTGCAACCTCTATCTAAGCTTTGGCACTTTCCCATCATTTAAACACTCAATCATATCCCCTCTGCTTAAAAAAACTAACCCTGGACCCGAGTGATGCTGCCAACTACTGATCCATTTCAAACCTCCCCTTCATCTCCAAATTACTAGAGTGCCTGGTCTACTCCCGCTTAGACGCTTTCTCTGACAACTCACACCTCGACCCCCTCCAGTCTGGTTTCCGTTCTCTACACTTGACCGAAACTGCCCTCTCAAAAGAATCAAATGACCTGATGATGGCAAAGTCAAGGGGTGACTACTCCCTACTAATCCTCCTTGACACGTTTGCTGCATTTGACACTGTCGACTATGCTCTGCTCTATTGGTCTAAAGGACACTGCTCTGTCCTGTTCTCCTCCTACCTCTCTGACCGCACTTTCAGTGTCTCCTTTGCTGGCACCATTTCCTGTCCACTTCCTCTCCCTGTTGGGGTCCCCCAGGGCTTGGTCCTTGGTGCCCTTCTCTAGCTAAACAGCTCCAATGGGACAAACAATCCACAAATTTGGCCTCTAATACTATTATACTATCTCTATGCTGACTACACCCAACTATACACCTCTTCTCATGAGATCTCTGAACTATTCCTCCAAAATATCACTGACTGTCTGCTGTCTAATACTATGTCCTCCTTTCTTCTCAAACTTAAACTCTCTAAAACTGACCTCCTCGTCTTTCCGCCTTCCAACTGACCTCCCCTTAACATCTCTATTTCAGTGGCTGGCACCATCATAACCCCCAGACAGCATGCCCGCTGCCTTAGGGTCACACTGGACTCTGACCTCTCCTTTACACCCCACATCCAATCTCTGGCCCAAACATGCCGAATGCACCTCAGAAATATTGCTAAAATACGGCCGTTTCTCATCACTGAAACTATAAAGACACCCGTGGTCACCCTTATCCACTCCTGACTTGACTACTGCAACTTGCTATTAATGGGCCTCCCCCGCACCAGACTCTCCACTCCAATCCATACTAAATGTGGCAGCCAGGCTTATTTTTCTATCCAGCCGTTAACTCAGATGCCTCTGCACTATGCCAATCACTGCATTGGCTGCCCATCCACTGCAGAACTAAATTTAAACTCCTCCACCTCACGACACAAAGCTCTGCATGGCGCCACGCCAGCATACATCACCTCCCTCCTGTCCGTAGAGCACCCAGCCCGCTAACTCGGATCCGCTAACACACTCAGACTAAACACCCCTCTAATACGAACCTCACATGCACGCCTCCAGGACTTCACCAGAGCAGCACCCATCCTCTGGAACGCTCTACCCCAATGCATCCGGACAATATCCGATGCACGAAATTTCAGACGTGCCTTAAAATGCACCTCTTCAGGGAAGCATACCAAATCTCATGACCTAGTCTCCCCCCCGCCCCCTCCACTTATGGCTTCCCATATCTTCCACCCTGCCTATCACATACGATCTCTACCCCTACACCCCCTTACCTCCCCACCCAGTTTGCTTTCTAATAACCGTTTTCCACAAGAAATCTCCTACTGCCTGTGCCCCCCCCCCCCCCCTTGTACCTCCTGGACCACCCCCACCCCAATTGTTTTAAACTGATTGTACCTCATATTGTAATTGTTGTATTGTTTTGCATTTATCCCATGCTTGAAAGCGCTGTGGAATAAGTTGGCGCTATACATTTGTATAAATCTTTATTTAAAGATTATATTAATATCTTTAAATATATTAATCATTCTTAAAAAGGGGTTAAATATTTGTGGACAAGAACATTATCAAAATGAGACCACGATCAAGTTTCTAGGACAACTAGTTTTCTTTTTACGGGTGAAGAACTGATTTAAAAAAATTTTTTTTTTTTTTTTAAACAAAAACTCAAAACGCAACTTCAAGGTTGATGAGGCATGGGTTAACGTTATCCAATTGGCCAAAAAAAAAACTTAAAAACTCATTTTCTTATCAAATGGCAACTTTTGGGAGGGTACCCCCAAAATATGTGAACATTGATTTTTTTGTGACCACCCTAAAATTACTTATGGTCTGTAGCTTATTTAGGTGAATATAGAAGCTAATAATTAAGATGGCCCTCCAGCAGGCACAAATGGTATAGCTTCAGCTAATATTGTACTGATGCCTCATGGAATAGATGTGAAACAAAGAAAAACGATCTCAGGCTCCGTTTTTTTGTGCCTGATAAACATCATATGGGGGCTGCACTGCAGGAAAGTGGCTGCAATACACAGAGGAGACTGCTAGAGCGTGACTAATTGGCAAAAATCAGGTGAGTGGGATGGGGGGGGGGGGCGGGGGGGAAGTGTTTTCACCGGACTGGCCCTTTAATAAAGGGGAAATAAACTCTAAACAATTTATTGTCCCGTACCAGGCTCCCGTGTTTTGGATGAACAGCTGTCTCTGGCTATGCTTTGAAGCCTATACAAACCAGAAGCTTAAGTAGGTGTCAAATGTGAGATCTTTCTCCATGAGAAACTCCTAAGCTCTAATTTTTTTGGACAACGTTCACCACGCGGCGTAAATAGAGCAAATACTACTTTGATAGATCGGACTTTTACGGACTCTGCGATACTAAATATATATTTTTGGTTTTACGATTTAGATTTTTGGGGGACTATAACATGCGATGCTTTGATCGCTGCTGCAGTATGACGTAATGCTATAGCATTACGTCATACTGCAATTTGACAGGCAGTCTATCACCCCTCAGGGATGGCTTGATAGGCAATCTCCTAAGGCAGCCCTGGGGCCTTTCAGGAAGCCCCGGCTGCCATGACACCTGCATGGCTCACCCGTTCTCAGCGCGGGAAGGGGGGGTGGGGGGGGGCACATATGAGACCCCTGAACATCGTTCGGGGGATTTAAGTGCTGCTGTCAGAATTGACAGCGGCATGTAAAAGGTTCATAGCCGCAATCGGCCATGCGGCCGATTGCAGCCATTGCCTGCGGGTGTCTGCTGTAATAAACAGCTGACGCTTGCGCTGTATGAAGAGAGGTCACCCCGCAACCTATCTTCATACATACAGCCTGGAGCGTAAGAGGTTAAAATGGACATACCCTGGGTTGTTTTCCATATAACATTCAGAGGATGTATATCACACAGAGGGCTTTTTTCCTTATTGAAGAAGTGAGATAAATGAGCAATTGCACATCTAATCCTGATGAGTTCAAGTACAGATGTATATTTTATTAGTTTGGTTTTATTTCTGTATGTCAAAAGTGAAAATTGTCCCAAAAATCTAATAAAGTTAAATTACTGGATGCTAAATGACTAACGTGATATAAGATACAGAACAAATAAAAAAAATTGTATACAGATCTGAATGTAATCCTTGTTTTGCAATCTGCTAATAAAACAAAGTTTAAAAAAAGTTAAATTACTGCTCACAGAAAGATATCCATCCGTAGCTTTAGTTGTCACATTCTGAGTAACCAAGGTCAGAATTTGCACTCCTATCAGATGAAAGAATCTGTTGCACTAAATATTTCGGGTCATGGTTGAAATGTTAAAACTACTTTTATCAGATGAAACCTATAAAGTTACCTCGTAGCAAATGCAGGTTGAACTTCATGAGGATTGCGTCGATCTGACCAAAAAAACAGCAGTCTGTCAAATTTTGGCTCTATATCTGCAAACTGAGATTTGCCTTCAGGAAATATTCTAAGTACACCTCCATTTACCTGTAAGAAAGTAAATATAATTATATAAAGAGTTACAGCTTTAAAGGGGTCTTCAAGGCAAAATACTAACACTCAGTTATTCTGCAAAAGTTGATCGGCCGAGGTCTACCACTAAGGATCCTGAGCAATCAGCTGAGCAGCCTTGCTATCAGTGCCGCTACACAAAAGTCGGAGAAAAACCTGCTGCTCTGAACCCTGTGTAGGGGGACGACGCTTGTAACTACAGCAATAGCTCTCATTGATATCAATGGGTGCTGAGTGTAGTTACAAGTGCAGGCCCCTATACAGGGGTGAGAGTACCAGCCTCCGCTTCGACCTCTGTGTAGCAGCATCAACAGCGGGCGCCCGATCAGGTGGGATCCCAAACGGCAGGCCTTAGCTAATAAACTATTAATGACCTGGCAATAGGAGATGAACAGTATTTTGCCTGGGAAATACCTATAGTTTCATTAAAGCGACTCTAGTTCTGGACAAACAGACGTCTGCACCGCTTCTGACTACCTGATGTACACTGTATTTGTATGAATCAATAGTTTACATGGACAGCACTGGCCAGTCACAGTGCGCAACAGGTGGCCAGAAAAGCTTTACTGTAAGAGGAATGAGACTATGGAGTTCTCTCCTGAGGTCGTGATGGAGATAAGAGTTCAAAAGTGGCCTGGACATCTTTCGTGAGCAATACAATATTATAGCTTATACTAATTAACAATTTTGAAAGGGTCGGTGATCTGGGGATTACTTTGATTGCCAGATTAGTCAGGAGGGAATTTTTTTCCTTTAAAAATGGAGAGGATTGGCTTCTACCTCATTGTTTTTTTCTTTTGCTTTCTCCTGGATCAATGCTGGGGGGGGGGGGGGGTTTATAGGCTGAACAGGTTTGACATATGTCTATTTTGGCCTTACATAATATGTTACTATGGTCGAGGAAGAAGCGGATCAGTGACTGACCTGAGATAAAAGGCACAGGGTGATAAAACTCACTTCCCTCTCCTGTCCCTGGACTTTTTTTTAATGAATATAAATAAATGTAAAGAGATAAACACATAAACACACACACACACACACACACACACACACACACACACACACACACACACACACACACACACACACACACACAGTCACTTTAAGGCTGGGTTCATTTCACACTGGGCAGAAATTTTGTCCGGAATTTCGCTGCGGCACATCCGCCTGCGGACGCTAATCCCAGGATTAGCCAGCCATGTTGACAAGATTTCTCAGAAATCTCGTCCACACGGGACAGCAAATCCGCCGTATGTTCGTTTTTTTTTTTTCCTTCCGCTGTGGCCCAGCTCTCCTCTATGGGAGCGCCGGCCCCAGCGGAAAAGCATGCGGCCAGGCCGCTTCAAAGCCTGTGACGTAAATCTCGAAAAACACGAAGTTTTTCGCTGCGGCCAAACAGATTTCTGCCCGCAATCCGCCCAGAGTGAAACCAGCCTTAAACCGATGCAAGAACAGGGAGTTTTAGATCTCAGGGTATGCTCACATCTACATCGTGTCAACTCCCTTCACATTTCTGCAGAGTAAGGAAGACAAAACTGCCCTTTCAATGGAATCATATTACAAAGTGTGACAAAATCACAAATTTAAGTAGTTGTTCTTAATCTGCTTTCATTTTTATGAAGTACTATCCATGTATGTGCAGTTATTTAATAGGCTATTATGAGATTCCTACGTTTATAGAGGGAGATCACTATTCAGGGCCATTAACCCTTTCCAATCCACTGTCTGACCTGTGAAGACATAAGGCTGTACAGCTCCGATGTTGGTAGACATCTGGCGGGGTTCTCTTACTGTATATTGTCAGCCTCTCTGCTGTCAGAGCCTATCCATCATGTCACCTCATGCAGTACTGGCTTTAGCCAGCATATAGCGCTGTTGTATAATGGCAGAAAAAAAAAAAAGGAGTACGTAAGCCCCCTAGGAAAACCAGGATACAAATTGGATTGGAAGGGGTTAACACCAAGAGCGAGCTTACATGTCGCGGAACTGCTGCAGAATTACAGCTGCAGATTTCATGCTGAAATTCTGCAGCAATGTAGGTGAATGGTGGTTTACCCTACAACGCTCCAGAATGTACATTTACGTCATGGAGGCTCAGGGTTTGTAATGAGGGTGATCACAGGTTGATCATGTTCTAAACCAGTGTTCCCCAACTCTAGTCCTCAGGGACCGCCAACAGGTCATGTTTTCAGGATTTCCTCCGTGTTGCACAGGTAATGTAATTATGGTCGGTGCCTCAGACATTGCCAAAGATGTTCTTATCATAGGATATCCTGAAAACATGACCTGTTGGTGGTCCCTGAGGACTGGAGTTGGGGACCCCTGTTCTAAATAGGGTGCATGGTGGCGGTTTCTTACAACAGCTCCGATCAGCAGCACCACTGGTCGGAGCTGTTAAGTCTTTAAATGCCAGCAAGTCTGACAGCGGTATTTAAATGCCCTGATTTTCAGAGGACCCCAACGGCGCCCTGCAATGAGATTGTGGTGTTGCCATGGCAGCCGGGTGCCTTTTAAAGCCCCCCAGGACTGCTATCGCAGATTACATTATACCGGGATTTGATAGGCAATGTGATGGCATTACATCATACTGCAAGAGCAATCACGAAAGTGTGTGTCTACTATGGGGTCTAAAGAAAAATGTAAACATTAGTTTAAACCCCTAGGGATGCGGACCTGTCCCCCCTGCCGCCCTCTTAAAAAAACATAACTCTTTATTTATCCATTGATGTAGCTGTCCAAGGGCTTGATTTTTGCAGGACAAGTTGTATTTTTCAATAGTACTATATAGGTGTATTGAAAAACCTTTTAAAAAAAATTCTACGTGAATTTGGGAGGGTCTTGTTTCTACAGCGTACATACTGCAACAAAAATGACCTGATAACTTTATTCTATGGGTCCATATGATTACTAGGATACCAAATTTATATAGTTTTTTCTGCTGTACTATTATTTTTTTCAAAGATTTTCTGCCGCCATCTTCTGACAGCCATAACTTCTGTTTCAGTCGACATAGTTGTGCGAGGGCTCATTTTCTTGCGGGATGTCCTATAGTGTCGTTTGGTAACATTTTGGAGTACATATGACTTTTTGACTACTTTTTATTACAATTTTTCTTAGAGACGGGGTAACCCAAAAAAAAAAAGCACAAATCTGGCGCTCCATTTTTTTTTTTACTATATTCACCATGCGGGGTAAATAATGTGTTACTATGATAGAACAGATTTTTATTATTTATTATTTTATTTATTACCTTCTGGGCTGGAGCTGCTGCTGACTGTTATTTTGGTTCCTGTCCACCAACTTTGATAGCATCAGATCAGAAGTGAGGGACATATTAGATAGGGCTCTGCATCAAATGCTCTAACAATTGGTGTTATTCAGGATAGGAACCTTAGGGCAAGAGGATAGCGATTGATTGAAGCTAGGCTTGACTATTCCTCTTTCTAAAAGATTGGTCATTGTACTTTATGCCCTAGACAAATCCCTCTGGCAGCATCTCTTAAATTTTTTAGGTGGCAGATACCGACATTATTCTGGTATATCTAAAACCGGGTTATCTGTCCACGATTATTACAGATGGTTATCAAACCACTCGGTACCTCTGATCTATTTGATCGCAGCCGAGCTTTTTCAGACTCTGTTGGTATCACCTATTTAGAACCAGCATTGCTCATAGATGTATACCACGTTGTATGAACCATCTCACGTTGGGTTCTAATTTCTTTTTTGATATGGCTCATGATGAATCGCGAAAGCGATGAAACAGGTTGAGCGTACATAAAATATTCATAGAGCCTTGTGTTTGGACTAATATATACGTCCGTAAGACCTTCTATGGGTATATGGAAAGTATTTCATAGAAGCTGCTGTTTGGACCAATAAATAAGTCCATAAACAATATCTATTCTAAAATTAATGAGTTTAAAACTGGTAGGCACCTTAGTAAGTTATAATTTGACATTAGGATTGTTAACATTGCCACAGTATAATAGTCCATTATACCTTTAATATTCCCTACTAGGGGAGATTTGGCTTAGGGAAATTATTCCGACCTTAGCCAAATCACACACAGGTGCATCTCCCACCTAACCATCTGTGATCGATTTATCTATTTATTTACATTTGCTATGAGGACTCTTTCTTTGGTATTGGATTTTAGACTAATATAATTAAAGGTTATGTTTTAATTTGATAGGATTTCAGTTTATGAAAGGATTTTTATGGACACCGATACCAAATATGTTTTTTTGTTCTGCCTTTTAAATTCTATTATAAATATGGCAAAAAGTTTCTTTTCTTTTTAGCTTACCTTTTAGTTTTTTTTTTTTAATTAGTAAAACTTGTTAAAACTTTTAAGTTTCTTTTTAGCCCCAAAGGAGACTTGCGATGCTGTGATTGCTCCAGCAGTATGATTAAATCGCGATTTGACAGGTATTCTATCAAGCTACACCATGGCTTGATAGGTACTCTGCAATGGCAACCCTGGGGCCTTTCAGAAGGCCCCCGGCTACCATGACAACCACATGACAACCTGCAATCTTATCACGGGGGTACCAACGAACATCGGTAGGGGCATTTTAAAGGGTTAACAGCTCCGATGAGCAACGCTGCTGGTCGGAGATGTTGCGGGCAGGAGTCGGCTGTAAAGAACAGCGGGCCCCGCATTGTATGGAGCGGGAGCAATCTCAGATCTCCCTCCATACTTACCATGAAGATGTTAAGGGGTTAAAAAGGTTTTATTACTAGTAACAAAAATAAAAGTAACACATTTACTTAGATATGTACACCGCACAGTGTACATTGTCAGGAAAATAAAAAGACACACACAAGGGGCAAGAATAGAGCTTTTTTTTTTTTTTTTTTTTTTTTTTAATCACCCACTCTAAGAAAAAAAAAAGTCATATAATGCAATCCAAAAAGTCATATGTACTCTAAAATTATACCAATAGAAACTGCAGGACATCCTGCAGAAAGCGAGCCCTTACACAACTATGGCTACAAGAAAATATAAGAGTTCCGGCAGGCAGAAGATGGCAGCAGAATTCCACCCCCACCCCCCCCAAGATACTTTATATTTTAAAAATAGCACAGCACAAAATAAAAAACACAATTGTATAAACTTGGTATCGTAGTAATAGTACTGACCCACAGAAAAAAAAGTTATGTCATTTTTGCTGCAGAGTGTACAGCGTAGAAATAAGACACCCCCCAAAGACGGTGGAATTTCACTCCCCACCTCTCCATTTCACTCACCCCCTCCCCCATTTCACTCACCCCCTAAAAAGTTTTTCAGTACATTATATGGTACATTACATAGTACCACTGAAAATACAACGTGCGCCACAAAAAAAAACACACAAGACCTCAGAACAGCAAAGTTGATGGATAAAATTATACCCGAGTTATAACTGTCAAATGATGGCGGCAGACAATTATTTGATGTTTCTCCAAAGATATTTTACCTTTTAAAAGTGGTGAAAAAAATGTAACTTTGATATTGCTGTAATTGTACAAAGCCATATAGACATCATGTTTTTGCACCATACATACAAGACCGCTCCCAAAATAGCAGAATATCTGGGTTTTTCTTATCATTTCACTCCACTAATTTTTTTTTACATTTTTTAATACATTATAGAACCACTGAAAAATACAACTCCTCTAAAAAAAAAACGAGTTCTCAGAAAGCTGGATTGATAAAGTTATGATTTTCTCCAAATGGGAAGGAGAAACTAAAAACTAAACTGGACAAAAAGGGTCGCACCTTAAAGGGGTTGTCCCGCGGCGAAATGCAATTTTTTTTTCTTCAAACCTACCCCCGCATTCTGCCCCGTTAAAATCAATACCGTTTGTAATTTAAAAATCGCTTACCTCCTTCCCAGTTCGCGCATCTTCTTTTCTTCTTTTAAAGATGGCCGCCGGTCCTTTCCGAATGATGCACCGCGGTTTTCTCCCATGGTTCACCGCGGGTCTTCTCCCATAGTGCACTATAGGCTCTGTGCGGTCCATTGCCGATTCCAACCTCCTGATTGGCTGGAATCGGCACACGTGATGGGGCGGAGCTACGCGATGACGCGTAGAAAGGGCGGAGTCAGAACACCGCTCGTGCCCGGACCGACCAGAAGGGAGAAGACCCTTCTGCGCAAGCGCGCCTAATCGGGCGATTAGACGCTGAAATTAGACGGAGCCATGGAGACGGGAACGCCAGCAACGGAGTGGGTAAGTGAATAACTTCTGTGTGGCTCATATTTAATGCACGATGTATATTACAAAGTGCATTAATATGGCCATACAGAAGTGCTTAACCCCACTTGCTTTCGCGAGACAACCCCTTTAAGGTCTCCTGTCCACAGCAAAAAGACTTAAAAACTGCAGCGTTTCTCCCGCATGCGTGATCCGTGCCCCATAGGGATGCATTGGACACCCGCAGGTAGTTAAATACCTGAAGATGTCATTTTCCCTTGAGGCACGGATTGCGTGTGCGGGAAAACACCCGCAGCATGCTCCATTTTAGTGTGGGTCTCCCGCGGGGACAGCTCCTGCAGGCTTCTATTGAAGCCTATGGAAGCTGTCCAGATCCGCGGCACACCCGCAGCTGCATTTCTGCTCTCCAGCGCAGAGCGCAGGAGTTCAAAGAGAAGAATAGAGTGCACGGCGCATGCGCGCGGCACGCTACCAGCGTGCCGAGCACATCCGGCAGGCCAAATAAAAAGAAGATCCTACTGCGACGGAGGGCAGATCCGCAACGTTCGGACAGGTAAGTAATTCGTCTTTTTAGGCTTCATGTCCGCGGGAAAGGAGGGACCCACTGCAGGATTCTGCATGAAGGGGTTAATGAAAGGACTTGTGGCTCACGCAGGTTCAAATTGTAATGCACCTTATAAGAGGACCCCCCACCTATTGTGTCCCCCCCCCCCCCCCCTCCAAAATAAAAAAATAGATATCACAGCTCTAATTTATCCATCCACGTAGTGGTCGGACATGTTTTTTTTCGGGACAAGTTGTATTTTTCAGTGGTTCTATGTAATGTACTAAAAGACTTAAAACATTCTAAGTGGAGTGAAGTGGAGATAAAACAAAGCTCTACGATCTTTGTTGGGGGGTGGATTCTTCCTTCTTTTGGTGTACACACTGCTACAAAACTGAGATAACTTTATTACGTGGGTCGGTACAATTACTACGATATCAGATCTATAGTTTTTTTTGCTGTATTGCTTTAAAAATATAAAACAACTGGCACCATAGCTTTTTTATTTTTCCATTTACGTAGCTGTACCAGGGTTCATTTTCTGTGGGATATCCTGTAGTTTCTATTGGTACCATTTTGTAGCACACTTTTTGATCGCTTTTTATAACATTTTTGCTTAGAGCCAGAGTGGGGTTTTTTTCTGACGACGTTCACTCTGTAGGATAAATCATATGTTACTTTGATAAAGTAACAAACTTTGATAACTTTTATGGATGCAGCGATACCAAATACGCTTTTGGGTTTTAGCATATTCTTAACATATTATAAACATAGGAAGTATATATTCTTTAACTTTAATAAAAATTTCTATAGCCTTTTTTAAAACCGATTTTTACATTTTTTAGTTATAGGGGACAAGAACTTGTGATGGTTTGATGCAGTATGATGCAATACCATAGTATTACATTATATTGCAATCTGACAGGCAACCTATCAAGCCACAGGCATGGCTTCATAGGCAATCTGCAAAGGCAGCCGTAGGGGATTTCAGAAGGTCCCCGGCTGCCATGGCAACCGCATGCCACCCTGCGATCTCACTGCGGGGTCTTATTCGGAACCCTCAAACATCGATCAGTGTATTCATATGCTGCTAGCAGAATTGCCAATGAGATTTAAAGAGTTAAAAGTTCCGATCAGCAGAAGTGCTGATTGGAGCTGGTGTGGGAGGGTGTCAGCTGTAAGAAACAACCAGCACCTGCATTTTATAGAGCGGGATGAGCTCCAATCCCCCTCTATACAAAACCCGAACCTACATCATGTAACTGTACGTGGAGCGTTAAGAAGTTAAGAAAACTACTGCATATACCAGGTGAGGCAGCGCTGTTATCCGGGTGCCCATCACCACCCTGTCTGACGGGGCACCATAGATGTGCCACCAGATGACTTGTTCGTTTAAGATACCTTGGCATCCCAATTCTTATTCAAATAATATATGCAAGTAATGCATCTTCCATCCCCGTTTGGGTTGTCAACGTGTCGCACGTAGCCCGTTCCTTTCCCGGGGTAACAAGCCACCATCGCCTGTTCAACAACAACAGAAGACTATTTTACACATTATTAACAAAATAATTAACAGAAAAGCAAAAAATAAATAAATAAAATAAATATAAATATTCGTTTCAAAACTTGTAATACAAAATATAAACATTCATCTTATTCTGAGTCCTTGACATTATTTCCATCACCTAAGAGAAAAGATCACAATTCACACTATCAAAAAAAAAAAAAAAAAGATAAAAATATTAATACATTGTTAGACGCTCCCCAACCGTATACAGTCTATTATACAACAACCTAGCAGCTTACTTTTTCCCCATCTCTCCAGAACTGCTCCCGCCTAAGAAAACGGTTTTCTGGAACCACAGAACTGCATACTGATCTATTTATCTCGTACAGAGCACCTATATAGGTCTTTTTGTGAAAGGCTGCGGCGTTTCAGAACAGATTCTCTATAAGACCTAATATATCGCTGGAGGGCAAGATGACCTGGCTTAGGCTCACGTGTTTTGGCCATGTATTGCAAACAGTCGCTAGAAAAATCTATAATGCTTGGAAGAAAAAAAAAAAAAAAAAAAAAAATCTGTGGCAAAACACCTGGCTGCCAAAGGACAAAATGGCTGAGACTATCAAAGCCAATACATCAAAGCATGGATACCACACAACTGAAAGAAGCAATGCAAAACCGAAAAACAAGGAGGGAGCTTGCCTTCAGGGTCATGAACAACTAACAATTGCTTATGGGTGGCATTCGTTACGTGCCTATAGAGAACAATAAGCTCACTCGTGAGTATTTTGCGGCAAAATAGAACATACTGCGATATTTTTTTGCGCTCGCATATTCTGCAAATCTCACACACAAGTGTAAACAAACCAGAGTAAGGCAAATGTATTTGATTGCCTGTAAATTACCTTGTTTCACACACACACTTAATACACAGTAATCTTGCGCTCATATGAGTCTGGCTTAAGGTTCTGCTTGCCTGCTCTGTCCGGGGAACAGGAAAGTGGAATCCCCGCAGCTGAACAGCACACTCTCAGGACGGAACCAAACAGCTTCAATAGACTATAATGAGGTCCACCCACTTCCCAATGGAATAATGATCACTGCATGCTACACCTTTTCTTCCGGCATTTTAAGCCGGATCTGCAATGGAACCTCCACCAGGAAGTTCCAGCGCAGATGTGACACGGGCCTTAGATTTGTCCACATCTGTCACCCAAATATACACTGGCATGTATTTAACATATGCAACAGGAAAAGCTCATGATGTATATGGATGCCTGCAGCTTTTACATGATATTCATACAGAGGTCTTGTGTCGGATTTCATATGTAACACTTGACACTCAGAACTCTTTGACGATATTTAAATATTCCACGCATTTCTCTCTAGGTCTGCAGCGTGACAAAAAACCCAACACATCTACACAAATGTACGTGAACCTTTAGGTTCGTATTTTAAGAGGTTACAAATGTTGCAGCATGTTGCTTCTGCAGCTTATATGTGTATGAACCCGCAGAGCGCCATTTACCAGCAGATCAGCCTTTAATGGCTCCGAGACCTTTCACACGGAACAATCATTCAAATAATCGTGCAAAAATGAAGAACCATCGTCCGCAGTAAACACAGTCTATGACTGAGGGAGCATTTCTTTCCCCATCATTTGTTAGTCATTTTATGCAAGCATGGATATTAAGGTTGGTTGTTTACTGATCGTTCTGTGTAAAAGGCGATCATTCGCAGACCATTGATAGGGGTTTCCAGACTCTGATAGACTAACGATGGACTGAATGTACTATGATGAAAATATTAAATTTAAAAAATATATATCTATCTGGCCCTTGTGAGAAGCCCTTTTCCATGGAAAGCACACGGCCTGTTTGCTCGTTCCAACAAATAATCGCTCCATGGAAAAGGGCTTCTCACAAGGGCCGAATATTTCCACCTGTACGCCCCGAGACACAGAGCTACAAAATTCCATCGGTCTTACTGGATTTTGATGCAGAATTTCCTGTGGCTTGTGGTGCGTGTTGATGGTCAATTTTGCCAGTGTGAGCAGCCTTTCATCTCCCTCCTATCTCCACTCCTGAACAACCTAAGCAGTCATGAAAGCATCACAACACCCTCTTAGTCCGGAGCTACATGGAGACTACTTAAAGGAATTCACACAGCTGCATTTCACAGTAAAGCGCTCCACTACACAACACTTATATGATTACCCTTTCTGGATCATCATAGGCAGGCTTCACGTCTGTGTTGGAGGTTTCGTCACAGACATAGCTGAAAATAATGTAAGAAAAAGCGCTGCATGCAGCACTTTCTTCTGTCCAAAAGCTGGACAGCTGGGATGAAAGCAGACGGCCCGTATACTAGTCAATGGTGTCTGTCTGGCGCTGTTCGGTTCCTTCCAGAGACAGAACCAGTCGGCCGTGGGGATTCCCCTTTCCTCCTCTGTGAGCAGAACAGCGAAATCCCCAGTGCAAGTGTGAACCACCCTAAGTTTGTGCTCACACGGCTGTGAACCCAGCCATGATCTTTTTTATATTTCCAGCACTGACGCTTAGCGATGATGCGGATACCCACAGCCCATAACAATGTAATTGCGTATGGGCTGCGGGTATATCAGCGACCATAGAGAACAATCTCATGTATCGATACGTGGCAAAATTAGAACATGCTGCATTTTATTTCGCACTCTCACAGATTATGCAACTCCAGACTGCTATTATGTCCGAACTGCGTAAGCTAATAGATTACCTACAAGCTACACGGTCATATGGAGCCCGCAGAATACGCAATTCCTATATGGCCGTATGGACTTTAGTGAATGAGAACTTAAAATCGCAACACTTTGTCGCGATATTACTTTTGTGTTTTAGTGCACCTTTTCATTGTGATCAGTGCTCTAAATGGCCAAACAGAGCAGAAAGCGGTTGAAAAATCGCAGCAAACGCATGTCTGCGAAGCTCCATTGATTTCAATGGGAGCGTTATACTGCAAGGTTCAAAACACTGCGTTATTCGCAGTAAAAAGCGCCTGTGCATGAGAGGCCTTAACCCCTTAGTGAACAGCCCATAGTCTTTTTACATCCTGCCCAAGGGGGCTTTATTCCCTGAGGACGTAAAAACATGTGTCCTGCAGGGATTAAAGCCACGTGGGCTATGGACGTGACAGCTCCATGCTGTGGGTGCCCGCAGGTAGCCGACAGCCTAGAGCCGTCATCCTGGGCTGCGGGCAGTTCCCCCAGCAATGCGATCAGCGCTATTCAATGGATAGTGCCGATCGCAAAAAAGTGCAAAAAAGTTAACTGCCCTCATGGCTCGGATCCATGGGGGCAGCTGAGATTACTCATCCCTGTCCTCCGCGTTGTCCCCTGCTGATCTGGTCCTCCCGGACCCGCCGCCGCTCTTCTGCGCATGCGGAATGGATAGCGGCGATCACGAAAAAGTATTAAAAAAGTGAAAATAAAAGTACAAGTTTCACCTCCCCTTATTGATCGGATCCATGAGGGGGAGGTGAAAATACTCACCTCGGGTCCTCTGCGATGTCCCGGTATTCCAGGGCCTGAAGTCCCCTTCTGTGTATGAGCGCCAAATAATCAGGCGCGTGCACAGAGGGGCTCAGGCCCCGGGAAACTCCAAATCCCTTTGCTCCTGGCTACCATGTGTAGCCAGGAGCAGAGAGATGTCACTGGGGACATGATCACGGTTATCAAATGGATAACAGTGATCATTTAATCCTTTCCAATCCACTGACATCTTCCTACATTCTGATTGAAGCTTGTACAGCTCCAACGTCAGAAGACGTCTGACAGGGTATTCTTACCGTCTATTGCCAGCCCTTCCGCTGTCGGAGCCTCTCTGGCGCACATACACTGGCTTTAGCCAGCAGATGGCACCGTTGTATAACAGCAAAAAGAGAGCCTTTTAGGAAACCCCGAATCCAAAATTGGACTGGAAAGGGTTAAAGTAAAAAAAGTGTGTTAAAAAGTTTCAGCGGCTTACATTACAGCTCCCCTCACGGATCATATCCGTGAGGGAAGATTAAAGTACGTAGCTAAGGCACCTGGATTTATCTGCAAACCTTACCCCAGCTTCTGCACATACGCCCGTCGCCAAAATGGCGGGCGCATGAGCAAAAGCCATGGAATGCCAGGATAATTTAATTTCTCCCCGGTCCTGGCTACAAAACTGAGCCAAGAGCCTGGAGATTTCACGGGTGGGGGAGGCCACGGTGAGCAGTTCCTGGTCACGTGTTCGCCATTATCCAATGGATAATGGCGATCACATAAAAGTTTTTTAAAAATTGAAGTTTCATCTGCCCTCACCGATGCAGTCGGTGAGAGGAGATGAAACTTTTTACCGGAGGCTTTCGTATTTGAACCCCAATGCGATCCTGCTCCGTAAATCTTCCCGGATTCTGCACATGCGACCGCCAGCAAAATGCCGGACACATGCGCAGGAGGCAGGGACCACAGGAAACTTAAAACCTCCTTGCTCCCAGGCGACCAGCAGTCGCGAGAGTCTGGAGCAGTGACCTCGTTCTGCGGTCCCCGGTCACGTGATAAAGGTAGCGATCTACCTTAGGCCGGTCTCACATGACCGGATAGGAATTACGGATTCCGCATGCATATGATTCGCGGTAATACGCAGATCACATTGGATTACACAATTGCGCTCACATTAGTGGGTCTAATTACATAATCCACTCACAGAAAAGACAACGCAGCAGGTTCTATTTTACTGCGAATATCCGCAACATAAAGCCCATTGTGCTCCATGGTCGTGGATATACGCGCAGCCTATACGCAACTACATTGTGTACGGGCTGCGGGTACCCATGTCATCGCTAAGCAACGGTACAGGAAATACAAACAAAAAAAAAGGTGTACTGCGCATGACCACCCGTGTGAGTAGACAGGTATGCGCAGTACATTACGCAGCCATACGCAGGGTCACAGGCGGGCTCACAGCTGGGATCCGCTGCGGGCCTCCGGAAGCGGATTCCACATACAGCTGTGTGAGCCCGGCGTTATTCAGACCGCTACCTGTAATACTTAATGTACAAGAAGCCCGGGGAACGCTCGCCTTCCTGCAGTCCCAGGAGTAGCTTGTTAAGCACCTTATGTGCGAGACGGGCACATCTCATCAAGCTTACGAAGCCTCACAGAGCGCCACTTTTTATACCCCGTACCCGCCACTGAAGTCAAAAAATTCCCTCCAAAAAGCATGAGAGGAGGGGGATACCCGGTTTTATTGCCCCATGTACCCATCCCAACCAGGTCTCCGTAATTACCCCTGTCTTTGGAAATACCACACAGTTCACATTATTTTTAGGGAGTCAATTTTTATACCATACAAGTGAGCAATGGGACCTGGAATTTATTCAGTTGTACCCTGCAATCCAACGGGTGTTCCCTCCAATATAGGCCTTGCCATGGGTAGATTAGGGCCACAACGGGAATGTTTCTGAACACGGGACAAAAGGGTATCCATTTTGGGGTTAACATCTTCATTCCTATGTACACTGTACAAAAAAAAAAAATTTTAAATTGACAAAATTGCCAAAAAATGAAAATCTTATTTTCCTTCTGCTTTGCTTAGATTCATTCAAATACTGTGGGGTCAAAATACGCAGTACACCCCTAAGTGTATACCTCAAGGGGTCTAGTTTTCAATACGGGGTCATTTGTGGGGGTTCCTTATCGTTTTGGCCGCTCAATGGCTCTACAAGTGGGCAATGGGGCCTGGAATTTATTCAGTTGTACCCTGAAATCCAACGGGTGCTCCTTCCATTATAGGCCTAGCCATGTGTCCTGTAAGTAGATTAGGGCCACAAAGGGTATGTTACTGAACACGGGACAAACAGGGGGATCCATTTGGGGTGAAAGTTTTTATTTAAATGTGTGCTGTACAAAAAAAAAAAAAATTAAATTGACAGAATTGCCCAAAAAATGGAAATCGTTAATTTTTTTCCTACTGCTTTGCTTAGATTTATTGTAGGGTTAAAAATCCACAGTAGGGTCATTCCGTGTCAGTTCAACCAACGCTCCCGGTCGACCATCTCAGATTTCAATGAAACTTTGCACAAAGATAGACCCTGACCCTAAACTAAGATAGCCAGAATATTAGGCTTCAAAGTGCTTTGGTTCACGAGCTACAGGTCTTAATCTAGGGGGTTGTCATGTGATTACAGCGCGCAACCTGAAAAAAGTGGCGATTTCAATCCATTGCCAAGCCAGTTCTAATGACTCTAGAGCAATGAAACTTTACACACTAGGAGAACTTTTGGTGCTGAATCCAGCTAAGCTACTCAGACTGCCACTCTTATCATCATTCTGCCACCATTGCATGTCAAAGTAGCTGAAAAATTCTATCGCGCAAAATAAAACTCATATTTTAAGCAGTAATAACTCATAATAAATTCATAGCTGAGTTGGATTGCATTGATCAATGTGTACTCCATAGAAATGTTTCTCATTATTCCCATTATGGACCCAAAAGGATGCATAGCTCTTAAGATACAATGAGCCAAAAAAGGCAAAACACACTTTTTTGCAAATTTTTCCCTTTTTCAAAGGCGAAAATCGGAATGTACTCCATTTTTATTTTTTTTCATTTTTGTTCTATTTGGAAGAGAATTTTTTGCTCTACAAGATTCAATGTTTTTCAATTTGTTCCCAGACCTTCTAGATGGGAAAATATCAATGCCTGTGAAGGTCCTATGCACTCGCGGAGGTCAAATAATAAAATAAGTGTAAGTTTTGCATGGATGTATAATTAGTTTAGAAATCATGAGAAGGTAAATTATTTTTGGAATGAGACAACTTTTTGTGCTCAAGAAACTTATGTGATCAAAAATTGCATGGTGAGTTCAGGTGAGCCTCAAGCTTTGGCCTAAGATGGTCAGAATATCATTGAGTGTTGCATAATGATTGTGGTATATTACAGTGATCACTGGGCTTATTTAGCACTCTATCCATATTGGAGACTAAGATTATGTAAGGCTAGCATTTGTGTAATAAATAACTAGTTATGTGATCAAAAATTGCATGGCGAGTTCACGTGAGCCTGAACTAGTTATTTATTACAGAAATGCTAGCCTTAGATAATCTTAGTCTCCAATATGGATAGAGTGCTAAATAAGCCCAGTGATCACTGTAATATACCACAATCATTATGCAACACTCAATGATATTCTGACCATCTTAGGCCAAAGCTTGGGGCTCACCTGAACTCGCCATGCAATTTTTGATCACATAAGTTTCTTGAGCACAAAAAGTTGTCTCATTCCAAAAATAATTTACCTTCTCATGATTTCTAAACTAATTATTCATCCATGCAAAACTTACACTTATTTTATTATTTGACCTCCGCGAGTGCATAGGACCTTTACAGGCATTGATATTTTCCCATCTAGAAGGTCTGGGAACAAAATGAAAAACATTGAATCTTGTAGAGCAAAAAATTCTCTTCCAAATAGAACAAAAATGGAGTACATTCCGATTTTCGCCTTTGAAAAAGGGAAAAATTAGCAAAAAAGTGTTTTTTGCCATTTTTGACTCATTGTATCTTAAGAGCTATGCATCCTTTTGGGTCCATAATGGGAATAATGAGAAACATTTCTATGGAGTACACATTGATAAATTCATAGCCGAGTTGGATTGCATTGATTATGAGTTATTACTGCTTAAAATATGAGTTTTATTTATTTTGCGCGATAGAATTTTTCAGCTACTTTGACATGCAATGGTGGCAGAATGATGATAAGAGTGGCAGTCTGAGTAGCTTAGCTGGATTCAGCACCAAAAGTTCTCCTAGTGTGTAAAGTTTCATTGCTCTAGAGTCATTAGAACTGGCTTGGCAATGGATTGAAATCGCCACTTTTTTCAGGTTGCGCGCTGTAATCACATGACAACCCCCTAGATTAAGACCTGTAGCTCGTGAACCAAAGCACTTTGAAGCCTAATATTCTGGCTATCTTAGTTTAGGGTCAGGGTCTATCTTTGTGCAAAGTTTCATTGAAATCTGAGATGGTCGACCGGGAGCGTTGGTTGAACTGACACGGAATGACCCAGTACACACGTAGATGAATTTGCTAAGGGGTCTAGTTTTCAAAATGGGGTCCTCTAAAGTTTTGGCCACCCAAGAACTCTACAAGTGTGGTATGGAGGAATAAAAGGCCTTCAAGCAAAATCTATGTTCTAAAAGCCACCGACTACTCCTTTCATTGTGGGCCCCGTTGTGCATCCAGACATAAGATTAGGGCCACAATGGATATATTTCTGAAAACAGGACAAACAGGAGTATGCATTTTGGGGTGCAAGTCTTCATTCATGTGTGTGCTGTACAAAACAAAGCTGTTTTTAAAATGACGGAATTGCCACAAAAAAAGGGGGGGGGGGGGAATAAATAAATTTTTTTTGCCTTTTGCTTTCCTTGAATTAATTCAAAAACTGTGGGATAAAAATACCCAGTACACCCCTAGATAAATTCGTTAAGCGGTCTAGTTTTCAAAATGGGGTCATTTGTGGGGGTTTCCTATGGTATTGGGCGCTAAAGAGCTCTACAAGTGTGCTATGGGGCCTAAAACGCCTTCAAGCTAAATTTCTGTACTCCATTTTGGGCCCCGTTGTGCATCCAGACATAAGATTAGGGCCACAATGGGTATATTTCTAAACACAGGACAAACAGGGGGGTCCATTTTGGGGTGTAAATCCTCATTTTATGTGCACTATAAAAAAAAAAAAATGTCTTTAAAATTACATTTGCAAAAATATGAAATTTTAGTTTTTCTCCTTTAAATTGAATTCCTGAAAAAAAAACTGGGGTCAAAATACTCATGACACCCCTCAGTCAATATATCAAGGGGTGTAGTTTTTAAAGTGCGGTCATTTGTGAGGGGTATCTATCATTCTGACACCTATCAGCCCTTGCAATCTTGGCTTGGTGTTGGAAAACAAAGTGTTCCTCAAAATGCTGAAAATTAATGTTAAATTTGTATGTCTAAATGGTTAAAAAAAAGTTTTTCAAATGTGCATCCAGAATAAAGGGATGGAGATATATATTTTAGTAAGAATTTGTACAGTATGTTTGCACATATTTGATGTATAAGGGTGCCTACCCACTGGCGTTTTTTTTTTGTTTTCGCAGCATTTTTTTTCTCCTGGGGTCTATGGGACTTGTAATGTTAAAATCGCGATCGCGCAAAATCGCAATTTACTGCGAATTGCGGTAAATTGCGATTTTGCGCAATCGCGATTTTAACATTACAAGTGCCATAGACCCCTGCAGAAAAAAAAAGCTGCGAAAACAAAAAAAAAAAGCCAGTGGGTAGGCACCCTTATACATCAAATATGTGCAAACATACTATACAAACTCTTACTAAAATATATATCTCCATCCCTTTATTCTGGATGCACATTTGAAAAACTTTTTTTAACCATTCAAAAAATGCTGCGAATTTCGCAGGGAAAAAAAAAAAAAAAACACCAGTGGGTAGGCACCTTTACAATAGAAAATGTGAAAACAATTTTTTCAAAATGTTCCCAGTATTGGCATTTAATAAATATACACAAATTATATTGGACTATTTTCACCACCTAAATGAAATACAACATGTGGCGAAAAAACAATGTCCGAATCACTTGGATATGCAAAACGTTTACGGAGCTATTCTATGTTAAAGTGACTGTCAGATTTCCAAAATTTGGCCTCGTCATTAAGACACAAACAGGCTTTGTCACTAAGGGGTAAATGATTGGTGCATGAGCCAACACTGATTGTGACACTTGTACAGAATGAACGAATTAGCATTCGCAGCCACCATATTCACACCGTCCTGTGTGACAGCCCAAAATAAATTGTTAGTACCTACCTGTCCATACCGGATGACTGCAGAAGCTTTCCAAAGGCCGGCTGCACACGAGCGTGACGGGCTCCGCCGCGGAATATTCCATGGCGAAGCCCGTCACGGCGCCCCCCAGAGACCCCATACTTACCAGCGGATCCGGCATTTTCGCTCCCGCATGACGCTTTCCCGCCTGCCGCGTCACATGACGCGGCCGACCGTGTCATGTGACGCGGCGGCGGTAGGCGGGAAAGCGTTTTCACGCTATCTTCCGCTGTGCTACAGATAGCGTGAATGGACGGCTTCCATTGACTGCAATGGAAGCCGTCAGCGCGTACACCCGCGGCAAATAGAGCATGCCGCGGGTGAGGACAGGAGATTTCACGGTGCGGAATTCCGCACTGCGTGCCCTGAGCTATTAGGTTCAATAGAACCTAATAGCTGCGGGCAGCGTAGCGGATTTTCGCCGCGAATTACGCGGCGGAAATCCGTTCGTGGGAAGGAGGCCTAATACAGTATATCACGCTTCAAACCCAAGCTTCCCCCCCACCACCACCACCCCCACCCCGAACTCTCCCACCTTGGTTCTCCCGTTGATCCGGAAGTTGCCCAGTTTGGTGCCGCAGTGCCGGATAAGATCGTCCATGCTGGTCATCAGGTGCCCCACGGCTCTGCAGCCAACCTCCTTGCCCTCCACCCAGGTGATCTGGTCCCCACGGATGTCCTTGGGCGAGTCGCTCTTCTGGCTGACCAGCTGGCCGTCCGTAAAGCGCCCCGTGCTGTGTAGCGCCCGCACCTCCCCCGCAATCTTCTCGCCGAGCTCCGGCCCCAGGAAGTCGTCCAGCACGCAGATGCCGTGGCGGCTCATGCAAGGGATGATGTACTCCAGCGCCAGCTTCTGCAGCGGCGGCCTGTGGTGGCCGTTGGGCCGCTCCTCCCCGCGCCGGCCACTCCCGCCGCCGCACGCCTCGCCTGACTTCTGCGTGTAGTCCTCCTCGTTGAGCGCCCGCAGCGTGGCGCCTCCGACCACCAATTCCCGCTGCTTGCCATGCGGGGCAGCGGCTGCCGCGCTTTCCGTCTCCCGACCATCCCGCTTGCTCTGTTCGGCGCTCTTGCACACCAGCTTATGCTTTTTCCAGTCCTGCCGCTGGTGCTCCTTGCTGCAGTAGAAGGAGTTCCGGCAGCGGCCGCAGCGCAGCAGGTTCTCTATCTTGCCGCACAGCTCGCAGTACTGCCGGTCCCCGTCACTCTCGTTGCTGCCCTCGCAGCCCGGGCCGCCGCCTCCGCCGGCCATGATGAGGCTCGCCGCCGCCTCCTCCTTGTCGTCGCGTCTGAAGCTCTGCGCGTTTTTCGCCAGCCCGCTGCCACCAGAACTCCGCGAATACCTCAGTGGCGCTGCGGGCCCGCTAGCATGCCGACCAGACACGTGTGTTCACCTGTCACACATGCACAACGCGGCCGCTACTCGAGGATGGCCGCGGCTCCACCAGACCGCCAGCCACCGCGGCGCTCCACACACGAGGCGTTGGCCGTCCGCCCGGGAGCCCAGGAAATAGAGCATGAAGCGCGAGAGGAGCCCTGCTTTTCCTTCCTCTCCAGGAGAAGGACCTTTGTTGACGTCACAGTCATGTGACCTGGCTCCCCGACCACGTGATGGTGGCAATTTCCTCAACTATGAAATAGCGGAAGAATGTGTGAGCTGGCGACAGCTCGCCTTTCACTGGTGGGCGAGGCGCATATTATCAATTTCTGCAACACCTCTGCCCTATTCAGCAATTCCAGTAACCTGATTGGTTGTTTGGGTTTGCTGTTTCAACCTGTTTGGTTAGGGTAGAGGTGCAGCAGAAATTGATTATATGTGGGCGGGGCTATTGGGCCCAGACGTGTATGGCTGTTGGGGAGCACTAGTACAGAAGAGGTGGGTTGTCCTGAGACTATTAGGGTGCATTCACATGAACGTATATCGGCTCGGTTTTCACGCCGAGCCGATATACGTTGTCCTCGTGAGCCAGGAGCAGGAACTGAGCTCCTGCCTCCTCTCCGCCCCTCTGCATTAGTCGGCGTGAAAACCGAGCCGATATACGTCGTCCTCATCTGCAGGGGGGGAGGTTGGAAGAGCCAGGAGGAGGAACTGAGCTCCTGCCCCCTTTCTGCCTCCTCTCCGCCCCTCTGCACTATTTACAAGGGAAGAAGGCGGGACAGGGCGTGGCTAAGTTCCGCGAATTAGCCCCGCCCCTGTTCCGTCTCTCCCTATTGCAAGTAGTGCAGAGGGGCGGAGAGGGGGCGGGAGCTCAGTTCCTGCTCCTGACTCTTCCACCCCCCCCCCCCCCCCCCCCGGAAGATGAGGACATCGTATATCGGCTCGGCATGAAAAACGAGCCGATATACGTTCTTGTGAATGCAGCCTGAGGGTGCGGGCAGACGAGCGCATAAACGGCGCGTTTTTGCGACCAAACGTATATACGTGACCATCTGAGGTAATGGTTTCGAATGTATTCGTTCACATGGGCGATTTTACGGCGCGTAAAAACGGTAATTCGAAAAAAAACGGAACATATGCGACCGAAATACGCGCCAACGCATATTCGATCGCCGAAAAGACCGTTTGCAAAGTAGGAACAAACGAAAATACGCTTTCTAGCTCTGGTCGTGATCGGTGAAAAACGATCGCTCGGGCGATTATACGTTGCGCTCGTGCGAACATAAATACGCCTACGCTCGTCTGCCCGCACCCTGAGGGCGCGGGCAGACGAGCGTGTATACGGCGCTGGAAAACGTCGCATCGTGTATACGTTCCCATAGTTACAGGCATGATCTAGTGAATGAGTGCACACGAGCAAATGTACGTCGCGTAAAGTCGTCGATGTTGAAAAAATGCGTTCATACGCGACGTTCATACGAGAATGTGCGAAAACGGAGTTCGCGGCGTATTAGCGTTATACTTTCAAAATCCACAGTGTATTGCAATTATGCTGATTACATACAATTGCTTAGTGCTTGCAGCTGGTGTGAATTGTCGATGCGTAGCCGAAATGGCGGCGAAAGTGTTAACTACTTAATTATACACACACCTGTCGTTGAGCGATGGTAGCAAATAAAAAAGTGATTGTGCCAGTGTACATTGGGCTTCAGAACGGTTTCCGTGTCTGTCGCCTAAAATTTGTTTACCCAACATGAACAAATTAATACCCGCCGTCGAGGCACGTCCACCTCTGTGGGACATAAGGCACAGACATTACCGGAATACGGCGAAAAAAGAAACCCTGTGGCGAGAAGTTGCCCGAATAACCTACGAACTGGAATGGAGCCGTGCAAGCTATGAGCAGCGTGCGACGTTGGGTAAGTTGGAAAAATGTAATTTGTTTTTAAATGCTTTGTGCGCATAGCCTGTGTACAAGCTGCAGTGCAAACGGAACCCGACTTTTTTGAATTTCACGAAAAACTATTGCTCTCGATTTCCAGGTTTGGCTGCGCTGATTTGCCATTACCTGTGGCGTGTGTTTTCCCTGTGATAACAAATTGTCGCACCATTGTCGCCTATTGTTGGTCTTATATCCACACTATGAAAAGCAACATGTCCGGGGGAATTGGTATTTTTTTGGGGTTCATTTCATTAACCATACCGTTTGCACCGTTAACACTTGCTTTGCATAGTCGCAACACATGCGCCTATTTGTTTGGCCTTCTATACACACTTTGAAATCCAAAAAGTCATTTGAAAATGGTGTATCCGTTGGTTTGTCTCTCCGGAATGATACCGTTTGTACCGTTAACACTTGCTTAACAAAGTCCCACAAAATGCGCATATTTTTGGGCCCTTATACACACTTTTAATTGCAAAACTGTTATTTGAAAAAGGCGTATGCGGTTATTTGTGTTTCCAGATTGATACCGTTTTGTCCGTAAGCATTTGCTTAACATAGTCGCAACAAATGCGCATCTTTATTTGGCCGTATATACACACTTTGCAATGGGAAATGTTCGTTGAAACGGGTGTATGCGTTTTTTTTTTTTGCTCTTTCATGAATGATTCCGTTTGCACTGTTCACACTTGTTTTACATAGTCGCAACAAATGCGCATCTTCTTTGGGCCCTATATTCGCTTTGAAATGCCAAATGTTCGCTGAAAATGCCGTATGCGGTTGTTGGCGTTTCCCGAATGCTACCGTTTGCACCGTTAACACTTGCTTTACATACTCCCTACAAATGCACATATTTTTGGGGCCTTTTACACACTCTGATTTGGAAAATGTTCTTTGAAAAAGGCGCATGCGGTTCTTTGTGCTTCCTGATTGATAACGTTTGGTCCGTTAACACTTGCTTGACATAGTCGCCACAAATGCGCATCATTTTTTGGGCCTAATATACACACTGTGCAATGCGAAATGTTCGTTAAAAATGGTGTATGCGATTGTTTGTCTTTCAGGAATGATTCCGTTTGCATCGTTCACACTTGCTTAACATAGTCGCAACTAATGCGCATCTCCTTTGGCCCTTATATGCTCTTTGAAATGCAAAATGTTCGCTTAAAATGGCGTATGCGGCTGTTAGACTTTTCAGATTGTTACCGTTTGCACCTTTGACACGTGCTTTACATTGTCCTTCTTTGCTGTATGTAGATTTATAGTTAAATGAGCAGCCTTTGTTGAAAACTATTGTTACATTTTTAAATGCAGTTGGCGATGCGCAGCGCCGATGGAAGTTGGCGATGCGCAGCGCCGATGGAAGTCGGCGCGCGATCAGTACCGGCGAGAGGCACGCATGGCAGATAGCCAAAAAGCCGAAAAGACCGTTTGCAAAGTAGGAACAAACGAAAATACGCTTTCTAGCTCTGGTCGTGATCGGCGAAAAACGATCGCTCGGGCGATTATACGTTGCGCTCGTGCGAACGTAAATACGCCTACGCTCGTCTGCCCGCACCCTCAAGGGTGCGCCAACGCATATTTGATGGCCGAAAAGATAGTTTGCAAAGTAGGAACAAACGATAATACGCTTTTTAGCTCTGGTCATGATCGCCGAAAAACGTTCTTTCCGGCGATTAAACGTTGCGCACGTGCGAACGTACATATGCCTACGCTCGAGTGACCGCGCCCTTACACAGAGATGTCTTCATTAGTACATTGGGATGTTTTAATTGGTAAATGGAGTTGTCTTATTAGTATATTGGGGTGTGTTCATCAATACAAAGGGGTGTATTATCACTGCATTGTGGTGTCTTTATTATAGAAGACAAAAACCTCTGGCACTTCCGTGGATACAGGATAAAAAACAGTAGGCTGGAACGGCACACGTCATGGGGCGGAGCTACGCGATGACGCGTACAAGGGGGCGGAGCCAAAACGCTGATGCTTCCGAGACCAGCCGAAGGGAGAAGATCCATCTGCGCAAGCGCGTCTAAAAAAGCAAGAAGACACCGAAGTTAGACGGCACCATGGCGACGGGGACGCCAGCAACGGAGCAGGTAAGTGAATAACTTCTGTATGGCTCATATTTAATGCACGATGTATATTACAAAGTGCATTAATATGGCCATACAGAAGTGTATAACCCCACTTGATTTCGCGAGACAACCCCTTTAAACATACAAAAGAACCAATGGAGGAGCCAGAAATCACAGCCAATAACAAAATAATATTCATTATGCTACATCTGTGGACAGCAAGCCATATAAAACACAAGAACACAATCACATTTATTATTTTGTATTTACAAATAACATTATCTTTAAAAAACAAATAAATGGTATTATTGTATCTTGACACCACCAGCAAGTGCAGGTCGAGTCAGGATAGACAGGGGGGTGATGCCCTCTGTGTCTGATTGGCTGCCCAGCTGCCAAAGGTCTAGGTCCTGGAAGGCCACTAAACGTGTTTAAAAGGCATACAGCGGCCTCCAGGTCGGAGGACTGGACTGGCTGTGTACAGCAAGCAAGAAGTATTCTGACGTTTTGAAGTGAGTAGTCAGGAACAAGCATATGTATAGTGAGAGCTCAGACGAGCAGGTGTTTATTTCCGTTATTGGTTATGTTTCTGCTGCAATAAACCCAGGCAAAGCCTGGACTAAAGAACGTTGTTGCCTGGTGTCACTGTCTCTGGCCGCGGATGCCCACGCTGCTACTGCCCCTAAACGCTAATCCCTCACAATATATATATAAATGAATGTCTGTCTGTCCTTTTATGCATTACTACACCATTCATCCAATCGCCATGAAACTTTGGGAAGTTGTTGTGTACACTCCTGGGAAGATTACTGGCAGAGTACAACTATCCTACGATAGGTGGTGCGCGTGCGAGCATCGTCGACAGTTATGCCCCCAGACAAAGATCGTTTGATTTCCATCTCAAGCACGAAAGCAAAAAGGCATTACGAGCAAGCGTGTTCAACTACAAAATGATGCATCCGCCAAACATTTCGCAGGACAATTGCTGGATATTGAGAATGCTGAGGTAAAATGAAAGCTGTGCTGTGATTGGTTGCTATTTCTTATACTGCTGAGGTAACATGAAAGCTGTGCTGTGATTGGTTGCTATATGTTATACTGCTGAGGTAACATGAAAGCTGCGCTGTGATTGGTTGTTATATATTATACCGCTGAGGTAACTTGAAAGCTGCGCTGTGATTGGTTGTTATCAAGATATATAAAAAGGAATGTATGTATGTATGTCTGTCTTCGCAGCAACGCGCGACGGGTAAGCTAGTAGGTTATAAATCTTAGGTTAACTGTTAATCCGGGTTTACAGGTAGGTAGGATCTATTAGGTATTGATCCAGGGAACAGTCTGATTGCCATTAGGGAGTCGGGAAGGAGTTTTTTTCCCCAAAAGGGCTATTTGGCTTCTGCTCTTGGGGTTTTTTGCCTTCCCCTGGATCAACACAGGAGGATAGACAGGCTGGACTACATGGACATTGTCTTCATTCGGCCTAACGAACTATGTTACTATGTTATACATATCACCAAGACTTCAGCACGAAAGCTTTGTGAGACGCCCCCTACAACTTGGCCTCCACCCGAAGATACCAACTGATGACCAAATCACTTAACCTCCCCCTTACATCCCCCCCTCCCCCTTTTTTCTTCTTTCTCCATCTTTCCTACTCATCTTTATGTAAAATGAATTTATATGCCTTCCCTCTTACTTTTACTTGCTTCTGAGCGATACTAAAGAAGTTAACCCTTTCCAGTCCAATGTCGGGCCTGCCCCGACATCATCATTTTCCTCCACAGCTCCGATGTCGGGGCAGGCCCGACACTGCAGTGCAGGAGTGGATCTGCACCCGATCGTCAGGCACATCGGGTGCAGATGCACTCCTTTACTGGTCGTCATCGAGGACCCCCGAGGAGAAGGCAGAAAGGGTTTTTAACCCTTTCTGCCCACTCCTTTACACATTACATAGCGCTCAATTAGCGCTATGCAATGCATAGATTCCGGCCGGCGATCATGTGACCGCCGGTGTTACCTGACCCCCGACGGTCACATGAACGCCGAGCCGGGAGCCTGCACCGTGCAAGGACCTGCTTACCTGACCGGCGTCTTGTGCATTCTCCTTCTGTCTCCCGACCCGGCGATCATGTGACCGCCAGGTGTCACCTGACCCCAGCGGTCACATGATCGCCGAGCCGGGAGGCAGAAGGAGAATGCACAAGACGCCGGTCAGGTAAGCAGGTCCCTCCCTGCACCCTCCTGAACTCTGTCAGATCAGGAGGGTGCAGGGAAAATGTATTTTTTCTCACCCATTCTCCCAGCTCCAATTTATTTGCAGCTGGGGAGAATGGGTGAGAAAAAATAAATGGATTGGAAAGGGTTAAAGAAAGCACTCGAAATCATCCAAGTCATGAGAAGACTGTCTGCAGTTTGATTTGTTGTTTTTAGTTAAGAGTTGCGGGTTCTACAAAGCAGCCCCATGGGGGCATTTCTATTAAGTTTAGTCACCTGGTGGATGACGCGGGAGGCTTGCGACAGAGTCTCTACCCACTTCCCTCAATAGGCTAGACGCCACTACGTGCCGTCTAATCTCTGGTTCACACCAGACGAGCACCTACTCCTGAGAGTCTAGGACACAATCCCTGAACTGACAGATTCTTACATTTCTGTCACCCTACTACCTCTGCCATGTCTAATCTCCTACTCTTCCCCTCAATCCCCCCGTTTCCCCCGACGGCGGCCTGTGCTAATAACCTACCAACATGATGAACACCTCTTTCTGCACATACAAGGCTAGAGAACTAAACTGCCAGTCCAAGAGGGGACAGATCGTCGCTCATATGCACAAAAAGCGTATACTCATTGCCATGTTTCAAGAAACCCATTTCAAAAGCGGCCGGGTCCCAAAGTGTAATAACAAGTTTTATTCCCAGTGGTACCATAGTATCCACCCCAACAAAAAAATCATGTGGAGTTTCCATAGCCATACACAAAAGCTATAATCCCCTATAATCTTCTCGCATCTAAGGCAGACCTGGAGGGCAGATACCTCTTCCTAAAAGTGGAACTAGGAGTTAAAGTGCTTGCAATAGCTTACGTTTATTTCCCTAATTTAGGCCAAACAGCCTTCATGATTCGAGTGCTGGGAGAACTGGCTCGATTTGCCTCACGGAACACCATTATCCTTGGAGGGGACCTAAACGTTTGCATGGACCTGCGCCTTGACTTGTCATCAAGTAAGTCTGGCATTTCCCTGGCGGCTGTACGTAGACTACGGAGGCAATTGATCACCCGTAAACTCATTAATCTCTGGAGGACTCTACACCCAGAGGTCAAGGACTTTAGTCACTATTCCTCCGCACACAACAGCTACAGTAGGCTGGATTATTTATCTCGCACGCCCTTCTAGACCTAGCGCCCATAAGTTCGATTGGCAGGATAGTATGGTCGGACCACGCACCGGTATATGGGACTTTAGCGAAAAGAGACACGGGGAATGGGCAACGCCACTGGCGCCTAAATGACAGTCTTCTGGGAGATTTTTGTTGCCTGAACGAGATACGCCAGGCCATCAAAAATTTCACAGAAACCCACAAAACAGATAAACGGCTCCACACATTAAATGGGAAGCCCTGAAATGTGTCATTTGAGGGATCTTTATCTCGCATGGTGCCAGACTCAAGAGAGAGAGTGTGGGTAAACTAACAGACCTGTTGACAAAGCTGGATACCGCAGAACAATCCAACAAAACAAAAGCAACAGCACCCCTAGGTACAGAAATCTCTTCATTACGTCATCAGATCCTGGCATTAATGGACCAGGCCTCCTTTTGTGCCAGAGATAAAATGAGAGGAGGATACTACGAATATGGAAACAAATGCAACTCCTGGCTAGCAAGAGCGTTTAATCCACAAGAATCACACTCATATATTTTTGCACTGACTTCTTCCGGAGGAGAGAAAGTACATGCCAGCACAGAAATAGTGGAGTGCTTCCGTAGATACTATAAGGACCTCTACAACATTAGCGACGGCAACCCGGCCCCTGGGGAATCTGGAGATACGGGAATGGCATCTTACTTGGACGAATACGCTCCGGGTCCCATCTCCACGGAGGAGTCGAGGGCACTAAAGGTTGATATAGCGGAGCAGGAAGTACTAGAGGGAATCCAGAAACTAAAAATTGGCAAAAGTCCAGGGCCAGATGGCTTCACGCCTAGATTTTATAAGACTTACGAGGACCTACTAGCTCCCCTATTTTGCCAATCCTTTAACGCGGTTTCCAGGTCCTACCCATTTCCACCTCAGGCACTGCAGGCAACCATAACAGTGATCCCAAAACCCGGTTAAGACCCGCTTCAGTGTGGGAGCTATCGGCCTATCTCCCTTTTAAATGTGGACACGAAAATCTTCGCCAGAATAATCGCTACCCGATGACAACCCCTTGTACCAGGGCTGATACATGAAGATCAGGTGGGTTTTGTCCTAGGCCGTGAGGCAAGGAATAACACCATACGAACCCTGTCTCTGATTGAAAGGGCTCAGCAGGAAGGGACGCCTCGATTGATGCCGAAAAGGCACTCGACCGTGTAGACTAGGGCTTCTTAGAGGCCATACTTCAAAAAATAGGCCTTGGACCCAGGTTGCGTAATTGGATCATGGCCCTATATAACAGACCTACTATGCGGATACGGGTCAACGGTAGGCTCTCATCTACAGTAGATATTCGCAATAACACAAGACAGGGTTGCCCCCTATCACCCACCCTCTGTCTTAGTCATGAAGTCCCTGGCAAATGCTATAAGACGGAACCCAGACATAAGCGGCTTTCAAACCCCACATTCTGAACACAAAATGGCTTCATTTGCGGCCGACTTGCTTGTATACCTGACCAACACCCAAACTAGTATACCAACCATATTACAGGAGTTTAAAAAATATAGTCAGTATAGCAACTTTAAAATAAATATTTACAAGTCTGAAATCCTAAATATAACTATACCCCTCTCAGAAGCCGCCCATCTAAAATCCCGATTTCCGCTGAGATGGAAAGATGATCATATCAAATACCTGAGACTCCATATCCCCTCCAAACTAGATGATCTGTTTAATCTCAATCACGGGCCCCTTTGCTGCTCGCTGGAGAGGGACCTGGAGAGGTGGTGATCTCTAAGCCTGTCATGGTTTGGCAGGATCAACACGATTAAAATGAACAACTCCCCAGGTTCCTCTACCTGTTTCAGACACTGCCGATCCAGATCCCAAAAAGCTTTTTCACGCGACTGAGAAGAGCACTGACGAAGTTTGTATGGAGCGGTACTAGACCCAGGCTAAGGTACAAAGTCTTAACACAAAAGAAGACAATGGGGGGAGTGGGGTCCCAGATCTTACAAAGTATCATAAAGCGGCAATAAGTAAGTGTGTACTTGATATAATGCTTCGGAGATCCTCAAAGCGCTGGGTTGAGCTTGAGCAGGACTCAGCCCCATTTAAAGCCCAGGGAGTGTTCTGGCTGAAAGGGAGCCTGGGAAGATGGGGGATCACAGTCTCCACATTCCTGGGTTCAATTCTAAACCAGTGGGATAGTTTCACAGTAAGAACAGGTCTGATATCGGTACCCGGCCCCTGGACACCCCTAGTAGGTAATTCAGATTTCCCGCTGGGTGTAAGGGGCCTACCCCTCCTGGACAGGATTCCAGTCCCTAGACTCCGGGACGTAATGACGGAGGGCGGGATCAAACCAATGGGAGAGATGATAGGGGAGGGAGCCCTGGTAGCCGGTGCATGGTTCCAACACCTGCAATTAAACCACTTCATCCGAACACATGGCCAGGTCTCAGAGATAATGCACCAGTCTACCGCTTTTGAAGAGCTGTGTGCAACGACTCCCAAGAGGAGAGGGGAGATCTCCGTGGTCTACGATATGTTGATAACCGGGGACACGCGAGACGCAGAAACGAGATTCAAAAGAGGCTGGGAGAGAGATCTGGGACGGCATCTGGAGGATAGTGACTGGGTCAAATCGCTAACCATGACCCATAAAATGTCGATCTCTGGTAGACACCAGGAACTAAATTACAAAATTTTGTCTAGGTGGTACCGTATCCCGGCACCTAGCTAAAATGTATCCCAACGCCAGCAGTAACTGTTGGAGATGCCTGGATAGCCTAGGATCGATGATCCACATATGTTGGTCCTGCTCCCAGGTCTCCTCTCTGTCGAAAGAGATAAACGCCCTATACAACGCCCTCACCGCGGGGAAAGTCTCCCTTTCCCCGGAGATCGCTCTTCTCTCCATCCTCCCAGGCTCTATAAATTCGAATAAGAAGGGAGTCCTCAGATTCTTTCTTCTAGCCACGAGACAGGTGATACCACAGCTGTGGAACACCACGGTGGCTCCTACACGCTTAATGTGGGTAAAAGCTACGGATGACATTATGTACATCGAAGAACTGAGGGCAAGGGACGACTCTAAATACTCTGCCCACTACGCTACGTGGGCGACATGGATAACCTTCCGCTCATCTACCAAATTGAACGCATGGGTAACTAACGGTGTGTTATAATCTTAAACAAAGCCACTACGAATTATCAGGATTGATGAAACTCGCACCTGGATGGCCGCTGGCCGATTACGCCCCTGCCCACCTTGGTCCTTATAGGGCCGTTGGAGACCTCCCCCGCCCCTCCTACAATCTTCTCTATATCCCCCTCTCTTCTCTCACCCCCTGTCGTCCTTCTCTCATCTCTCTCTTTTCCCCTACTAGCAAGATTGATGTCAGGACTTGATAGTGTCGACATGAATCCCACTCCCGGGGCTGGGAGATTTCGCCTCCCTCCCTTACGTATCTAAACATACTAAAATTCCCTGTATTTGGTTACAACCTGTTAACAAATTTTAAGACATATGGCACATGCATCCAACTTGGGTTCACCCAAGGAAGAATCTAGATAACTACCTAATGGAGAGACTACGGGTATTGCTGGACATCCGACGATAGCGTAATGTGCCGATGTAAGTTTATTTCTTATTTTTTTATTGAAGAGATGTTTTACAGCAAACGTGATTGACTGTATACCTTATTGATACTTCAATAAAATATATATTGAACATTAAAATCTGCTTGCAACATCAGATTACAAAGCAAGAGAAAGACAGAACAGGTAATATGCATGGTGCTTTGAACCCATGTATGCTGTGTTCTAAAATGGTAAGTGAAAAGAAAGCATTATTATAATAAAAAAGTCACCCTGCGTGGTCGGACAACTCCTTTAAGTTATTGGTGTATCTTGTCTCTACTAAAGTTATGGGTGGAGACATGGGCTGGCCAGATTGGCTGCCAGATACATACCTGCACCGAGCTAAGGACATTTTCTGAAGCCACTTTTTTGAAAATAGGTAAACGGTTCAAAAAAATATTTTTAATATGACGGAATTCTGAACTATATGCAGTGGAGAAGACTAATCCTGATTTTTACATTTTTTTGTTCAAATATATCTTCCCTGTCATTCAATAAAGATTTTCTCTCTTTCATTGTGGCTTTAAATTTTGCTTGGTCTATTAACCGTTTAGGGTATCCACGTTCCTTTAAATGTTCACTTACTGCTCCATTTTCTGCCTTTGTACTTCTGCTAAAAAACGAAGGTTTAAATTATTTTTATTTAGGTGTTCAATAAAGTTTGGTATGGCTGACTGCTCGCCGTCCCAGGTCATAATGAGATCATCAATAAAACGGCTATACCAAACCAAAGTAGCTTATATAAATAATGGCCAGAGAAGGTGAGAATTTAACTTCCATGGAAGCTCTAGTTAATTGGACAAAGAATTGTGCATTAAATGCAAAGAAGTTGTGAGTAAGCAGATATTCTACTGCAATAATCACAAATTCCTGCAAAGCAATGGAAAAATTAGCACATTCATTCAGAAACCAACTTAGTGACTGCAATGCCAAATAATGAGGTATGGATGTGTAAAGGGACTGAATGCCACTCACAATCCAATAATAGTTTGATTTCCACAAAGTGCCTTTATTAGTGCATTGGGGGTGTCTTCATCAGTACGTCAGGGGTGTTTTCATTACTACATTGGGGTAACTTTATCAGTACATTGAGATGTCTTCAGGGTGTCTTTATCAGTACATTGAGGTGACTTCATTAGTACATTGGGATGTCTTCATCAGCACAGCAGGGTGTCTTCAGTATTTGCAGGTGTCTTTCGGGGGACATCATGTGTATATTGGGGTGTCTTCATCAGTACAGCGGGGTGTCTAGGGTGTTCAGGGTGTTTTATTAGTAGATAGGGATGTTTCATCAGAACGTTGGGGTTTCTTGAACAGTGCAACGGGCTGCCAGCATCAGTACATTTGGATGTCTTCCTCAGTACATCAGGGAGACTTCATTAGAACATTGGGATGTCTTCATCAGTACATGGAGTGTCTTTTGGATGTCTTCTTCAGTACATGGGGATGTCTTCATTAGTACATTGGGTTGACTTCATCAGTGCATTGTGGTGTCTTAATTAGTATGTTGAGGTGTTTTCGGGTTGTTTTCATCATTACATCAAAGTGTCTTCCTCAGTACATTGGGGTGTCTTCATTAGTACTTTTGGGTGACTTCATCAGTACATGGGGTGTTTTATCAGTGCATACTGGTGACTTCATTGGTATGTTGGGGTGTCTTCATCAGTGCATCAGGTTGGCTGATCAGTATATCGGGTTGACTTCATTAGTATATTTGGGTGCCTTCATGGTGTCTTCATCAGTTTATCGGGGTGATTTCATTAGTACATTGGGGTGTCTTTCTCAATACATTGGAATGTCTTCATCAGTACATCGCGGTGTCTTTATTAATACATCGGGGTGACTTTATCGGGATGTCTTCATTAGTACATGGAGTGTCTTTGGGAGGTCTTCATCAGTACATGGGGGTGTCTTCCCTAGTACATTGGGGTGACGTCATCAGCGCATTGTGGTGTCTATATTAGTATGTTGGGGAGTTTTCGGGGTGTCTTCCTCAGTACATTGGGGTATATAAGTGCATCGGGGTGTCTTCATCAGTTCATTGGGGTGATTTCATTAGTACATTGGGGTGTCTTCATCAGTACATCGCGGTATCTTTATTAGTACATCGGGGTGACTTAATCAGAACGTCGTGATGGCTTCATCAGTAAATGGAATGTCTTTGGGATGTCTTCATCAGTACATAGGAGTGTCTGCATTAATACATCAGTGTGACTTCATCAGTACATTGCTGTGGCTTCATTGGTACGTTGGAGTGTCTTCATCAGTGCATCAAAGTGTCTTACTCAATACATTGGGGTGTCTTCATTGGTATGTTGGGGTGTCTTCAGTGAATTGGGGTGTCCTTATTAGTACATTGGGGTGTCTTCATCAGTTTATTTGGGTGACTTCATTTGTAAATTAGGGGAAACGTCATCAGTACATTGGGATGTTATTCTTCAGTACATGGGGGTCTTTGAAGTGCCTTGTTCAGTACATTGGGGTGTCTTTATTAGTACATCGCGGTGACTTCATCAGAAAATCGGGGTGTCTTCATCAGTACTTTGGAGTGTCATCAGTACATGTAGGTGTCTTCATCTGTGCATTGCGATGTTTTCATTAGTAGATTGCGGTGTCTTATCGGTACATACTAGTGACTTCAGCAGTACATGTCTTTGGGTTGTCCTCACTGCATCGGGGTATCTTCATCAGGGCATTGGGGGATCTTCATCTGTAAATCAAGGTGTTTTCGTCAGTACTTTGTGGTTTTGTCATCAGTTTTTTTGGGGTGTCTTCATCAGCACTTTGGGTTGTCTTTATTAGTACATTGGGGTGTCTTCATGAGTACATTGTGGTGTCCTCATCAGTTTATCCGGGTGATTTCATTAGTATATTGCGGTAATTTCATCAGTACATTGGGATGTCTTCTTCAGTACATGGGGGTGTCTTTGGAGTGTCTTCATCAATACATTGCAGTGACTTCATCAGTACATCAACACACCCCGATCAGTACATTACATAGTAACATAGTATGCTAGGCCGAATGAAGACAACGTCCTTCTAGTTCAGCCTGTTAATAGTTTCTACCTGTCTATAAGACCCGGGTCAACAACTCGCTGCTCCCCTAAAATCTATATCCTGCAATATCCTTCCACTCCAGAAAGACATCTAGTCCCCTCTTAAATTCCTCTATGGATTTTGCCATCACCACGTCCTCAGGCAGAGAGTTCCACAGTCTCACTGCTCTTACAGTAAAGAACCCTTTTCTGTGTTGGTGATGAAACCTGCTTTCTTCTAGACGTAGCGGATACTCTCTTGTTACCGTAGCAGTCCTGGGTATAAACAGATCATGGGAGAGATCTTTGTATTGTCCCCTAATGTATTTATACATGGTAATTTGATCGCCCCTTAGCTGTCTTTTTTCCAGGGTAAATAATCCCAATTTTGATAGCCTCTCTGGGTATTCCAGTCCCTTCGTTCCATGTATTAGTTTAGTTGCCCTTTTTTGAACCCCCTCAAGCACTGCAACATCTTTCCTAAGCACCAGTGTCCAGAACTGTACGCAGTATTCCATGTGGGGCCTAACAAGTGCCTTATATAGTGGGAGAATAATGTTTTCGTCCCTCGCTCCTATACCTCTTTTATGTTCAAAAGTATTTTATTAAATTTTTACAACATATAACTTACAATATTGTCTGTCCGTGTTAAGCAGAATTGCAAAATTACGTTTCTAGTGGTTATTAAAGATGCAATATAACCCCTTAGTGACCAAGCCTGTTTGTGCCTTAATGACCAGGCCAAATTTTGCAAATCTGACACGTGTCACTTTAGCATGGAAAAAGACCAGAAAGGTTTTGCATATCCAAGCGATTCTGACATTGTTTTTTCGCCACATATTGTACTTCATTAAGGTGGAAAAAAAAGACCGATAGAATTTGTGTTTATTTATTAAAAGCGCCAAAATTGGGAAAATTTTGAAAAAATCGTCATTTTTTCACATTTCCAACTGCAATATCTCAAATATGTGCAAACATAATATAGAAATTTTTGCTAAGATTTATATTTCCATCCATTTACTTTATTTTGGGCGCACATTGGAAAAACTTTCGGAGACGTACAAATGTAACATTACTTTTCAGCATTTTGAGGAACACTTTGTTTTCCTACACCAATCCAAGATTGGAAAGGCTCATAGGAGTCAAAATGATAGCTACCCCCACAAGTGACCCCATTTTAAAAACTACACCCTTTAACGTATTCACTGAGGGGTGTCAGGAGTATTTTAACCCCACAGTTTGTTTTCAGGAATCAATGCAATTTAGAAGAGAAAAACTAAAATTTCATATTTTTGCAAATATGTCATTTTAAAGACAGGACTTTTTTCTATAGTACACATGAAAATTAGGATTTGCACCCCAGAATGGATACCCCTGTTTGTCCCGTGCTCAGAAACATACCCATTGTGGCCCTAATCTTACGTTTGGATGCACAATGGGGCCCAAAATGAAAGGAGCAACCGGTGGCTTTCGGAACAGAAATTTTGCTTGAAGGAGATTTAGGCCCCATTGCCCACTTGTAGAGCCATTGAGTGACCAAAACTATGGAGAACACCCACAAGTGACCCTATTTTGAAAAGTAGACCCCTTAACGAATTTATCTAGGGGTACGATGACTTTTTTGACTTCACAGTTTTTGAATGAATCTAAGCCAAGCCGAAGGAAAAAAATTACGATTTTCATTTTTTGGGTAATTCTGTCATTTTAAAAGCAGTTTTTTGTACAGGACATATATGAATGAAGAATTGCACCCCAAAATGGATACCCCTGTTTCTCCCGTGCTCAGAAACAACCCATTGTGGCCCTAATCATATGTCTGGATGCACAATGGGGCCCAAAATGAAAAAAGCAACCGGTGGCTTTCGGAACAGAAATTTTGCTTGAAGGAGATTTAGTCCCCATTGCCCACTTGTAGAGCCATTGAGTGACCAAAACGATGGAGAACCCCCACAAGTGACCCTATTTTGAAAAGTAGACCCCCTAACGAATTTCTCTAGGGGTATGATGACTTTTTTGACTTCACAGTTTTTGAATGAATCTAAGCCAAGCAGAAGGAAAAAATTATGATTTTCATTTTTTTGGCAATTGTGTCAATTTTAAAACTTTTTTTTTTTTGGAAATTGTACGTAGGAATGAAGACGTTCACCCCAAAATGGATACCCCCGTTTGTCCCGTGTTCAGAAACCTACCCATTGTGGCCCTAATCTACTTAAAGGAAACATAGCTAGGCCTATAATGGAAGGAGCACCCGTTGGATTTCAGGGTACAACGGAATAAATTCCAGTCCCCATTGCCCACATGTAGAGCCATTGAGTGTCCAAAACGATAGAGACCCCCCACAATTGACCCCATTTTAAAAACTAGACCCCTTAACAAATTCATCTAGGGGTGTACTGCATATTTTGACCCCAAAGTATTTGAATGAATCTAAGCAAAGCAAAAGGAAAAAATTACGATTTTCATTTGTTTGGCAATTTTGTCAATTGAAAAACTGTTTTTTTTTGTACAGTGTACATAGGCATGAAGACTTTCACCCCAAAATGGATACCCCTGTTTGTCCCGTGTTGAGAAACATACCCATTGTGGCCCTAATCTACTTACAGGACACATGGCTAGGCCCATAATGGAGGGAATGCCCGCTGGATTTCAGGGCAGAACTGAATAAATTCCAGGCCCCATTGCCCACTTATACGGAAAAAAAATTGACTTCCTAAAAATAATCCTCCCCCCGCCATCCCCATTTTTTGGCATTCCCTAAATATTAGATAAAGGTAATAATATAAACTGCGTTTTATGTCCAAAGACAGGGGTAATTACGGAGGCTGGTTGGGTTGGGCACATGGGGCAAGAAAACCAGGTATCCCCCCCCCCCTCCTCTCATGTATTTTGGGGGGTATTTCGTAACCTCAGCGGCGGGGATGGGGTGTAGAAAGTGGCGCTGTGAGGCTTTGTAATCTTGCTGCGGTGCAGCGGTCTCACAGAGAAGGCGCTCAACAAGCTGCTCCTGGAAGCGCAGGAAGACGAACGTTCCCGGGGCTTCTTGTAAATTACGGATTACTGGTAGCGGTCTGAATAACGCTGGGCTCATGTAGCCGTAGGCGGAATCCGCTTGCCGAGGCCCGCAGCGGATTCCAGCTGTGAGCCCGGCTGTGACCCTGCGTACGGTTGCGTAATGTACTGCGCATAACTGCCTACTCACACAGGCGGTTTTTTGTTTGCATTTCCCGCGCCATCGCTTAGAGATGACCCGGGTACCCGCAGCCCGTACACAATGTGTTTGCATATGGGGTGCGAGTATATCCGCGGTCATAGAGCACAAAGGGCTCTAGGTCGCAGATATTCGTGGTAAAATATAGCATGCTGTGTTCTGTTTCTGCGAGTGGATTACGTAATTCCGACCCGCTAATTGGGGGGAATTGTGTAATCCAATGCATGCAATTGATCCGTGGATTACCGCTGATCAAGCGCATGCAGAACCCGTAATTCCTCTCCGGTCATGTGTGACCGGCCTAATGTTAGATCGCTACTTTATCACGTGACCGGGGACCGCTCAACGAGGCCACCGGTCACTGCTCCAAGCACTCAGCGACCGTTGGTCGCTGGGAGCAAGGAGATTTAAAATTTCCTGGGCTTCCCGGCTCCTGCGAATGTGTCCGGCATGTTGCCGGCGGGCGCATGCGCAGCAGCCGGAAGGGTCTATGGAGGATAATCGCATCTGGATTCAAATGCAGAAGCCTCCGAGAAGATGTTTCATCTCCCCCAACCGATCGCATCGGTGAGGGGAAATGAAACTGCCACTTTTTAAAGAACTGTTACGTGATCGCCATTATGCATTGGATAACGGCGATCACGTGACCAGTAACCGCATACCGCGGCTCCCCGTGACATCTCCAGGCTCTTGGCTACCTTTGGTAGCCAGCAGCAGGGAGATTTTATATTTCTTGGGCAATATTTCACTTTTGCGCATGCGTCCGCCATCATGCTGACAGGCGCATGCGCAGAAGCTGGGGTAAGGTCCACGGATCAACATCCCATCAGGGAACAAATCCGGGACCTTGGGTACGTAATTTCATCCCCCCTTACGGATACGATCCGTAAGGGGAGATGAAACTTTTACTTTTTAAACTTTTTTTTACTTTTAACTTTTTTTTTTTTTTTTTTTACTTTTTAACTGTATATGATCACTGTTATCCGATGGATAACGGTGATCATATGACTGGAAACCACATACAGCGGTCCCCAGTCATATCTCCCTGCACTCGACTATCTGTGACAGCCGGGTGCAGGGAGATTTTGAATTTGCCGGGCTCGCCGGCTTCTGCGCATGCGTGCCGCATCGGCACATCGCAGAAGCCAGCGAGGGGTCCCGACACCGGCCGGAGGACATCGGCGGACCTGAGGTGAGTATTTTCACCTCCCCTCATGGATCCGATCCATGAGGGGAGGTGAAACTTTTTTTTTTACACTTTTTTTTCACTTTTCCGCGATCATCGTTATTCATTGGATAACGACGATCGTGGTACCGGGGACCGCTCACCACGGTCCCTGCTGACATCTCCTGCCTCCCGGCTACCTACAGGAGCCGGGAGCCAGGAGATTTTAAGTCTCCCGCGCCGCCGGGCCTTCTGCGCATGCGGCTGACGTAATGCCGCCTGGCGCGTATGCGCAGAAGGACGGCTTCGGCGCCCGGAGCATCGGGACAGCGGGGAGTCGTGCGGCGGACCTCGGTGAGTAATTTCAGCTGCTCCGATGGATCCGATCCATCGGAGCGGCTGAATCTTTAACCTTTATTGCACTTTTTTATTTACTTTTTTGCGATCGGCGCTATCCATTGCATAGCGCCGATCGCAATGCCGGGCGGGGGTCCGAACAGCCCGGGATGACAGCTCCATGCTGTCAGCTACCTGCGGACACCGACAGCATGAAGCTGTCACGTCCACAGCCGGAGGGGCGTTATTCTCTGCAGGACACATGTTTTTACGTCCTCAGAGAATAAAGCCCACTTCGGGAGGACATAAAAAGGCTATGGCCCGGTCGTTAAGGGGATAAGCTAATATATATATATATATATATATATATATTACACTTCTGATCTTTTTCTTGTAAACATTAAATATCTCCTAAAACTTCGATAACATCCTCCTGCCTGATTTGTAGTTATAACAAACGTTGCTTCTGAATTCTAAACTTGTATATAACCAGCATTGTAACTGTCCATCTTAATTTGTAGTCTAATATCCGACAGGCATCCCGTCCCGAAGATATCGGGACGTAATGACTGCCGGTGCGCAATACTTTGAGTATAGTAGCGTGAAACTAAACAAGAATGGGTGTGAGAAAGGGATTAGGGAAGAGGGGGAAGTCGAGATTGTGAAAGAAGAGAGAGAGAAAAGAAAAGGCAAAAAAAAAAAAGCGGGATTAGAAGTAAGGAAGTAGAGAAAGAGAGCCTCATGTTACCTCTAGCCTCTGTACGCTCGCCAAGTCCAGGGCTTGTTATCGATTTGGGGAGCTCGCCCCTCTGTAGCCACCCGTCAAAGTCTGTTGACTTACGGAAGGTCAGCGAGGGCTCCCAGACCGCATTAAAGGCTGCATATTTGTTATCGTCCTCCGCTCTCAACTCCTCCATGTGGCTTATATCATCTAGGGCTACGACCCAGTTCAGCCTGGAAGGTGGAACCTGTGATCTCCATAGACGAGGGATAATGACCCTTGCTGCTAAGAGAAAAAAGCGAAGAATTCCTTTCTTAATTGTTCCTATTGGACCCAGTATGGCTGACAGGAGGGCTATTTCGGGGGTGATGGCCAGTGAGCTTCTAGTCAGAGCATTATGCAGTCCCTCAACCGCCTTCCAAAGGCGTGAAATCTGAGGACACGACCACCAAATGTGGGTAAGAGTCCCAGTTCCTGTCATGCACCTCCAGCATAGATCAGTGACCCCTGGATAGAATCTGGCCAGACGTACCGGGGTGCGGTACCATCGTGTGAGCAATTTGTAATTTAACTCTTGATGGTTACCTGAGATCGTCATCTTATGTGTCAGGCTTTGAACCTTCACCCACTCCTCGTCTGGCACGGCTCGACCCAGTTCCTTCTCCCATGCTTTCCTGAATGCTCCTCCAGAACCCCGGCCCCCCTCGGTTACCAAGATGTTGTAGACTGCGGAGATCTCGCCTCTCCTTCTCTGTTGAGCTTCGCAAAGCCCCTCAAAGGATGTGGAGGGCTGTGTCAATTTGGTCATTGGTCCCAATGTACTTATGTAGTGAGCAATCTGATTGTATTGGAGCCACGCGCTAGCCCTCGGCCCCCCCTCTCCCACTAATGTCTCCAATTGCAGGATTCCGTCCTTGTCCATTACGTCATGCACCCTGGGACATTGCAGCCCTAGTCTCTCTATCAGGGGTAATTCGACGTCTCCCTGGGGGAAGTCCGGGTTCCCTGTCAGTGGCGTCTATGGCCCCGACACTCTAACCAGTCCGCACCCTACTGCAAAGCCGTCCCATATTTTCAATATTGAACTCATTAGAGGGGATACCCTCAAACCGCGCCTGCCTAATCCACCCTTCAGCCAAAATAGCCCCTGTAATTGTTTTGTTGTTCGCTCTATTTCCACCCAGTGTTCCGTGGGGTCTTTTCGTGTCAGATCTATTACTATTTTACTTATTGCAGCTCTATAATATGATCGCATATCCGGGAGTCCCAATCCCCCATTGTTCTTTTGCTGCGTTAGGAGCTTAAAGCTGAGACGTGGTTTGGAATCTTTCCATATATATCGGGTTGCAGCTTTTTGGAGTCTAATAAAGTAGTCCTTTGGGATGTTAATGGGTAGGGCTTGGAAGAAATAGAGAAGTCTGGGTAAGACGTTCATTTTAAGTGTGTTAATTCTGCCCAGCCATGATAGGTTCAATGCTCTCCATTTATCTAGATCTTTTGTGATGGTTGTAAGGATAGGTTCAAAATTAAGCCCGTATAAATTCCCAGTGTCTGCTGGTAGGGTCACCCCCAGATATTTTATTTGGTCCTTTCGCCATCTTAGGGGGAATTTTGAAGCTAATTGGGTGATTTCCTCTACAGGGAGTGTGATGTTTAGTATCTCTGATTTGGTCATGTTGATTTTAAAGTTGCTGACTCGGCTATATGATGCACATTCGTGTAGGATTGCAGGAAAGTCTTTTTTAGGGTTAGTCATGTATATCAATAGGTCATCAGCAAATAGCGCGACCTTGTGCTCTCTTCCAGCAACTTTATAGCCCGATATTTCTTTATTTTCCCTAATGGCATTGGCGAACGATTCCATTACCATTGCGTACAACGTCGGTGACAGGGGGCACCCCTGGCGAGTTCCATTCTTGATGCTTATTGGTTTGGACAGTACGCCGTTTACTCTTACCTGAGCAGTGGGCTCGTTATAAAGGGCCATAACCCATTGCCTGCATCTATTGCCCATGCCCAACTGACTCAGCGTGCTTTCTAGGAACAACCAGTTGACTCGGTCGAAAGCTTTCTCCGCATCGACCGATAGTAGGCATAGTGGCGTGTTAGCCTCTTTTGCCCGATCCATCAGAGAGAGTGTTCTTATGGTGTTGTCCCTGGCTTCCCTCCCAGGGACAAACCCTACTTGGTCTCTGTTGATAATTTCCCGGGTCAACGGTCTTAAGCGTGATGCGATGACTTTCGCGAAGATCTTCGTGTCAATATTTAACAGGGAGATTGGGCGATAATTTTCGCAAGTCATGGGATCTTTACCCGGCTTGGGCAATACAGTTATGGTGGCCTGTAAGGACTGTGGAGGGAAGGTGCATGTGTCTGATATTGCGTTAAAGGCCTTGCTCAATAGTGGGGCGAGAAGATCACCAAAAGATTTGTAAAACCTTGGGGTGAAGCCGTCGGGTCCCGGGCTTTTCCCTATTTTAAGCTCTTTGATTTCTTTGATTTATTTCTTGATCTGTGAAGTCCTCATCTAATTCCGGCGCCTGGTCTATTGTTATCGTTCTCAATGCGTGTGTCTGTAAATATTGGTCGATCTCCCCTTGTTCTACTGGGTTTTCAATGTTATACAGCTCGCTATAATAGTTCTGAAAGCATTCTAGGATATCTTTTGTTGCGTGGACTTTCCCTTTCTCTTTTGATTTCATTGCAAATATGTAAGTTTGATTTCCCCTGGGGTTTAGAGCTCGCGCTAGCCATGCTCCGCTTTTATTTCCGTATTCATAGAATTTTCCTTTTAGCCTATCCCTCATGCAAAGGTGGTTTTTGTCCAGTATTTCTAGGACCTGTTGGCGTAGTATTGAGATTTCTGCACTTAAGGTTTGTGTAGGGTTCGCTTTATTAGCTTGTTCCGCCTTTTCCAGTTGGGAAATCAGGCTCGACAGTTTCCCCGTCCTATCCCTTTTGAGGCGTGTACCATGCGATTTAAAGACCACCCTTAGCACGCACTTAAGGGCTTCCCATTGCACAGTCGGATGTGTTGTATCCATTTTGTGAGTATCTATGAATATTTCAATGCTCTTCCTGATCTCCTGTAGACAACATGAATCGCTTAAAAGGTTGTCGTTTAATCTCCATGAGTTCAAGCCCCCTCTAATCCCCTGCCCCAGGAGTGCCCCGAAGACAGGCGCGTGGTCCGACCATACAAAGTTGCCTATAGAGCACTTGGGGTCAAGATCTAGGAGGTCGTGTGAGATGAAGATATAATCTAGTCTCCCGTAGCTGTTGTGTGAGGCTGAGTGGTGGCTGTAGTCCTTGACCCCTGGATGGAGCGTCCTCCAGAGGTCAACGAGTCTCAGCTCAGCTAACTGTCTCCGCAGTCTACGCAAGGCCGCCAAGGAAGTGCCGGACTTACCCGAGGAAGAGTCCAGCTCCGGGTCCAGGCTGAGGTTGAGGTCCCCTCCGAGTACGATCCTGGAGCCTGAGGCGAACCGTGCCAGTTCTCCTAGGATACGGCAGCCAAACGAGACCTGTCCAGAATTTGGAGAGTAGACGTTAGCTATTGTTAATATGCGTCCTCCTAAATCAAGCTTTAAAAAGATATATCTCCCTTCGTTGTCTACTTTGGAGGCCAAGACTCTATGTGGGAGGGTCTTGTGAATTGCGATCGACACTCCGCAAGACCTCTTATCAGGGTTTACACTATGGTGCCAATTGGTATAATATCTATTGTTGCCTTTTGGGACTCGGCCTTCTTTATAGTGTGTCTCCTGAAAGAGGGCTAACATGACTCGCTTCTTGCGCATATGTGCCAAGATCTGGCCCCTCTTGGCCGGCGCATTCATACCCCTAGTATTGTAGGTACAAAAGGTTATACTAGCCATGACTTAATATGTAAATAGTGGATGACCCTGGGGGCGAGCCGCAACCGAAGCACACACGAGGCATAGGCTCAAGAAAGAAGAAGGGAAGAAATAGAGGGGGGTAGAAAGAAAAAAGTAGGTGACAGAAACCCGTTGTTCCATCGATTGGAATCCAATTTTCCAATCTAGTAGAGTGGGGAACCAACCTAAGGTTGGCTGCAGTCGATGCGTAAACATCGTCCATCCGGTGGGGTGGGGTACCGAGCAGGAAAGAAAGCCCCCTCCCGCCACCTTCCCCGGCGACTCAAGTAAATGATTAGTATAGAGCTTATTAATATTACATTTCACCTTATCTAGAACACTTATACGACCATTATGCAAATTATAACTTTTAGAAACTAAACAAATCTCCCAGGAAATCCTCCTCCCTTCAAACGAATAATTCCGCCCTTAGGGCCCCTCCGTAATCATTAGCTAAAGTCAAGTAAACGCATTTCTCCGATTGCTATGGCATTAAACCCTAGCTCTTTCGGCGCCGGAGCGATTTTTGTAGCGAGTGATCAGCGTTTTGCCCTGTTGCCGGTCTCTGACGGCCGGGATCTGTGTGGTCTAGCCTCCTGCCATGGCTCTCTTGGGGCTTCGATGGGTAGGGCCGGAACATACGGCCAATCTGGGATCGCTACCATAGGTAACTCCAAAGTTCCTAGAAACATTGGCAGGTCAGCTGGTGATTTGAAGGAGGCTGTTTTCCCATTTCTCGTTGCTGTAAGTTGGAACGGGTACCCCCATCTGTAAAGGATATTGTTTGCTCTCAGTTCCTCTAGAATCGGTCTCACTGCCCTGCGCAACTGCAATGTACGGCGGGCCAAGTCTGGAAACACTTCTATGGGGGTACCATTGTGTTGTAGAGTGTCCTTTTTTTCCCGGGCTTTTCTCATTATGGTTTCCTTATCTTTAAAGTAGTGGATACGGCAAACCACATCTCGCGGTCTGTTTGGGTTGTCTGGCTTTGGGCCTAGAGTCCTATGTATACGGTCAATCTCAACTGGGCTCTCAGGTCCCCTCTGCAGCAGTGAGCCAAAGAAATTGTGGGCCCAGTCCTCCAGCTGCGTTGGTGTGATCTCTTCCGAAAGGCCCCTCAGGCGCAGGTTATTTCGCCTGTGGCGATTCTCAATGTCGTCAATGTGAGTCAAAATGTCCGCTAACTGTATAGCTTGTGCATTAATTGCTTGGCTATGGGCATCTAATGTTGAAAAAACCTTCTATTGTGACTCTTCCACAGTGCTTAGCCTGTTGCCCACTTGCTTGATCTCTTGTTGCAGCGTAAACATAGCTTCCTTATGGGAGGCCTCCAACCTTAGGAAGTCACTTTTGGTTGGTAGTGCGCGTAAATGATCCCTCCAATCCCACTCGTCTTCAGGCGAGGGGTCTCTGGGCTGCGGGTACGGTCTGGGCGTATTGGGTCTGGCTGCAATGGTAGCGCTTCTGCGGGTTTTATGCGTTGGGTTATGGTTCACCTCTAGCGAGCTGGCACTGCCACAACCCCCTTCCATGTCACGTGGGCCGGGGCCCGGATTGTCCCCTTTTATATTTTCTGGGGTTCTGGAGTGGTCATAGTCCTATACCTCTTTTAATGCACCCGAAGACTTTATTTGCTTTTGCAGCAGTTGACTTGCATTGGTTGCTCCAGTTAAATCTACAGTCCACTAGTACCCCTAGGTCTTTTTTCATATCACTTTTCCCTAGCAATACCCCATTTAGTGAATATTGGTGACATCCGTTTCTCGTGCCCATGTGCATAACCTTACATTTGTCAACATTGAACTTCATTTGCCATTTTTCTACCGAAGCCCCCAGCTTATCTAGGTCCATTTAGCCGTACAATGTCTTCAGGTGCATTGGTTATCTTGTATAATTCTGTGTCATCTGCAAAAATTTATATTTTACTGGGCAGCCCCTCTATCAGGTCGTTGAAAAATATATTGAGCAGAATGGGGCCTAATACTGAACCCTGTCGCACCCGATGTCTTCATTAGTACATTGGGGTGTCTTCATCAGTACATTGGGGTGTCTTGGGTGAGGGATCAGCCCTATTCTCATTTGCACAAGTAAAGACTAAAAGCAATGGGATGAAACTGAAAGGGAGGCGACAAATCAGATATTAGAAAAAACTTTCTGACAGTGAGGGTGATAAATGAGTGGAACAGGTTACCACAGGAGGTGGTGAGTTCTCCTTCAATGGAAGTGTTCAAACAGAGGCTGGGCAAATATCTGTCTGGGATGATTTAGTGAATCCTGCACTGAATAGGGGGTTAGACCAGGTGACCCCTTGCTCAATGCAAAGCCCTACATCTGGGCAAGAAAAATGAAAAAAACACATACAAAATAGGAGGAATTGGGCTAAGCAACATCACATGTGAAAAAGACTTGGGTATTCTAATAGATCATAGACTGAACATGCGTCAACAATGTGATGCAGCGGCCAAAATGGCAAACACAATTTTAGAATGTATTAAGAGCAGCATAGAGTCTAGTTCAGGTGAGGTAATTATCCCCCTCTACTGTTACTTAGTCAGACCTCATCTGGAATACTGTGTCCAGTTTTGGGCACCCCACTTTAAAAAGGACATAGACAAACTGGAGCAAGTTCAGAGAAGAGTTACCAAGATGGTGAGCGTTCTGCAAATTATGTCCTATAAGGAATAGCTAAAGGCTCTTGGAATGTTTAGCTTGCAAAAAAGAAGGATGAGAGGAGACTTAATAGCTGTCTACAAATATTTGAAAAGCTGTCACAGTGCGGAGGGATCAGTCGTATTCGCATTTGCATAGGAAAAGACTAAATGTCTATATCTTCAAACACGAAACTAGCGAGCTTAATTGTGGAAGCTTTATATAGCTCGATCCCCCATGTAGGTGGATTGCGAGCTGCTGAATTCTATTTGAACCAAAGAGGTATCCATTTAAAGCCCCACAACGATCTTCTACTGCAACTCCTCTCGTTCGTCCTCCATAGGAATTATTTCCTATTTGAGGGTAAGTACTTCCACCAGCTCAGGGGTACAGCTATGGGGAGCCTGTGTGCCCCCAGTTATGCCAATCTATAGCTGGGCTGGTGGGAGGAAACATACGTTTTTTGCGAGGCGAACAAGAAGTGTGCGTCATCTATAGACCTATGGATAAGGTTGAAAGATGACGCCCTGATCCTCTGAACGGGTCCCACAGAGGAATTTACCAACTTCATGAGACATCTGAACAATAACTGGCTTGGCCTATTCTTTACGGCCGAAATTGATCCCATGACGATCACATTTTTGGATCTTCGGATGCTGAAGTCTGAGGCTGGAACCTTAGAAACTACGATATTTCGTAAATCAACCACTACAAACACATTATTACATTGGAGTAGCCACCACCCCTTGCCCTTTAAAAAGGGGGTTCCCAGGGGTCAGATGATAAAAACAAGAAGAAATTGTTCCTGAGATGTAGATTTCAAGGAAAAAGCCAAACAAATGTCTCATCGGTTTCAAAACAGAGGTTACCCAAATGATGTGATAACATCAGCATCCGAATTTGCAGGCAATTCTAGAAGAGAAGATTTTTTGGATACTCGACCCAAAACAGTAGGGGATGGTAAAATCTGAATAATTGAGACATATGATGACAGGTCTTGAGAAGTGAGAGAAACATTGGAGTATCCTCCAAAAAGATACTGATTTGGTAGACTATTTACATGAAAGACCCCTGATTACCTACAAACGGAGAAAAAAATCTACAAGTTCGACTTGTACACAGTCATTTATTACCATTACCCACTTCTAATACATTGCTATCCAGAAATCCCCCGAAAGGATTTATCCCTGTTCGGGATGCAAAGCTTACAAATTTATGAGGAAAGGGTCTTCCTTTAAGAGCTCTGTCACAGGGAATCAATATCAGATAAGAGACTTCATAAATTGCAAGACTAGCAGAGTGATTTAACTGGCATCGTGTTCATGTCCCCTTGATTACATCGGCAAAACAGCGCAACAACTATGGAGGAGAGTCCTAGACCATATCAGGAACATTAATCGAGGGGAACATACTAGCATAGCCAAACACATCAGTGACAAACACAATAACAACCCAGATGCACTCCGTTTCTCCAAAAAGAGTGTGCCTGGATATTTAGGTTAGACTCGTGTTCCCCTAAGGGCCTCAATGAGTGCTTATCGTTAGATATGAGCGAGCACACTCGTTCGAGCATTAGGGTACTCGAGATGCTCGTTACTCGAGACGAACACCACGCGGTACTCGAGTCAATTGCATTTCCTTCCCTGCATGTTTAGCGCCATTTTCCAGCCAATAGACATGCGGGGAAGGCATTACAACTTCTTGCTGTAACATGCCAGCCCTATCCCACCCCACAGTAGTGAGTGGCTGACGAGATCAGGTGATCGCCTAGTACTTAAACTGGTCCCACTCTCGGCTCGCCTCAGACTCATGCTGGCAGAGGTTAGGGAAGGTGCTGCTGCTGAAATAGGGAAAGTGTTAAAGTAGGATCCATTCTTCAGGAGCCCCAACGGTCCTTCTTAGGGCTACTCACTCTTCATAGTGTAAACTACTGCTGTGGCTGGCTGGGAGCAGTAGTGCACCAATTTTTTTTTTAAGCATCTTGGGCTGTGCAGGCCTTTTCAACTATAGCGTTCTCAGTCTGCAGTGTATTATGCAGAGTTTAGGGAAAGAGTTGTTTATATACGGAAAGTGTTAGAGTAGGATCCTGTCTTCAAGAACCCCAACGGTCCTTCTTAGGGCTACATCTGACCGTGTGCATTATAGTTGTGGCTTGCTGGGAGTAGCAGTGCATCAATTTTTGTATTACGCATCAAGGCCAGTTCCCAGCCTTTCAGTAATAGCGTTCTCAGCCTGAAGTGCCGTCCAACCAGCTCTCACCGTGAAACTGCTCTCTAACATATCCTAGCCTACTGCAAGCGACTTCATTTATACCGTTCTGTGTCTGCAGTGCATAACACAGAGTGCAGGGGCACAGCCACTTCTATAGGGAAAGTTATACACTATACAGTCCTGATCCTCCGTGCAAGAACCCCAATGCTCCTTCTTAAGGCTACATCTGACCGTGTGTATTATAGTTGTGGCTTGCTGGGAGTAGTAGTGCATCAATTTTTGTATTATGCATCAAGGCCAGTTTCCAGCCTTTCAGTAATAGAGTTCTCAGCCTGAAGTGCCATACAGCCAGCTCTCACCGTGAACTGTTGGAGCAAAAGCGCAAATACGCCACCACCCACCCGCATGCACAAGCTTTAAACTGGCACATTGCCAAGTTAATCAGCATGGAAATGCTGCCATACAGGCTTGTGGAAACAGAGGCTTTCAAAAACATGATGGTGGCGGTGGTCCCGCGCCACTCGGTCCCCAGTTGCCACTATTTTTCCCGGTGTGCTGTCCCAGCCCTACACCAGCACGTCTCCCGCAACATAAATCGTGTCCTCACCAACGCGGTTACCAGGAAGGTCCACTTAACCACGGACACGTGGACAAGTACTGGCAGGCAGGGCCACTATATCTCCCTGACGGCACATTGGCTGAACTTGGTGGAGGCTGGGACCGATTCAGAGTCTGGGACCACTCACGTCCTATCCACACCCAGAATAGCGGGCCCTACCTCGGTGCTGGTATCTGCGGCGTTTTATGCCCCCTCCTCCAAACCTTCCCCCTCCTCCTCCGCCACCTCTACCTCTCAATTAAGAAGTGTGAGCACGTCGCCAGCAGTCGGTAGCACGCGGCGCGGCAGCACAGCGATGGGCAAGCGTCAGCAAGCCGTGCTGAAACTAATCAGTTTAGGTGACAAGAGGCACACGGCCCCCGAGCTGCTGCAGGGTCTGACAGAGCAGACCGACCTCTGGCTTTTGTCGCTGAGCCTCCAATCGGGCATGGTCATGTGTGACAACGGCCGTAACCTGGTGGCAGCTCTGCAGCTCGTCAGCCTCACACACGTGCCATGCCTGGCCCACCTCTTTAATCTGGTGGTTCAGCGGTTTCTGAAAAACTACCCCCCGCTTGTCTGACCTGCTCGGCAAGGTGTGCTGCATCTGCGCACATTTCCGCAAGTCCACCACGGATGCTGCCACCCTGAGGACCCTGCAACATCGGTTTCAGCTGCCAGAGCACCGACTGCTGTGCGACGTGCCTACACGCTGGAATTCTTCGCTGCACATGTTGGCCAGGCTGTACGAGCAGCGTAGAGCAATAGTGGAATACCAGCTGCAACATGGGTGGCGGAGTGGTAGTCAGCCTCCACAATTCTTTACTGAGGAGTGGGCATGGATGGCAGATATCTGCCAGGTGCTCGGAAACTTTGAGGAGTCTACCCAGATGGCGAGCAGCGATGCGGCCATCATTAGCGTTACCATCCCGCTGCTTTGCCTGCTGAGAAGTTTGCTGCTAAGCATAAAGGCCGACGCTTTGTGGTTAGAACAGGAGATGGGGGATGACAGTATGTTGCTTGATAGCCAGACCACCCTTAAGTCTATATCTCAGCGCGTTTTGGAGGAGGAGGGGAAAGAGACAACTGGCCACACTGCAGAGGGTACCCATGCTGCTTGCCTCTCATCTGTTCAGCATGTATGGTCTGAAGATGAGAAGGATGATCCTGAAAGTCATCTTCCTAGTAAGGACAGTGATGTGTTGCGTACTGGTACCCTGGCACACATGGCTGACTTCATGTTAGGCTGCCTTTCCCGTGACCCTCGTGTTAGATGCATTTTGACCAACACGGATTACTGGGTGTACACCCTTATCGACTCACAGTATAAGGAGAACTATTCCACTCACATTACCGAAGAGGAAAGAGGTACGAGATTGATGCAATACCACAGGGCCCAGGTGGGAAAGTGATGCTAAAGTTCACAATTGACAGCGCTAGTGGCAGAAGACACAGTTCAGAGGGCCAACTAGCAGGGAAGGAGCGAGGATTAGGCAGCATGTCCAGCGCAGGCAGGGGAACACTCTCCAAGGCTTTTGCCAGCTTTATGGCTGCCCAGTAAGACTGTGTCACCACTCCCCAGTCAAGGCTGAGTCAGAGAGAGCACTGTAAAAAGATGGTGATGGAGTACGTAGCCGATCGTACCACCGTCCTCCGTGATGTCTCTACTCCATACAACTATTGGGTGTCAAAGCTGGACACATGGCACGAACTTGCGCTGTACACCCTGGAGGTGCTGGCCTGCCCTGCCGCTAGCGTCTTGTCAGAGAGGGTGTTTAGTGCAGCTGGGGGAATCATCATGGATAAGCGTACCCGCCTGTCAACTGCCAGTGCTGACATGCTTACACTCATAAAGATGAACAAAGGCTGGATTTCCCCAGACGGCGGAAAGCAGCAGAACCTAATGATTCTTTTCACTGTAACAGGAGAAAAATGCATCCTCTTTCACCACAAAAAAGGGGGAATTAGCTTTGTCAATCCCTCTCGGATATTATTATTCCTCCTCCTCCTCCTCCTCCTCCATCATCTCCTCCTCCTCCTCCTCCTCCTCCATCATCATCATCATCTCCTCCTCCTCCTCCTCCTCCTCCTCCTCCTCCATCATCTCCTCCTCCTCCTCCTCCTCCTCCTCCTCCTCCTCCATCATCTTCTCCTCCTCCTCCTCCTCCTCCATCATCATCTCCTCCTCCTCCTCCTCCTCCATCATCTCCTCCTCCTCCTCCTCCTCCTCCATCATCTCCTCCTCCATCATCTCCTCCTCCTCCTCCATCATCTCCTCCTCCATCATCTCCTCCTCCTCCTCCTCCTCCATCATCTCCTCCTCCTCCATCATCTCCTCCTCCTCCTCCTCCATCATCTCCTCCTCCTCCTCCTCCATCATCTCCTCCTCCTCCTCCTCCTCCATCATCTCCTCCTCCTCCTCCTCCTCCATCATCTCCTCCTCCTCCTCCTCCTCCTCCATCATCTCCTCCTCCTCCTCCTCCTCCTCCATCATCTCCTCCTCCTCCTCCTCCTCCTCCATCATCTCCTCCTCCTCCTCCTCCTCCTCCTCCATCATCTCCTCCTCCTCCTCCTCCTCCTCATCATCTCCTCCTCTCCTCCTCCTCCTCCATCATCTCCTCCTCCTCCTCCTCCTCCTCCATCATCTCCTCCTCCTCCTCCTCCTCCTCCATCATCTCCTCCTCCTCCTCCTCCTCCTCCTCCTCCATCATCTCCTCCTCCTCCTCCTCCTCCTCCATCATCTCCTCCTCTCCTCCTCCTCCTCATCATCTCCTCCTCCTCCTCCTCCTCCTCCATCATCTCCTCCTCCTCCTCCTCCTCCATCATCTCCTCCTCCTCCTCCATCATCTCCTCCTCCTCCTCCTCCTCCTCCTCCATCATCATCTCCTCCTCCTCCTCCTCCTCCTCCTCCATCATCATCTCCTCCTCCTCCTCCTCCTCCTCCTCCTCCTCCATCATCATCTCCTCCTCCTCCTCCTCCTCCTCCTCCATCATCATCTCCTCCTCCTCCTCCTCCTCCTCCTCCTCCATCATCATCATCATCTCCTCCTCCTCCTCCTCCATCATCATCATCATCTCCTCCTCCTCCTCCTCCTCCTCCTCCTCCTCCTCCTCCATCATCATCATCTCCTCCTCCTCCTCCATCATCTCCTCCTCCTCCTCCTCCTCCTCCATCATCATCTCCTCCTCCTCCTCCTCCTCCTCCATCATCATCTCCTCCATCATCATCTCCTCCTCCTCCATCATCATCCTCCTCCATCATCATCTCCTCCTCCTCCTCCTCCTCCTCCTCCATCATCATCATCTCCTCCTCCTCCTCCTCCTCCATCATCATCATCTCCTCCTCCTCCTCCTCCTCCTCCTCCATCATCATCATCTCCTCCTCCTCCTCCTCCTCCATCATCATCATCTCCTCCTCCTCCTCCTCCTCCTCATCATCATCATCTCCTCCTCCTCCTCCTCCTCCTCCTCCTCCATCATCATCATCTCCTCCTCCTCCTCCTCCTCCTCCTCCTCCTCCTCCATCATCATCATCTCCTCCTCCTCCTCCTCCTCCTCCTCCTCCTCCTCCTCCCTCCTCCATCATCATCATCTCCTCCTCCTCCTCCTCCATCATCATCATCTCCTCCTCCTCCTCCATCATCTCCTCCTCCTCCTCCTCCTCCTCCATCATCATCTCCTCCTCCTCCTCCTCCTCCTCCTCCATCATCATCTCCTCCATCATCATCTCCTCCTCCTCCATCATCATCTCCTCCTCCTCCTCCTCCTCCTCCTCCATCATCATCATCTCCTCCTCCTCCTCCTCCTCCATCATCATCATCTCCTCCTCCTCCTCCTCCTCCTCCTCCATCATCATCATCTCCTCCTCCTCCTCCTCCTCCTCCATCATCATCATCTCCTCCTCCTCCTCCTCCTCCTCCATCATCATCATCTCCTCCTCCTCCTCCTCCTCCTCCTCCTCCTCCATCATCATCTCCTCCTCCTCCTCCTCCTCCTCCTCCTCCTCCTCCATCATCATCATCTCCTCCTCCTCCTCCTCCATCATCATCTCCTCCTCCTCCTCCTCCATCATCATCTCCTCCTCCTCCTCCTCCTCCTCCATCATCATCTCCTCCTCCTCCTCCTCCATCATCATCTCCTCCTCCTCCTCCTCCTCCATCATCATCTCCTCCTCCTCCTCCTCCATCATCATCATCTCCTCCTCCTCCATCATCATCATCTCCTCCTCCTCCTCCTCCATCATCATCATCTCCTCCTCCTCCTCCTCCATCATCATCATCATCTCCTCCTCCTCCTCCATCATCATCTCCTCCTCCTCCTCCTCCTCCATCATCTCCTCCTCCTCCTCCATCATCATCTCCTCCTCCTCCTCCTCCTCCATCATCATCTCCTCCTCCTCCTCCATCATCATCTCCTCCTCCTCCTCCTCCATCATCTCCTCCTCCTCCTCCTCCTCCATCATCTCCTCCTCCTCCTCCTCCTCCTCCATCATCTCCTCCTCCTCCTCCTCCATCATCTCCTCCTCCTCCTCCTCCTCCTCCTCCTCCTCCATCATCTCCTCCTCCTCCTCCTCCTCCTCCATCATCTCCTCCTCCTCCTCCTCCTCCTCCATCATCTCCTCCTCCTCCTCCTCCTCCATA